>NW_012102587.1:3268804-3270517 GCF_000951045.1 Mandrillus leucophaeus | reverse complement strand
AATGTCCATTCATGTCCTTTGCCCACTTTTTAATGAGATTATTTGCTTCTTTTTATTCTTGAGTTGTTTGAGTTTCTTACATAATCTGGATATTAGTCCTCTTTCAGATGAATAGCTTAAAATATTATTTAATGATATATTAAATATTATTAAATGCAAATATTATTTAATATTTTAAATATTTTCTCCCATTCAACAGATTGTCTCTTCACTCTTTCTATTATTTCTTTTGGTATGCAGAAACATTTTAATTTCATTAAGTCCCATTGGTCTATTTTTGCTTTTGCTGCCTATGCTTTTGAGGTCTTAGTCATACATTTTGTGTCTAGTCTGATGTCCAGAAGAGTTCTCCCTAGGTTTTATCCTGGTATTTTTAAAGTTTTGAGTCATTTGCTTAAATGTTTAATCCATTTTGAATTGATTTTTGTACATGCTGAGAGGTAGGAGTTCAGCTGCATTATTCTGCATGTGGCTATCCAATTTTCCTGGCATCATTTACTGAAGAGGGTGTCCTTTCCCTGGTGTCAGTTCTTGTTGGCTTTGTTGAAAATCAAATGGCTATAAATATGTGGCTTTATTTCTGGATTCTCTATTCTGTTCCATTGGTCTATGTGTCTATTTTTATATCAATACTGTGCTGTTTTGGTTACATATGTTTAGAAGTCAGGTAATGTTATGCCTCCAGCTTTGTTCTTAATGCTCAGGATTGCTTTGGCTATTCAGGCTTTTTTTTTTTTTGGTTCTGTATGAATTTTAGAATTTTTTTGGTAAGTCTGTAAAGAGTGACATTGGTATTTTGATAAGGAGTGCATTGAATCTGTAGATTGCTTTGGGCATTATGGCCATTTTAACAATATTAGTTCTTCTGATGCATAAGTACAGGATGTTTTTCTATTGTTTGTGTCCTCTTCATTTTTTTTCATTAGTGTTTCATAGTTTTCCTTGTAAATATCTTTAGCTTTCTGGTTAGGTTTTTCCCTAGGTATTTTATTTTATTTTAGTAGCTATTGTAAGTGGGATTGCTGTCTTGATTTCTTTCTAGGCTAGGTTGTTATTAGTGTATAGAAATACTACTAATTTTTGTATGTTACTTTTGTATTTGGCAATTTCACTGAATTCATTTATCAGATCTACAAAATTTTTGGTAAAGTCCAGGTTTTTCTAGATACCATTACATCATAAGCAAAGAGAGACAATTTTACTTACTCTTTGCTAATTTGGTTTCTTTTTATTTCTTCTATTGCTTGATTGCTCTGGCTAGGACTTCCTGTACCATGCTGAATAGCAGTGATGAAAGTGAGCATCCTTGTTTTTTCTCGACTTTTCCCCAGTCATTGTGATGTTAGCTGTGGGTTTGTTGTATTCAGTCTTTATTATGTTGAGGTACTTTTCTTCTACCCCTAATTTACTGAAGTTTTTATCATGAAAGGATGTTAAATTTTACCAAATGCTCTTTCTGCATCTATAGAGATGATCACATAGTTTTTAAATTATCATTATTTTATTATTATACTTTAAGTTCTGGGGTACATGTGCAGAATGTGCAGTTTTGTTACATAGGTATACATGTGCCATGGTAGTTTGCTGCATCCATCAACCCGTCACCTACATTATGTATTTCTGCTAAAGCTATCCCTCCCCTAGTCCCCCACCTCCGGACAGGCCCTGGTGTGGGTTGTTCCCCTCCCTGTGTCCATGTGTTCTCATTGTTCA
>NW_012102587.1:3264841-3266134 GCF_000951045.1 Mandrillus leucophaeus | reverse complement strand
GGCCAACATGGCGAAACCCCATCTCTGCTAAAAGTACAAAAATTAGCCGGGTGTGGTGATGGGCACTGTGACAGGTGTCTGTAATCCCAGCTACCCAGAAGGAGAGGGCAGGAGAATTGCTTGAACCTAGGAGGAGGAGGTTGCAGTGAGCTGAGATTGCACCACCGCACTGCAGCCTAGGCGACAGACAGAGACTCCTTCTTGGGAAAAAAAAAAAAAAAAAAGATAATTTACTTCGCTTATTCTTCTACTTTTTTTAAAACTAAGATTGATTGAGCCTTTTTAAAGTTACAAAGTATAAAGAAGAAAATAAGCCACAAATGATCCATTCATTCTTGAATTCATTTCACAAGTTGGAAAAGCCAAACAGGGTGGAGTGGAAGAAAATGGACAGCAAAAGCCTCATTTCCCATTTTCTGTTCCTCTCCTTGGAGGTAATTACTTATGAATGTGTCTTTGATTGTTTCCAGAATACACATGCTAGCAAACTTATTATATTTCAGAATTCCAAGATGCTTTAGTGTTGACCTTTTCTGTAGCTGTCACCTGGCTGGAGTGGTTCTGGGAGATCCTATATTGTAAGAGACATCGTTTCTTAAACTAAACAATTTTATCAGTACAAATGTATGGGTTGCGTGTGACATTTTGTTACATGTATATAATGCATAGTGATCAAGCCAGGATATTTAGGATGTCCATCACCAAGTATAATACAGTTTTGTCATTTACAGTCACCCTGCTCTGCTAACAAACATTGAATTTATTCCTTTTATCTAACTGTGTGTTTGTTCTCTTTAACCCACTTCTCTTTATCCTCCCTCCTGTCCTACTCACCCTTCCCAGTGTATTATCTATCTTCTACTCTCTACCTCCATCTGATAACATTTTTAGCTCACGCATATAAGTGAGAACACTTGATATTTGTCTTTCTGTGCCTGGCTTATTTTAAATAAGATAACGACCTTCCGTACCATCCATGTGCTGAAAATGACATGATTTCATTCTTTTATATGTCTAAGTAGTATTCCAGTGCACATATGTACCACATTTTCTTTATCCATTCATCCAATGATGAACACTTAGGTTGATTCAATATCTTTGCTATTGTGGATAGTGCTTCAGTAAATACGCAAGTATGGATATCTCTTTGATATATTGACTTCTATTCCTTTGGGTAGATACTTGGTGTGGGGTTGCTGGATTGAATGGTAATTCTATTTTTAGTTCTTTTAGACATCTCCATAGTGTTTTTGATAGTGACTGTACTAGTTTTTATTCCCACAGTTTATAAGA
>NW_012102587.1:3248823-3259921 GCF_000951045.1 Mandrillus leucophaeus | reverse complement strand
TGTGCATGTGTCTTTATAGTAGAAAGATTTATAATCCTTTGGGTATATACCCAGTAATGGGATTACTGGGTTAAGTGGTATTTCTAGTTCTAGATCCTTGAAGAATTGCCACACTGTATTCCAAAATGGTTGAACTAATTTACACTCCCACCAACAGTGTAAAAGCGTTCCTATTTCTCCACATCCTCTCCAGCATTTGTGGTTTGCTGACTTTTTAATGATCGCCATTCTAACTGGCATGAGATGGTATTTCATTGTGGTTTTGATTTGCATTTCTCTAATGACCAGTGATGATGAGCTGTTTTTCATGTGGTTGTTGGCTGTATAAATGTCTTCTTTTGAGAAGTGTCTGTTTATATCTTTTGCCCACTTTTCGATGTTTTTTTTTCTTGTAAATTTGTTTAAGTTCTTTGTAGATTCTGGATATTAGCCTTTTGTCAGATGGGTAGAGTGCAAAAAATTTCTCCCGTTCTGTAGGTTGCCTGTGCACTCTGATGATAGGTTCTTTTGCTGTGCAGAAGCTTTTTGGTTTAATTAGATCCCATTTGTGAATTTTGGCTTTCGTTGCCATTGCTTTTGGTGTTTTAGACATGAAGTCTTTGCCCATGCCTATGTCGTGAATGGTATTGCCTAGGTTTTCTTCTAGGATTTTTATGGTTTGAGGTCTTACATTTAAGTCTTTAAATCATCTTGAGTTGATTTTTGTATAAGGTGTAAGGAAGGGGTCCAGTTTCAGTTTTCTGCAAATAGCTAGCCAGATTTTCCAACACCATTTATTAAATAGGGAATCCTTTCCCCATTGCTTGTGTTTGATAGATTTGTCAAAGATCAGATGGTTGTAGATGTGTGGTGTTATTTCTGAGGCCCCTGTTCTGTTCCACTGGTCTATATATCTGTTTTGGTACCAGTACCATGCTGTTTTGGTTACTGTAGCCTTGTAGTATAGCTTGAAGTCAGGTAGTATGATGCCTCTACCTTTGTTCTTTTTGCTTAGGATTGTCTTGGCTATGCAGGCTCTTTTTTGGTTCCATATGAACTTTAAAGTAGTTTTTTCCAATTCTGTGAAGAAAGTCAATGGTAGCTTGATGGGTATTGCATTAATTCTATAAATTACTTTGGGCAGTATGGCCACTTTCATGATATTTATTCTTCCTCTCCATGAGCATGGAATGCTTTTTCATTTATTTGTGTCATCTCTTATTCCTTGAGCAGTGGCTTGTAGTTCTCTTTGAAGAGGTCCTTTACATCCCTTGTAGGTTAGATTCCTAGATATTTTATTCTCTTAGCAGCAATTGTGAATGGGAGTTTACTCATGATTTGGCTCTCTTTTTGTCTGTTATTGGTGTATAGAAATGCTTGTGATTTTTGCACTTTGATTTTGTATCCTTAGATTTTGCTGAAGTTGCTCATCAGCTTAAGGAGATTTTGGGCTGAGGTGGTGGGGTTTTGTAAATATAAATTCATGTCATCTGCAAGCAGAGAAAATTTGACTTCCACTTTTCCTATTTGAATACCCTTTATTTCTTTCTCTTGCCTGATTGCCCTAGCCAGAACTTCCAACACTATGTTGAATAGGAGTGGTGAGAGGGCATCCTTGTGTTGCGCTGGTTTTCAAAGGGAATGCTTCCAGTTTTTGACCATTCAGTATGATATTGGCTGTGGGTTTGTCATAAATAGCTCTTATTATTTTGAGGTGCGTTCCATCAATACCTAGTTTATTGAGAGTATTTAGCATGAAGCGGTGTTGAATTTTGTCTAAGGCCTTTTTTGCATCTGTTGAGATAATCATGTAGTTTTTGTCATTGGTTCTGTTTACATGATGGATTATGTTTATTGATTTGCATATGTTGAACCAGCCTTGCATCCCAGGTATGAAGCTGACTTGATTATGGTGGATAAGATTTTGATATGCTGCTAGATTCGGATTGCCAGTATTTTATTGAGGATTTTCGCATTGATGTTCATCAGGGATATTGGCCTGAAATTTTCTTTTTTTGTTATGTCTCTGCCAGGTTTTGGTATCAGGATGATGCTGGCCTCATAAAATGAATTAGGGAGGATTCTCTCTTTTTCAGTTGTTTGGAATGATTTCAGAAGGAATGGTAACAGCTCCTCTTTCTACCTCCGGTAGAAGTTGGCTGGGAATCCATCTGGTCCTCGACTTTTTTGGTTGGTAGGCTATTGATTACTGCCTCAATTTCAGAACTTGTTATTGGTTTATTCAGGGATTCAACTTCTTCCTTGTTTAGAGTTCGGAGGGTGTATGTGTCCAGGAATTTATCCATTTGTTCTAGATTTTCTAGTTTATTTGCATAAAGGTATTTATAGTATTCTCTGACGGTAGTTTTTATTTCCGTGGGATCAGTGGTGATATCTCCTTTATCATTTTTTATTGCATCTATTTGATTCTTCTCTCTTTTCTTCTTTATGAGTCTGACTAGCAGTCTATCTATTTTGTTGATCTTTTCTAAAAACCAACTCCTGGATTCATTGATTTTTCGAAGGGTTGTCTGTATCTCTATCTTCTTCAGTTCTGCTCTAATCTTAGCTATTTCCTGTCTTCTGCTAGCTTTTGAATTTGTTTGCTCTCGCTTCTCTAGTTCTTTTAATTGTGATGTTGGGATGTCGATTTTAGATCTTTCCTGCTTTCTCTAGTGGGCAGTTAGTGCTATAAATTTCCCTCTACACATTGCTTTAAATATGTCTCAGCGATTCTGGTACATTGTGTCTTTGTTCTCGTTGGTTTCAAAGAACATCTTTATTTCTGCCTTAATTTCGTTATTTACCCAGTAGTCACTCAGGAGCAGGTTGCTCAGTTTCCATGTAGTTGTGCAGTTTTGAGTGAGTGTCTTAATCCCTGAGTTCTAACTTGATTGCACTGTGATCTAAGAGATTGTTTGTTATGATTTCCATTCTTTTGCATTTGCTGAGGAGTGTTTTACTTCCAATTATGTGGTCAATTTTGGGATAAGTGTAGTGAGGTGCTGAGAAGAACGTATCTTCTGTTGATTTGGGGTGGAGAGATCTGTAGCTGCCTATTAGGTCCGCTTGGTCCAGAGCTGAGTCCAAATCCTGAATGTCCTTGTTAATTTTCTGTGCTGTTGACCTGTCTAATATTGACAGTGGGGTGTTTAAAGTTTCCCACTATTATTGTGTTGGAGTCTGGGTCTCTTTGCAGGTATCTAAGAACTTGCTTTATGAATCTAGGTGCTCCTGTATTGGGTGCATATATATTTAGGATAGGTAGCTCTTCTTGTTGCATTGATCCCTTTACTATTATGTAATATCCTTGTTTGTCTCTTTTGATCTTTGCTGGTTTAAAGTCTGTTTTATCAGAGACTAGTATTGCAACTCCCGCTTTTTTTTGTTGTTGTTGATTTCCACTTGCTTGGTAAATAGTCCTCCATCCCTTTATTTTGAACCTGTTTGTGTCTCTGCATGTGAGATGGGTCTGAGAAATCCATTGTTGGTTTAATGGAGTTTCTTTTAGAGGTGACCAGATGCTTTTTTCTTGCTGTTCTTAGGATTTGCTCTTTATCTTTGACTTTAGACAGTCTGATTATAATGGGCTGTTGAGAATATCTTTTTGTATTTGTATCTTTGTGGGGATTGATAAGCCTCCTGTATCTGGATGTTTACATTTCTTGCCAGACTTGAGAAGTTTTCATCTATTATTTCATTAAAAAAGTTTTCCAATCCTCTTATTCTCTATTTGCCCTTAGGGATAGTGATAATTCTATTTGATTGCTTTACGTTTTCCCAAATGTTACAAAAGCTTTGCTTATTCTTTTTTATTGTTTCCTTAATTTTTCCTGACTGGATTTTCAAAAGACTTAAGTTCTGAAATTCTTTCTTCGCTTGAAGAAAGAATCTATTCAACCATCTATTGTTGAAGCTTTTGAATGTATTCTGCATTCATTCAATGATGTCTTCAGTTTCAGAATTCTTCCTTGGTTCTTCAATAGAATGTCTATTAATGTCTCTTTAATAGAATGTCCATTAGAATGTTTCTTTGTTAAATTTCTCATTCATATCCTGAACTGTTTTTCTGACTCCTCTGTATTATATTTCAGGATTCTCTTGTATCTTGCTAAGTTTAAAAATCAGTAATTAAATTATTTACCTGGGATTTTATAAAGTTCTTTTTGATTGCCATCTGTTGCCTAAGAATTATTATATTCTTTTGAAGGTACTATATTTCCTTGCTTTTTTTATGTTTCTGTGTCTGTGTCCTTACATTGATATCTGTGCATCTGGTGTAATAGCCGCTTCTTCCCATTTTTTGAATCTGCTTTTATAGGGGAGAGTTTTTTTTTTTCCTATGGATGTATCTATATTGTTGGTTGCATAGGGTGCATAGGCTTTGATTTGGGGTGCATGTATGAATGTAATCTCTGCATGATTTCTTTGACTGTAAACAATGTCACTGGCACCTGTGATTTCCTTGGTGGCTTGGGAGTGGTTATTATTGGAGTCTGTGATAAAGTTTTGCTGGGGACTGAGATGCCAGGGTAAGTGAGCCTTCATGTTCCAGAGATGGCAGTAGTGTGCTGAGCATACCTGTCTTTGGGACTCAGGGTGGCATAAACTGGTACCAGTGTTAGTTGGTCCAGGAAGATTGATGCTTGGGTCTGCAGGTGGCCTGCTCAGAGGTCTGTAATGGCAGTGGTGGGCCGGGTGTGTTTGTGGGCTCTTGGGTCCATGGGTAGCAGGCTTGATGTGCACAAGGGCAGTAGTGGTGGTGGAGCAATCCACTGGAATCTAAATGGGCCATGTTGATACTGGTGGTGGCCATGACAGGTTGGGTGTTTCAGTCACCTGGCCTGCTGGTGGTGCATGAGAGTGGGTGCCAGCTGTGGTAGTATTGGCAGGTTGTGATGGCCTGACCTCAGACCCTGGGAGAAGTGTTCAGGTGCAAATGGTGATGGACTGTGCTGGGTGGTTTTCAGGTTCCTGGATGGCATGCTGAAGTACTAGCGGGAGAGGATGAGGTTAGCAGACTTGTCATCAGGCCCCCTGGTAGTACATTCAGTCACTGGCTGAGATAAGCAGGGATGGAGTGATCTCCAGTTCATGGGCAGAATGCTCATGTGTGGGTGGTGATGGCTGCACTGCAGGCCTTCCACTGGGGAGGGCGAGGCTATTCTCAGTGGGAGCAGTGTAGAGAGGTAGCTTTGGGATGCGTGGTTTCCTTGTACCTTGGTTCCACAGCAGCCTGCAGTGGTGGTGGTGGTATTTGTTTTTGTGGTGTGTGAAATCCCAGCCTCTCCTCTCCCTCACTGGCTAGGCAGTGACAGTGGCAGCATCAGCCCTGGCCCCAAGGTAAGATGCGGCCCTTAGGTGTTTGGGCTGTCAGGATGGTCTTGGCTGCAGACCTGCGATCTGGGAAGGCAGGGCCCCTCTGCTGGAGTGACAGATATGGGTTGCAGTGCAGAGTGTGGTTTCTTGCCCTTTGGTCCTACAGCAGCCCACAGCAGTAGCAGTGGGGTTTGTCTTCATGGCATGTGAAAGTGCCTGCTCTCCCCTCTCCCTCCTTGGCCTGGGGTGGCAGCAGTCCCGTCGGACCCAGGGCAGGACATGGTTCTTTGGGGGCTTAACTCTCAGACTGGCACCAAGCTGCAGCTTCTTGGGACTTGGAAGCCTGTGGGATTCAGTGTGGGCTCCCTCTCTGGAGCAGTGTCTCTGTACAATCTCTAGGCACCTCCCTGTGTTAGTCTCAAGGCCTGTGTGGGTCAAGGGGTTCTCCCACAACTAGAATTGTAAAAGTCTGTGGCAAGAAGGTGGAGGCCTGGGGGTCTGTCACTTTCCCTTTCCTCGCATTTTGGTTCCCAGCTGATCCTGCCTGAGGAGGCTGCTTGGTTTCCCTGTCCCTCTCTGCTTCCAGAACTTCCTGCCTCTTGTGTGTTGACTCCCAGTGTCTCTCTTAGGTGATCTATTGATCTAAAGTCGGAGTATCTACCTGCTTGTTTTGTGTCTCTTGAGGAGGAGGTACACATGGCTACATTTAGTCAGCCATTTTGAACTGAGTCCTTTAAATTTTTAATAGAAAGGTTACATGTGCATCTTAGAGTCAGTGAAACAGGGTGTATCTATGCCCATCTATTTTTATCTACATAAAAGGGTCATATTATTCACATTGTTTCCCATCTTGCAGGGAAGTGAAATACATTTTACCAGGCCACACCTCTAGTAATGGGAAGAGCCAGAATTTGAAACAGATTTGTCTGTTATGAAAGCACGTATTTTTAATCACTGTGATATCTGCCTCCAGGATGGCACACTTGGGACCAATAGAGGCGCCAGGGAAGCAGAGTCAGAATCAACATAAGCAACAACTCCAACAGTTCAGCCTGTTCAAGCAATTGCCTGCCTTGTGAAGGAGTCAACCAGATGTAGTCACATTTTGGCCAAATAACCTTCAGTTCTAGGTTTTATGAAAATAATTTATTTGAGTCTCAAATTTAGAGTAGGGGAACTTTCCCAGGACAAACTTAAGGACAGGTTAAGCAGCTGGTAGTTGAGCGTGCTTTGAGTGGAAGGCACAAGCCAGGGTTCTTGCCTCCACTCTGCTGAAATTCACCATGAAATGTTGAGCTGATTGTGTGTTTGTGCTTCAGGTTCCTCATCTGTGCAATGGGAGAAGCTGGACTTGATGTACATGGATGAACCTTCTAGCTCATTGATTCCATGACTAAGTTTTTTGAACTTATAATTTTGCTGGGTAGGAAGAAAGATCTTATGAGATACCAGTGTTCAGGAGTGGAACCTTTTCAGCTCAGACTAGGTAGTACTGGGAACTTTTCCTGTTTAAAACTCTTGAAAGAAAACACATGGCCATTCTGCCTTATCTTTTTAAGACTTTGGGGTGGCTGACGGCAAAAAAAAGTGAGCAAAGGCGGAGAGGTCTGGGATCAAAGCAAGCTTCATTTATAACCAAAGTAGTGATGTGTCATATTCCTGATTCCCAATGCTGGAGTCTCTTACTTGAAGATTGTTCCTCTGGCCTTTTTCTGGGGTGTCATAGCTAAGATCTTCACCCCGTGACAGTGGCCTAAGCTGCCAATGGGATGAATCAGAGTTTTTAACCATTCCATAGGAGACCATAGGTTTGGGGGATAAGGTTGCTGAGAGTAGGAACAGATTTTCCACTTTTATTTGCATGTGGGTTACATTGTCTTTTTCTGGCTCCTTGCTTCATTCATTTATTCTACTAATATTTATTGGGTGTGTACTGTGCATCAGGCAATGTCCTGAATACTGAAGACAGGAAAGTAATCTGTCCTCAGAGAGGTCTCATACTACCAGGAAGACAAACGAATAAGTCCAGGAAGTGATTGTATAAAGTTCTGGGGCAACATGAAGAAGATTGAAGGCCCTGAGTGTCCAAGTCGGGGCTGAGGTGGCCGTGGTGGCTATCTTAGATAGGATAGCTGAGGAAGATAGGCCTCTCCAAGGAAGCAGCCTCTGAGTGAAGGGAGAGTTTTTCTAGGCAGGGGAATAACAAGGACAAAGGCCTTGAGGGGAAAACAAGCTTATTATGTTCCAGAAACAGAAAGAAGGGAAGAGATTAGTGGATGATGAGCCCAGAGAGTCTTGCTGGGGCCAGGTCCCACGGCCTAGCCGGTCATAGGAGAAAGTCTGCCTGGTTTATTTCACTTAGCACAGTGTCCTCCAGGTTCATTCATATTGTTGAAAATGACAGGATTTCCTTTTTTCAAAATACTGATTAGTATTCCATTGTGTACACATACCGTGATTTCTTTTTCTTTTCTTTTTTTCTTTTTAAAACGAAGTCTTGTTCTGTTGCCAGGCTGGAGTGCAATGGCGCAATCTTAGCTCACTGTAACTTCTGCCTCCCAGGTTCAAATGTTTCTCTTGCTTCAGCCTTCTGAGTGGCTTGGATTACAGGCGTGCTCCACCACGCCTGGCTATTTTTTAGTATCTTTAGTAGAGACGGGATTTCACCACGTTGGCCAGGCTGGTCTTGAACTCCTGACCTCATGATCCTCCCACCTCAACCCCCCAAAGTGCTGGGATTACGGGCGTGAGCCACCACACCTGGTCCCATGATTTCATTATCATTCATCCATCGATGGACACTTAGGTTGGTTCCGTGTCTTGGTTATTGTGAATAGTGCTACAATGGGCATGTGAGTATGTGAACATGTGGGACAGTGTATCTCCTCGACATACCGGTTTTATTTCCTTTGGGCATACACCCAGAAGTAGAATCACTGGATCATATCGTAGTTTTTGTTTTGTTTTTAGTTGTTTTGAGGAACATCCGTAGTATTTTCCGTAATGGCCATACTAATGTACATTCCCACCAGCAGGGTACAAGTATTCCTTTTTTCCACATCCTGAACAACACATCTTTTGTGTGTGCCTAATATTTGTTGATTGTCTAGGTACTAAGCATTCTTCTAAGCATGTAGATGTAGCAATGGATAAGTCTTTGCCTTCCTAGAGTTTGCATTTTGGTGGGGGTAGACAGATGACAGGTAAGTAAGCAAATGAAATATAATATAAAGTCAAGTAGTTGTAAGTGCTATGAATAAAAATAAAGTAGAATAAGGAAATACAGTACAGTGGTGATGCAGTTTTGTGTGGGGTGGTCTAGGAAGGCCTTCTGAAGGGGTGACTTTGGTCGTACAACCGAATGAATTGAAGAAAAGAGTTGTGCGAAGGTCTGTGGTAGGACTCGTTGAAAGGGACTGCAGTGCAAAGTCCCTGAAGCAGGAGTGAAATGGCATTCCTAGGGAGCCAGCAAGGAGGTCATTGTGGCTGGAGCTGAGTGGGAGCTGCTGGAGGGCCTGCAGGTTTTGGCAAGGAGTTGAGCTTTCATTCAGTGGAAGCTGGGGAGTTGATGACTTTGAGTGGAGGACTGACATGATGTGATTTAGGTTCTCAAAGAAGCAATCTCACTGCTGTGTGGATAGTGGACTGTAGGCGTTGGTGGAGTGGAAGTGAGGAGACTGCTGAGAAAGCCTGTGTAGCAGGGGAGAGGTGGGGCTGGCTTAGGATGGTGGCAGAGGATGGGAGCAGTCAGATCTTGGGTACATTCTGAGCCACAAGATTTACTGATGATTTGACTGTGGGATGAGAGAGAGATAGTCAAGGGTACCTCTAAGAGTTCCGGACTGAGTAATCAGTCGACTGTGATGAGAGGGAATTAGGGCCAGGAACAGATGGGGTGTGGTAAAGGTGAGCAGGGGGCTCGAGATAAACCCTTGGGAACCACACATGTAGATGGAACTTAAAACCACGGGACTGGACGAGCTCATGGAGGAAACCAGTTAGCGATGGAGAAGAGAAAGTTTCTGCATGTGCTGGAGAGGTTGGATGTGACGCTCTGCTTCTCTCTGTTTTTTTTGTTTGTTTGTTTGTTTTTTGTTTTAACATGAGGGAAATAACTGATGTAAAATTCCTTCTTTAGTGGAGCTAACTTGTCAAACAGCAAAACCTTTTTCCCCCATCACAAAGGGTAAGGTGCCTTTGCTATCTCCACACACCAGATGCAGGTGCTCAAAGGGCTGTGTGTGGCTCACGTGCTTGTCAGCAGCTTTTCTTACATAAAACCCCTCATGCTTGTCTTTTTGTCCTTTCTCTCCCCCTTTGGCCTTGTTAACCTGTGTTGGCAAAATATGCAGTGAGGCCAAAATCAAAGCGCACCATATTTTTGTTCTCCCTGCAAGAATGTTTGTCCCACAGATCTGCTTTTGAAGGAGGATAAAGGAGAAAATTTCAGTTGGCCCCTGGCTTGTACCAAAAACCACACTGTGCATTCTTCCAGCTGCACTGGAAGAGTGAGAGGCAGCCCGTCAACTCCCCAGAAAGTTCTGTACTTGAAAGAGTGCCTTTTGCTTCTTCAACGGCAGATTTGTAAGAGAAATCTGCTGTTGGAGAATATTCAAAGAGTTTGGTGTGGAAACCAGGTATTACTGGTTTCTTGCCTCCACTCTGGTGCTGGTCACCAACGGATTCTTGTTTACTGGTGCTTGTCACCAACAGATTCTTGTTCCCTTGAAGAAATGGTGCCAGGGACCCTCTGAGTGCTTCTCTGCAGGAAGAACATTTCTACCCTGGGAACCCCAGTACCAGGCGGAATCCCCACGCCCTCTAGGGGTCTTAAGTGGCTGGTGCCTCAATGTCCTCCTGGTGGAGGTCCGAAGTTGGCACGAAGAGACCGGATGAGTTCTCCTGAAGACCCTTCAGTATTTCCTCCAAGTTGCATTTTCCAGACTCCGGAATTCTCCAAGGCATCAGGGAATGGCATTTTGTTTTGACTGAAGGTGAGATTTATGGCAAATAAGATAAAGATTCTTATCTTAAACAAAGTACCAGGAGGGCATGCGGTTTACTGGTGAAGTAGGATGGTCAATCTGCACGTCTCTCTCCCAGTTTCCTCATAATGACTTTTCAATGCTTTTTACATCCAGTGGAGATTCTCTCCAAAAATGCTTGCTTGAACCCAGGTCACCTGAGGGTGTGTCTGATCTTCACTGTCCACTATGGTAGCCATTAACCACCATGTGAAATGTGGCTAGTCAGAATTGAGATGTTTTGTAAGTTCAAAATACATGCCAGATTTCAAAGGCCAAGTATGGATCCAAAAGTAATATACTTTACTAATATCTTTATTAATATTTTTGTATATTGATACGTTAAGTTGATAATATCTGGGAGATGTTAGGTTACAAAATACTATTAATTTTATCTGTTTCTTTTTATTGTTATGCAAGAAAATTTAAAATTACAAGTGTAGCTTGCATTCTGTTTCTCCCTAGACATTGTGGTGCTAAGGAGCAGTAGAGGAAGTGCCCATGGAGCTACAGATGGCTTGCCATAAGGAGTGGTGTTGCCAGAGTGCAAATGTGGCCTGCCACTCCACAGTGTGAAACACTCCAGTGGCCCTGCAGTAAAGTCCAGTCCCAGTAGCACGACTTGCAAGGCCCACTATGAGGCTCTGTGACTCATTTACCTTCTGTGAGGCTCCACCTCCCAACCCGGTTGCATTAAGGATTACTTTTCCAACACATGAATTTGGGGGACACATTCAAACCATGGCAGAATGTTTCATAAAAGGGTGCTAGGGTCT
>NW_012102587.1:3245726-3248448 GCF_000951045.1 Mandrillus leucophaeus | reverse complement strand
CTCATAATGACTTTTCAATGCTTTTTACATCCAGTGGAGATTCTCTCCAAAAATGCTTGCTTGAACCCAGGTCACCTGAGGGTGTGTCTGATCTTCACTGTCCACTATGGTAGCCATTAACCACCATGTGAAATGTGGCTAGTCAGAATTGAGATGTTTTGTAAGTTCAAAATACACGCCAGATTTCAAAGGCCAAGTATGGATCCAAAAGTAATATACTTTATTAATATTTTTGTATATTGATACGTTAAGTTGATAATATCTGGGACATGTTAGGTTACAAAATACTATTAATTTTATCTGTTTCTTTTTATTGTTATGCAAGAAAATTTAAAATTACATCAAGTATAGCTTGCATTCTGTTTCTCCCTAGACATTGTGGTGCTAAGGAGCAGTAGAGGAAGTGCCCGTGGAGCCACAGATGGCTTGCCATAAGGAGTGGTGTTGCCAGAGTGCAAATGTGGCCTGCCATTCCACAGTGTGAAACACTCCAGTGGCCCTGCAGTAAAGTCCAGTCCCAGTAGCACGACTTGCAGGGCCCACTATGAGGCTCTGTGACTCATTTACCTTCTGTGAGGCTCCCCCTCCTAACCCGGTTGCATTAAGGATTACTTTTCCAACACATGAATTTGGGGGACACATTCAAACCATGGCAGAATGTTTCATAAAAGGGTGCTAGGGTCTGAATGTTTGTGTCCCCGTCTAAATTCGTGTGCTGAGATCCTAATCCCCAGGGTGACAGTGTTTTGGGAGGCAGGACCTCTGAGAGGTGATTAGGTCATGAGGGTGGAGCTCTTGTGAATGAGGTTGGAGCTTTTCTAAAAGATGCCCCAGAGGATCCCCTTTCCCCTTCCACCATGTGAGAAAGATACTGTCTAAGAACCAGGAAGCCGGCCCTCACCAGACATTAACTGTGCCAGCACCTTGGTCTTGGACCTCCCAGAACTGTGAGGAATAAATTTCTGTGGCTTATAAGCCACCCAGTCTGAGGTATTTTGTTATAGAAGCCCGAAGAGACTAAGACAGGGGTGAAGCATTTTCTTCTCTTGCAGATCATCAGAACAACAACCATGGTGACAATGGCAGCACCTGTTGGTTGGTATCCAAGGTGTCATGCCAAGAAATTTCACACTTGACTCTCCACTTAAAAGGCCATCGTATTAGTCCCTTTTCCTATTGCTATAAAGTACTGCCTGAGACTGAGTCATTTATAAAGGAAAGAGGTTTGACTCGCAGATCAGTATCACTGGGGAGGCCTCAGGAATCTTACAGTCATGGCAGAAGGTGAAGGGGAAGCTGGGTACTTTCTTTACACGGCATCAGGAAGAAGAAATGCCGAGCGAAGGAGAAAGAGCTCCTTATAAAACCATCAGATCTCGTGAGAACTCACTCTCATGAGAATGGCGGGGGGGAAACTGCCTCCATGATTCAGTTACCTCCACCTGATCTCTCCCTTGACACGTGGGGGATTATGAGGACTACAATTCAAGATGAAATTTGAGTGGGGACACAAAGCCTAACCATATCAGCCTCCTCTGTTTTTTTTTTTTTTTTAAAGTTGTCCATGTGGTCTAACCCTTGAGTTTTCATTCTCTTCTTAGTATGAGATAATAGGAACTTTCCTCTCTGGTTCTCTGGGAGAGCAGCTAAGGGTCAAGTGCTTTGTCAGGTGAGTGGACTGAAGCGAATCCATGTAGGAACGGAGGAAGGAAGCAATGTTGTGGGGCTTCTTCTGTGTACCAGACACCGACTGGCTCTTCAGATTCATGTTTCATTAAATCGTCATGACGGCCCCACTAACAGGTGTCATCACTGATGTCTAACAGACAAGGAAGCCACATTGTTGTGAGGTTAAATGACATCATCAAGAGCCCTAGGAAGTGGCGGGGCTGTGCTTAGAGTTCTTGTCTATGTCCTTTCTTAATTTAGGGAGTTTCTTTTCCTTTTGTCACATTCGTGCTGTTACTCCCTGCTGCTGTGTCATGAGTAATTGTGTCAGCTTCTTGCTCGTCACTTGTAATTTGCTGCTTTTGATTTGCTCTAAGCGGAAGATGAGAAACTCCAGCTTGTTCAACTGCTGTTCAACAGGGAGGCCTGGGGCATTTGCTGTGTGTCTTGCTCTCCATCTCTAGGCCTTTAAAGAAACCCAGACTGTTGACTCACAGACACCAGGCAACACATACGCTTTATCCACTGTGGCTACTGCTCCTGGTTTCGGTATTCACCCAGGACCCCTCCCACCTGCCAGCACCAGTCGGAAGTTGTTCTTGTCTGCCTGGTGTTTGAATCCTCTGGCTCCCAACAACTAGCATAGGCTGATTTTTTTATTTGCTGCTGTGTGCATCCTCTTTTCTGGCTTCCTCTTTTCCTCTCAGTGTGCCCATTTCCTAATTTTTTTCTGCATCTGCAGCTCTGAAGAAGTGAGAGTTTTGCTGCCAGCCCCAAGCCCACAATTCTACTTCGTGGACTAGATTAGACTCCAGGGACATGTGGGACAGTCAGGAACTGCATTTAGTGGCTTGGCCACTCAGGGGCTGGCTAAGTTCTTGGCCTTCTTAACTGTAGCTGGATTCTGGAGACTTGAAGTTGTCTGAAGTTTGAAACATGATTGCATGTAACTGTGGCTAGTTTTCAGAATGTATTAATAAATATATACATAATTGCTTGGACAATATAAGTATACTTGAAATTTTAAAGGTATGTGTGCCTGTGAGTTTAGGGG
>NW_012102587.1:3243843-3245291 GCF_000951045.1 Mandrillus leucophaeus | reverse complement strand
CATGGCAAAGGCTGCCTGGAAAGCGGGTGGGAGCTGGCCAGGCCAGGGAGCTGGGGGCCAGAGAAGAGGGAAGAAGGGCACTGTGGGACCAATAAAAAGGGAGGCTGGGAGCATTCAAATATAGGTTTTCTTTTATTCTCCATTTTCTCCTGTATGTGGGTAAAAATCATGCCATTCAGCATAATTTCTTTATCAGGTGGAATAAGGATAAATGAATTTAATTTTTATTTTTGGATGCTGTCCTGTCTTTGCAGTCCTTTTGTCTGAAACCCTTTATCAGCTGGAAGGGTTTGGCAGTATCGCATTTCAGAGCAAAGCGAGGAATAGAGAAATAATTCATAAATAATAGATTCTAGTCTGAGGGAAATAGACGGCTGGTTTTCAGTTCTGAGAAGAAAGGGAAGGAGGGATGCAAACAAATATTAACAGTACTTGACACATACATGAGGAGTTGTTTCCATCCCAGGCTTTCTCCATGAGCCCCTGTCAATAACAGATAAATGACCACGGAGCTGACCAGCTGAGGACCAATGTGCCTCGCCTGACTTGTTGCAAACGCACAAAAACCATATGAGAAGCCATTTAATTTTTGCTTTTCCTTTGCCAGAAAGAAAAAGTAAAAGGGGGCAAGTCAAAGTCTCTTCAAAATCCGATTTGGCTTTTTCCAATGGGATCATCTATCTTCCTTGTATCTGGTTTTGCCAGTTAAACACTAATGATGCACATTCGCAGACATGATCTGTGAGTGCAATTTATTTCTGAATTTAAGCCTTTCTTCTTAAGAGTATTTGCTATAATGGATATACTGGAATAATATCGTGGATTAAATAAAAGAGGCACTTCAGGGAAAACAAATCTGCCAGTGGAGACTCCGCTAGAGAAACAATTTTTACCTGTCTCCTCACATCCAAATTCAAAAGCCATTTTCTAGGGAATTTCAGCTTCTGGAGATAAAAGTGATGGGAAATTAACTGACCAGTTAATAGTAGCTACTGTGTATTAAATGTGCCGACACTGCATTAGACCTGTTATATTCAGGATCACGTTGAACACTCATAGCAGCACTGCCGGCTGCCTATTACTACCCCGCTGTACACATGGAGAGTTTGGTTCCTGAGCTTTCTGAGCTCATCTCTTCTTCTTCTTTTTTTTTTTAATTGTACTTTAAGTTCTAGGGTACACGTGCCCAACGTGCAGGTTTGTTTTATATGTATACTTGTGCCATGTTGGTGTGCTGCACCCATTAACTCTTCATTTACATTAGGTATATCTGCTCATGCTATCCCTCCCCCGTTCCCCTACCCCATGACAGGCCCTGGTGTGTGATGTTCCTCATCCTGTGTCCAAGTGTTCTCATTGTCCAATTCCCGTCTATGAGTGAGAACATGCAGTGTTTGGTTTTCCGTTCTTGCGATAGTTTGCTCAGAATGATGGTTTCCAGCTTCATC
>NW_012102587.1:3242121-3242648 GCF_000951045.1 Mandrillus leucophaeus | reverse complement strand
GATGTTCATCAGGGATATTGGTCTAAAATTCTCTTTTTTTGTTGTGTCTCTGCCAGGCTTTGGTATCAGGATGATGCCGGCCTCATAAAATGAGTTAGGGAGGATTCTCTCTTTTTCTATTGATTGGAATGGTTTCAGAAGGAATGGTACCAGTTCCTCTTTGCAGCTGTGTTAGAATTCGGCTGTGAATCCGTCTGGTCCTGAGTTTTTTTGGTTGGTAAACTCACCTCTTCTTAAAAAGACTTAGCTGAGAAATATCACTGTCAATGGTGGGTTTTCTTTCTTCCACAAGGTGATTGGTGTTACCCTTCTTGCTCCAGTGACCATCACCTTCTGTTAGTGGTGTCTCCATGGCAACTGACTGACTTCTTTTCCCCAGCCTAGGATTTCCCTCTTCTCTGTAAGTCCCTGGAAGGAAACTCATATCAGATCATCTAGACTACCGGGCAGGAATGGGACCTAGTTCACAAAGGTTGTTCAGGTTAACATTCTGCAAAGACATAAACATACCTTTGCAGAAAAGTGCT
>NW_012102587.1:3190031-3241917 GCF_000951045.1 Mandrillus leucophaeus | reverse complement strand
CTCACCTCTTCTTAAAAAGACTTAGCTGAGAAATATCACTGTCAATGGTGGGTTTTCTTTCTTCCACAAGGTGATTGGTGTTACCCTTCTTGTTCCAGTGACCATCACCTTCTGTTAGTGGTGTGTCCATGACAACTGACTGACTTCTTTTCCCCAGCCTAGGATTTCCCTCTTCTCTGTAAGTCCCTGGAAGGAAGCTCATATCAGATAATCTAGACTACCGGGCAGGAATGGGACCTAGTTCACAAAGGTTGTTCAGGTTAACATTCTGCAAAGACATAAACATACCTTTGCAGAAAAGTGCTCAGAGCCTCCTTACAGCCTCCCTGATGCAATCCACTCATCAAGCACTTTGAGTTCACTTGGCATCTCTGCATTATGTTTGTGTTATCCATTCAATTACCATGGAATTACTCTTTGTTTTGGGTCAACGCTGTTCTTTTACTTCTTGTATGTTTTCTGAGTTGCTTCTCTATCGTTTGGGAATACAATGGTGATGGTGTTTCATTTTTTTTTTTTTTTTTTAGGTTTACAGCAAAACTGAAAGGAGGATACAGAGATTTTCCATATACTCTCTGCCCCTACATGTGCATAGCTACTGTAATTATCTACACCCCCCACCAAAAGTGATAGGTTTATTAACTGATGAATCTGTAGTGACACATCATAATCACCCAAAGTTCATAGATTACATGAGGGTTCACACTTGGTGTTGTATATTCTGTGGGCTCAGATAAATGTATGACACATATTATATATATATTTATTTATACTATATATACTGCATATATTTGTATATATACTATATGTTAATGGCATATATATACTATATATTTATAGTAGATATATACTATATATGTGCTATATAGAGAGAGTATATATTTACCCTCCTACTGTTCCCACTCAGATTCAAGAGACAAATGTGTGAGTAGATATGTATAAAACATGTGGCAATTGTAGGGTTAGAGAGAGAAATTCAGAAATTATAATAGGAGCTAAACCTAGACAGAAGGGTCTGGAAAGACTCCCTGGAAGAATAGATGCCTGAATCGAATCTTGAAGGAAAGGAAGGGTAAGTTAGATGAAGAGAGTAAGAATGGAAGGCATAGCATGTTGTGTTTGGTTTTACTGCAAACCACTTGGTGTGGCTAAGTAATAAATTGAGAGGCAGCGAGTGTCAGGAGACGAGATCAGTGACTGCAACAACACTGTAAAAGTTTGGACTTTGGCTTTGGGGAGGCTTTGAAGGGTTTTACGCTGGGGACTTAAACGTTCAGATGTGCATTTAAATAGAAAATCCAGTGGATGAAAATAGGCAACATATTCATGTTTTCTTATTTATACCAAAGGCAAACATTTTGGGAAAGGTCAAAAAGCGAAGTGTTGGCCATGTAATTGTACCCCTTATCTTGCCCGGAGGGTTCCCTGTGTGTGTACTCTGTGGGATGAGTGTCTCCAAGCAGCTGTCCCAGCCACTCTTCCTTGGGGATTGGCTTTGTAAATTGGTGACTTCCTTACTCTTGATCACATTTCCTCTTGTGATATAAGAAAAAGAACTGACCCTCTAGAGTACCAAAGATCAGTGATCCTATGCTATCTTTGACATTCACTAACTTTGATCTTGGGCAAGTCACACCACCTCCTTGAGCCCCAATGTATTTATCTGTAATATGGGATAGTAATGGCCAACCCACAGGGCTTTGGTGAGGAATGTTCCTGGCAGAGTGCCTGGCTCATGGCAGGTGCTTAATGAATTAATTCTTTCTTTCAGTAAGTATAAAATACCTCCCTAATTTCTGAACTAGAGGAGTCTCACTTCCTTCCAATGTTTCAAATGGGGTGGGGGCGGGGAGTTAGTTCCTTGAATTAATGCTAGGTTCTACTATGTGTTAGGCATTTTGCTAGGAGCTGCGTTCAAGAATTAAAATTCTGAGCTAAGTTTAATTCTTGTATTTACTCTTCAGGGCAGTTGCACACTTTTACAAATGAAGAAATAGGGTCCAGGGAGGTTGAACGTCTTGCTTAATATCATGTGGATGGAAAGATTCAAATCCAGGATCTTGTTGAACTTGTTCTTTTCATTTTGCCTAATTTCCTACTAAATATCAAGCATTTTGATGGGCACTAGGGAATAGTAGAGTTGAAAATAACATATTACCTTTCCCCATAAAGCTTATGTATTAATGGGACGAAGAGGACAGATATTTATAGGGCTTTTAGAAAACCTTTTGAAGTTCAGAGACAGGTGTGCTCAGTATGCCATGGGAGACAAGTAAAGAGGTGCCATTGAAGGGTTGGTGGGCCATCTGTGGACCTTTGGTTTCCTTGGAGTCCATCGTCTGTGGTCTGGAGTTAGATTCTAATCATTCAGCAGTACATCAGGGCTAGCTCCATAGAAATGATTTATTGGCCACATTTACAAAGACTCCCTCTCTGTGTACTCTTGGTCTATAGGTAAAGTCACTGGAAGTCACTTTGAAAGACTTGTGCCTCATTGAAAAAGACATATCTCTGCATGGTTTTCATCCATTTCCTTCATCTCCAAGACAAGCTTTCTTTTTAAAGGGGAGAAGAGCCCATTTCCCTGCCACCTGTCAGCGTTTAGCTTGCCACTGTGGCTTATTACCGCTGCCATCTGCTGCCAAGGAGAGATGTGCATGATCTGGGTAGGTACTCATAAAAGTCATTAGAAGAGAGGAGGCTGAGCTGAGGATCCAAGTGGAAACATTTACTATCAGCACAATAGCAGCCCTTGCTCTCCTGCCTCCTTCCCTGATATCCAGCAGGGTCACCACTCCCTGGCCCCAGCTGGCCACCGCCATTGACACATATTCTCCATACCCTTCTTCATGCCAGCCCATCCTTGGCATGGACTCTGTTTCATTTCATCACTCAAAGTCATTGTAGAGCAGATACAGGGACTATTTAGAAACTATGAAGCAGTTGGACAGTATGTCAACTTTTGTCTCATGTATTGACTAGTGGAGGCAATTTGATGTTTAAGGAGACATCAGATCCTCTGAATTTTCTGCTGTGAAAAATGAATGGCTTCAAGTATAATTCAGTTGAGTTAATTCATTCCCACAAGTCTTTCCTGGACATCATCAAGGGCTACAGAAAGGAATAAGATGAAGCTCCTGTCTTAAGGAGCTGACAGTGGTTGTGTTGCACAAGTTTGCAAGTGTGTGCGTGTATGATGTAATCAACAATTACAAGTAAGATAGGATGTGTCCTACGAGGGGAAGAAGTTTAGATGCTGTAGTGTCCCCAAGGAGGGACACAAATGTCCTCATATAAGTTTGAGGTCAAAGAGTAAAGAGGGGTGGGTGAGGCATGTGTTCAGATTTGCTTTTAGGAAAAATAATCAGTCTGGCTGCAGTGTGGAGGGCTAACTAGAGCAGTCTCAGAGTAGAAAGTTTCTGAAATAGTCCATGTATGAGATAGGTTAGGATGTTGGTAGAGGTAGAGAAAAGTAGATGGTTCAAGAGATACTAGGAGAGTAAAACCAGTAGGCTTAATGATACAGTTGATATGGCAAGTGAGGAAAAGGTGGTGTCTGGATGACACTAACACTTCTGGCTTGAACAATAGGTTTGTCAGTAGTGCTACTGAATGAGATATAATTCCTGGAAGAGAGCAGAATGAGAATCTGGTGGAGAAGAACAAAAGTTTAGTTTTAGAGCTTTTGTGTATGAGATGTTTTAGGAACGACCAAGGGGAGATGCTAATTAAACAGTTTTACATGGAGACCTAGAACTCAGAAAAGAGGTCTGGGCTGGTTTTATAAATGTGTGGGTCTTTTTTTTTTTTTTTGGTGGTAACTGCAACTGTGGGATGGAAGACAGTGTTAATTGAGACAAGAAGAAATGCCTGGGATGAGGTTTTGAGGGCTTCCACTATGTCTGGGCTGAGGAGAAGGATAAACTTGCAAAGGAAATGGAAGTATGGCCAGAGAAGAAGAAATAGAGCAAGAAGGGTGTTAGGTTATGAAAGTTTAAGGAAGAAGTCTTTCAGAAGAGAGGAAAGGACAACAATGCCAAATGTTATTGAAAGGTCCACTAAGATGAGACCTGGAAAATGTCCGCTGTGGCTGCATGGACATCATTGGAGATATTGGCAAGGGCTATTTAGGTAGAATAATGGGCATCAGATCCAGATCAGAGTGGTCTGTGGAGTGCATGGGGTATGAAGGCATGGCAATGGTGAGTGAAGACAACTCTTCCTTAAGGGTTGACTGTAAAGGGGATGAGGGAGATGGGGGAGTAGCTGAAACTGGACTCCGGTGACGAAGATGGGCAGATGCTTAAAAGCAGAGAAAGGTCAGTCAGAGAGAGGTTATGAGTATTGTGAGGAAAAGGGAAAATGATAATAAGAGATTCCATAGGTGGTAGGTGGCAGTGGGATCCAAAGGTCATTTGGATGGATAGTTGTGTCAGCTCCTCTTCTGCTGTAGGAGAGAGAAAGAGAAAGGGAGAGTTCCTTTGCATCTGTGTGTTTGATTGTGGGAGTTTCCTGTCTAATAGCGTCTGTTTTGTCTGTAAAGCAGAAGGCAAGATCCCCTGATGAGATAGAATAGTGTGGGTGGGTAGCAGGGGTGGAAGCTTGAGAAGAATAAAGTTTGAAAAAATTACTATGAAGTATGGTAAGAGATGATGTAGTAGGTTTGCTTGGCAGAGTGCAGGCTCACTTGAAGTTGAGGATCAATAATATGCAGTGATCCTAAGCTGCACTGGTTGGCTTTTCCTGCTTAGACAGAGGATAGGAGGTGGCACTCAGCTGGATTTTCCTGGACTTGGATTTTATCTGGATGGTACGAATAAAAAGCAGCAGATGGTTCAGGGAGCCTAAGGTATGGGCAAAAATATGGTTAAAGTCATGGACCATGGAGTCCAAGTTGAGTTAGTAAATGAAGAAAGGAGAAGGCTGATGAGTAGAGAGAAACTGTAGTTCAAGAACTGTCAGAGTGAGAGGAGTTGGGTGAGCAAGGTGGAGGGGAAGAGATTGTGGCTGACAGTGTTTGCATTAGTGATTCTAGAAGTATAACATTTACTGAAGCGGGAGGGGGAGGGAAAGAGAGGACCACTGGAAATAAGTAGGTCAAAAAACAGAATTAAGAGGCCATCTGTGGGGTCATCCATTTGGCTGACATCACCCAGGATGATGACAAAGCCTGAGGTAGAAAAAGCACATAAATGCAAGCCTTCAATGAATGAAGGGGAGGGGAGATTGGCAGATTAGAGCGACTACAAGGGGAAGGAGGATGCGTGCTGTGTATTCAACCCAGAAAAAGTAACAAAGGACTGTCAACCTCCCTTCAGAAGGCATTGGTAAATTGTTAGAGCTCTTCTTAAAGCATTTATTCACATACTTTAATTTTTGTAAAGGACACATTTGGAATTGCAGCTGAGTTCACATTGGTGGTGCCTCCTCATACCTGGTGGTGGACCCCTCGCTGTCATTTTGAAAAATGTCATGTACTTCTATGGACAAGATTTTTTCCGCCCCCCCAAAAAATTTACATGTTGAAGCCCTAACCTCCAATGTGGTGGTATTTGGAGATGGGGCCTGTGGGAGGTATTTAGGTTTAGGTGAGATCATGAGGATGGGGCCTCATGATGGAATTATAAGAAGAAACGCCAGAAAGCTTGTTTCCTCTCTCTATCTCCACCTGTATGCATCCTGGAAAGGCAGGTGAGGGTACAACATGAAGGTGGCCATCTGCAACTCAAGAGAGCTCTCACCAGACACTGACCCTGCTGGCACCTTGATCTTGGATTTCTAGTCTCCAGAATTGTGAGAAATAAATTCCTGCTGTTTAAGTCTATGGTGTTTTGTTATGGTAGTCTGAGCCGACTAAGGCAGCTCTACTCTCTGCTTCAACCAATCTCTGAATAAGTGGCGGTCATCTGTGATGAGCTGGGTCAAAGCTCAGTTCTTTCTGGGAGTTTGGGGTGGACCAAGAGGGCATCTCTCCAGGTGGCTTGAGCCCTAAGAAGTAGACTTTGAGGCTGCAGGTAGCCATTGGATGGGCAGCAGGAAAGCCAGTTTTCTGATAAAGAAGAGAGAAGTTGATGGCCTGAGAGAAAGAGAGCTGGGGGACAGGCAGCTGATGCTCCCTGGGATCCAGAAAAAAGACTTGTGGCTGGTGATTGTTCTTCCTGGGACCAGTTAGTTCCTTGCTTTTGATTTCCACAGATTAAATCTTAAGTATTTGTTATTGCAAAATTCTATGTCTTATTTTTCCTTATAAAGCTAGCTTGAGTTCATGTCTATGATTTGAAAACAACAAAAAATTCTCCAGTAAGCCCTTTGCTGTGATGCTTCCCCTTTTTACTATAGTCTTCCCTTGATATCCATGGGGAGGGGGTTGGTTCCAGGACCCCCTAAAGATACCAAAAATCTGTGGGTGCTCAAGTCCCATGTGTAAAATGGTATAGGCATTTGCTTATAACCTACACACATCCTATATAGTTTAAATTATCTCTAGATTACTTATGATACCTAATACCATGTAAATACTGAATAGCTGTTATACTGCATTGTTTTTATTTGTGGTTTTTATTGTATTGTTATTTTCACTGTTTTTTTCCCTGATCATTTTCAATCTGCAGTTGTTTGAACCTAGGGATGCAGAACCTGTGGTTATGGAGGGATGATTGTATTTACCTTTTGGTGCTGTACAATCTTTTATACAGTGCCTCAGAATCCATTGTAGACCAGGTAAATTATACATATCTGAAACAAATTTGGGTATTTTCTTCTGAAGCTGAGTAGAAGCTGCTGAAGTAGGCCTTGAAGTCTCTTGGGTGCCACAGACAATAGGAAAAGGCCATTCTATAGAGATGGTGGTGGCTGACCTGTGGTTCCTGCAGTTGGAGAAGTCTGTCTTCTGTCACAAAGGAAAATTATGTTGGCCTGACACAACTTATGTTTAAGCATTTATTAACTTTTTACCAGTTTGCTCCCTCTTTGCCAGGAATTGCAGATTGGTGAGTTATTTGTGCTTTTTCTTGGAACACACCACGAATAGTCTCAATTATGGCTCCAAACAATTGTGATTGCTATTATTGAAGATTTATAGAAGTGCTTAGATTTCTAAATATCCTTTTATGACTCTCCATTTCTATGGTAACCCAGACAGGCGCTTCTGTACACATGGACACCTCGTTGGGAAAACCTTATAGAAGAAAATCTGAATTTACCGAAGAGATAAATAAGAGGTTGACTATTCACATGGTTTTACAGAGAGCGAGTTCCCCTAGTGCATTCGGTGCATTCCCTCTTCTCTTTACAGATCATGAACAATGTCTTACACATAATAGACTCTGAATGAAAATTTTGTTGATTGATTGATGAGCACTTGGGAAGGAGAGAAATGTGAAGCTAGGGTTATAGTTTGCTGCTGCCAGTTGGAGATAAATCAGAAAGGAAGGGAAAGCATCTCTGAGCAAATAGCCACATCCATGGGGAAATGGGACTCTATTTTAAAAAATATGATTCACATACAGTTTTAGGAAGCTACTTGCTGCAGAATCCAAGATACACGTGAAGTTTTCACTTCAATGTCCTCAAAGACCTAAGACACCCTTGCTCTGGGTCACAGCATTGAGCAGACAAAGAAGGAGGTGGGCATGCATTCTGCTGCTATGCCGGGACCCAACATTTTCACAAAGAGGAGCTACTTTTTATCTCCTCAGGCTAAGATCACTATGGGGAGGGGTTGCATTTTGCAACCTGAGACCTTGAATAGCATAGAGACAGAGGCTATGTCGACTCTCTTTCCTGCTGGGTGCCTGTGTTTGTAAGGATTCCTGGTTGCGAAGGGTAGATATCCACCGGAGCTGGTGTGAACAAGAATGGGGGTTTATTATAAGGAAGCAGAGTTAATGTCCTGGATTCCATGGGCAGAAATGGAAGTTGCGTCTCAGACAGGATTGACGCAGGAGGTGAAAAGGTATCAGAAACACAGGCAGCTCCTGTCTGCACATGTGTTCTGTCCTTTTTTTTTCATCCAGTTCTGGCTTTACCTGTCTCTGCATGCACATGGGAGCACACCCTGGAGAAGGAGGCCGATGACAGCATGTAGACATCGGAAACAGGGTCAACTCCAGCCTTCATGGCAAGCCTGAGACGGTGTGCCTGTGGCAACCAACTAGCTCTGAGAAATGTAGTGGAGTCAAGAGCTACCAGCAGATAATTTGGATTCAACATGAGCTCACCAAGTACCCCTTGCATGCCTTTCCCTAAGATAGGTGCTGGGAGACAAAGTAAGTCTGAAGCAGCCTCACCCTGTCAGTTCATTGTGTGACTGGTGATACCGCTTCACTGTGTCCCCATCGAAATCTCATCTTGAATTATAGTTCCCATAATCCTGATGTGTAGTGCGAGGGACCTGGAGGGAGGTAATTGTATCATGGGGTGGTTACTCTCATGCTGTTCTCATGGTAGTGAGTGAGTTCTCATAGGACCTGATGGTTTTATAAGGAACTTTTATAAGTGCTTTTGCTTGGCACTTCTCCTTGCTGCTGCCGTGTGAAGAAGGATATGTTTACTTCCTGTTCCACCACAATTGTAAGTTTCCTAAAGCCTCCCAAGCTCTGCAGAACTGTGAGTCAATTAAACCTCTTCGCTTCATAAATTACCTAGTTTTGGGCAGTTCTTGATTAGCAGCATGAGAACAGACTAAAACAACTGGGGAGATGGATATGTAGAGAGATACGTAATGGAAATGACCAGGCTGGAGACAATCACAAATATTTTGGGGGGTTCAAAAGAGGGGTGTGTGGCATTTCTGTGTACGTTTATTCATTCCATAAACCTTCCTTCATTTGTTCATGAGGGTTTCTGTGGCCAGGAACTGCTCTAGGGCCTGGCATTGCAGCAGCGGAGCTGGCAGACAGGGCATCTGCCCTCGGGGAGTTTTCTTTCTGAAGGAGGAGGTGAACAACTGGCAAGTGAGCAAAAACAAAAATAAGATAACTTTAGAGAGTGATAGGACTGGGAAGGTACAAATGGGGTGCTGGGATAGAGCCCACAGTAGCCAAAGAGTGCCTCCATCATGAGGCGTCACGCTATGCTGAAGAGCAGGGAAAAGCACTAGAGGCAAAGAGAACAGCAGGTACACAAGGCACGAGGGAAAATGAGCTTGGCATGTGTGGGAAACACCAAGGGGCTGGGGCAGGGAGGAGAGGGCATGAAGGTCAAAGAAGAGAGCAGAGGCCAAGTCACCATGGGTCTTGTAGGACCTTGTAGGCTGTGATCAGGACTTTTTAAGTACAATTGGAAGATTTCAAAGATTTTTGTCAGGGTTGGCCTTGTTAGTGTTGGGAAAAGCCCATTCTGCCTGCTGGTGGAGAATGAGCAGTGGGGAGCAAGGGAGCAGTGGGAGGCAGTGTGGAGAGGGGAGGCACTGCAGGGGCTGGAGTTGGTGGTGCTGGGATTGGAGCCATGTGCTCAGGTTGAGGGTGTATTTTGGAAGAACCATTAGGACTTGCAAAAGAGTTGGATGTAGAGAGTGAAGACAAAGGAGGACACAAGGATTTAATTCATGGTCTTTTAATACAGCAACTAGGGGAATTGTGGTGCCCTGTACCAGGGAGTGGAAAATCAAAAGTTCCACCTGATCCTATTCAAAGTGAGTTTCTCTTGGACGTCCAAGTAGAGATGTTGGGTTAGACAGAGAAGGGGTCTGGTGCCCTAGATCAGTGCTGTCCAGTGAAAACACAATGTGATCCAATATATGCATTTTTTACATTCACCAGAAGCCACGTTAAAAAGGTAAAAATGAAAATGTAAAAGTCATTTTGACATATATTTGATTTAATCCTGTATTTCTCAAATATTATAATTTCAACATGCAATCAATATAAAATGATTAGTGAGACATTTTACATCTTTTGGATCCTAATTCTTCAAACTGTGGAGCACATTTTCCACTTTCAACATATCTCCATTTAGCCTAGCCCCATTTCAAGTGCTCAGTAGACTCATGTGGCTGGGGGCTACCATGTTGGATAGTGGAGCTCTAGAGAAAGTTGAGGTTCAGAGATTTGCATTTGGGAGTTATCATCACATAGAAGGCAGCCAAAGTGTTAGATTACTTCGGAACACCAACACCTAGGGAGTGCAGAGAGAAAAAGCTCAAAAGTGAGCCCAGGGCACTCCAAAATTCACAGGTTGGATGGAGGAGGAAAAGCCAGCAAGAGACTGGGAAAGAGTGAGCAAGCACATTAGAGAACGTGGGGTGTGAGGAATCAAAGCAGCTAAGAGACCAGGTGATTTCAGGACTCTGGAGGGCCCCATGGCTAAGTCTTGAATTACGACCTGGCAAACAGAGGGAAAAGGTTATTCTGTTAGGGATAGAAGCGGCAAAGGAAAGAGAGCAAGAGTGTGTGGAGGGGACCAGAGCGTGGATTGAATGCAGGAGCTGAGGGGCACAGGAGTATGGTCCAGGTGGGGCCACTGGAGCTCAGAAAGTCTCATGCCCATGCTCAGGACTTGGGATTTTATTCTGTAGGTCAGTGGTCTCAGCCACATTTGCAGCCACAGCATTAGAGTTGCATTCCCATGCACCATGCTTCCCTACTCACTCTGGAGTCAGATACAGTCCTGTTCACCAGGGCTAGTGCCTGCTTTCTCTCCTACTCAAGAACAAAGAGTGAGAATCAGGATCTCTTAGGGAGAGTTGTTCCATATTACAAACAAATATCTCATTTCTAAATTTTAATTTCTATTAATAATGAATTACTGGCAGCACACCTCATAGGTGATTGCAACTTATGCCTTGGTGTGTCCCAAGGCAGCACCTGAGAACTTCTGCTGTGGGTCTGGTGGGGCCAGAGGGTTTCCAGGAGGAAAGAGGCAGCATCCTGCTTCACTTTTGAGAGGCAGCCCCAGCAGTGCGGAGGGTGTCTCTGCCTGCTCGTTGTGGACTCCTGTCCTGGACCCCTCCTCTAGCCCCCAGTTCCTCTGCACCTTTTCATCTTTTAGTTTCACCTTCCATAATGCACAGATCAAAAGTTGTACCCTGCTCAATGGCTTGAGGTTCCTATATAGTCTTCTTTGTCAGCAGATTATTAATTAACACTTTACTATGCCAAACACATGCATTGCAGATCCCACCGAGAGTCAGAGAAGGGTGTGAACAGAAAAGAGCAGGTGTGAGCTCAGTAACCTTAAGCCCCACTCATGTATGTCTTTCTAATGACACACCATGGGCACCAATGCCCGGATGAGATCTGGACACTCAGGTGGTTTGGGGCCTGGGAGACAGTGCTGGGAAGTCCCAGGGTAAAGGAGAGCATGATGCAGTCTTTAGACTTGGTCTCCTCTGCATAGATCTGAATCTCACAGCTGCCCCCATACCCATAGGCTGCCGGCTGCTCAGAGGAAACCTGAGATGTTGAGGCCGAGGTCCCACTCCATCTCCATGCCTTTATTCTTTTATTCACTCAAGTGATCAACATATTGAGGGCTTATTCTATGCCAGACATGGCTTATCAGTGGTTAAAAAAAAGGACACAGCCCCTGCTCTAACAAAGTATACAGTCCAAGGGAGAAGACAGATATTAAACATACCAGTAAGTGAATTATTTGAAACTGTAAGTGCCACAAAAGGAAAGCACCAGGTTCTATTGGAGAGGACTGTAGGGGTGTCTCTGGCATTTGGAGAAAGTGACATTTAGGCTGCCTAAGGCCATTTACTACTTCTTGGCTGAAGAGACCTCACCTGGCCCTGCCTCTTTGGGTGACTGGTTGTAGATGGGCCTGGCAGGAAAGGACCAACCAGCATGGTGGACAGGGGCCACTACCCTGTGACTCAGAAGACTTAGTTAAGCCCTTGAGGGGGTCACTTAATGTCCCCAACTTTTCATTTTCAAGCAGTGAGAAAAATCCTTGCTGGAATTGCCTTTTGGAACTCAGACAAGGTCTCACCGGTGAATGTGTTCTGTGAACCATGTGACACCACATAAATATATGATGTTATCACTTACAGAAAAGTCATTGTCGCACCAGCTCCATACCAGGCACTGGGGGAGATTCGATAGTGTATAAGACGTAGCCCTGATTCACAAGGCCCCCTGACCTAATGGTGAGCTGGAGCTATGCATACAAGGCAAGAGCCTGTGCATGACGTTTCCCCCAGCAGTGTCCACAGGTGGTGATAGCCGAGCGGTATCTGGAAACAGCAAGCAGATTCCCTTTGCTTCTTGAAGAAGCCGCACCTTGGCTCTGGTCCTGCTGCCCCCATCCATTGACCACATAATGATATCTGGAAACTCCAGGTGGATTGTGACTCCCTGGGATTCAAACCCTTCGGTGCTCACTTGGCCCCTTGAAGAAGCCACACTCTGGTCACACAGCCCCGGTCCCAGATGGTGGTGGTGGTGGGGCTGCCTCCTGCTGTGGGTCCCTGGGAGCGCGAGCTTCACGTTCCTCATGTTGGCAGGCCCCCTGTCTGGTTTGCCTCTGTGCCTTTAACATCTCGAGTCATGATTTTGCAGAGCTCTGCTTCTTCCCCTTGTCCACACTTCTCATCCCACATGTTGTTTAGTCTTTTCTCTGTGGTAAATCCATTTCTCACACATACCCCCTTTTCTGCACTTAGAAGGCACCGTTCGGAATATTTCTTTGTGTCTGTAAAGAGGACTGTTTAGTACAAGTCACTGAAATCTGATCAAACCAGCTTAAAAAAAGTGGACGCAATTGTTGTGGTTGTTCTTTGAGGGGCCAGTACGGACTTACAAAGCTGGGAAATTCAGGAAGTGAATCTGGCTTCAGGCACAGGGTAGGTATGTCATCGGGAAGCTGTCTCTTGTGTTGATGGTCTCCGTTTCCTCCATGGGAGGTTTTATTCTCAGGTTGACTCCCCTGGGGTGGTGGACAGCTGCTGTCAGCTCCCGATTATGCTAATGAGGAGGGGGCACTTCTTTTCCAGTAGCTTCAGCAAAAGTTCTGGGACTGACTTGGCCGGATTCCGGAGGAGGGAGACAGAACAGCAACAGATTCTACTGAACATGATTGCAAATGTCCCTTCCATGGAATGAAGGGAGCCCAGCCCTGCGGGTCCTGTTCCTTGGACACCATATCTTTATATTAGATCTCAGTTCCCCCAGCTCTAAAGTTTGGGTTGAAACACCAACTGTTTTCTAAACTTCATATCACGTTTACAAATGCTCTGGACGCAGAGCAAAGGGTGGGGAAATACAATATTGTTTCCCTGACATACTTCTCCTTTTGAAGATAATTGGTGAGGACGGGAATTCACATTTGAAATCAATATTTTGGAAGACTTAATGGCAGCATGACAATTGCACATTTGTGGATCTCCAAAAGGGCAGCTCTGTGCAAATCAGAGAAGATAGAGCAAAAATCGGTAATTTCATGTCTTGTTTGAAACAGAGCATTCACAGAGAATTTTAATAAACAAGGAAGCTGCTAGGAGGGACTCCCTTTCATGTTAGTTTTTCTTGTAAAATTCTTGATAGCAGATTCAGGGTGCAGCTGTTGAAAAGAGGGTTCATCAATTTAAAAGCTGCGGTGACTTCCCTTTGTCTATAGAAATCAGTTTATTATTACTTTTTTTTTCACTGAGACATGTAAAGCCCTTTGCAATCTGTCCCAATCTGCATTTCTGTTCACTTTGCTACAAATAGCCACTGTCCTGGGAATGTTGCTTGTTTTCTAACATTTCTTCACGCCACCCATGTTAAGGGGCACCCACGATGTGGCGGGCCCTGTTCTAGGCACAGAGCAGACAGTGGTGAGCAGAGCCACACCCCTTCCTCTGCGTGTTGTCCTCGGGGATAGAAGGAGGGGACAAGAGCAGCAAGGCCCCAGCATGGACTCAGACAGCAGGGGCAGAATGAGGCTCAGCCACGTGCCAGCCGTGTGACTCTGCAAAAATCATTTCTCCTCTCTAACCCTCAGTTTTCCTTTTTATACAATGCAGTCAGAATGCCTATTTTTAGCTTCGATGCCAGAATTAATAAGAAAATGTGTAAGACCGGGCGCAGTGGCTCACACCTGTAATCCCAGCACTTTGGGAGGCCGAGGCAGGCGGATCACCTGAGGTCAGGAGCTCAAGACACACTTGGCCAACATGGCAAAACCTCGTCTCTACTAAAAAAATACAAAAATCAGCCAGGCGTGGTAGTGGGTGCCTCTAATCCCAGCTACTCGGGAGGCTGAGGCAGAGAGAACTGCTTGAACCGGGGAGGTGGAGGTTGCAGTGAGCTGAGATTGCGCCACTGCACTCCAGGATGGGCAATGAGCAACACTTTTCTTTAAAAAGAAAAGAAAAAAAAAGAAAAGAAAAGAAAAGAAAAGAAAATGTGTGTAAGGAGGCTTGGCATGCAGTTGGTGTCCATTTGCTGTAGCTTTGTTATTACATTCAACCCCCCTCTGCCCAGACCCTCCTTCCTCATTGGGCTTGTTGGTCAGTCTGGACACAGAGCCCCTGAACACAGGGGTCTTCTTGGGAATGAGGTTCTAAAAGTCGTCTTGTCTTATGTGTGAGAAGCTCTGATTTCATTAGGCAGGGGAAGCATAAGACTTTGAAGTAAGAGGGGTGTTGCGATTGAAAGTGGGGTTCCAAGTAGGCAGCTCTTGCCGTAATCACACAAAAAGTGATGGGAGAGGAGGTAGTGGGTGGAGGTGAGCAACCTCAAAGCAGCCTGTGCTGCCAGCAGGAACGGGAGATTTTGAACCTGGGGGAGAAGTGGTGCTACATTGGAAGAATGGAAAAGTTAAGAGAAGGGAGGTGGTTTAAGGGAAAGATATGGAGCTCAGTTTTAGCCAAGAATTCTCGAAAGCTCTCTTAGTCATTTGTCGCTATCAAGGGGTGAGGTGACAGGACAGGTTGTTTCAGTCCTCCTTAGCTCACGATGCAGTCGTATGAAGCCCTTGGCACGGGATACTGAAGAACGCAGCAGCCTGCTGACTCCAGCAAAGCAGCCAAAGAAGGGGGCAAGGCACGCGTCACTTAGTGCCCTTACCACTGCCCCTGGGCACTCAGCAGGGTCTTCTTGGGCCCTGAGTTCCCCACAGCATGAAGCATGTCACATGGGGGACCACGGCTTGGCTGTTAGCTGGGTCCTTAACAGCTAATCGGGATTAGCTGTTAGCTCTGCCTGATTCTGTAAAGAGGGAAGCCTAGGTGTTGCGACTTTGGACAGGCAGCGCTCTCATCCCACACCTGAGCTCTGTCTTCCGAAGCCTTTGTCCAGGTGCTTTGGCCAGAAGCTAGGAGTGCTCTTCCCTGGCTGCCACAGAGGCGGTGGGACTTGTACGTATTGACATACTGGCGTATTTACTCTACACGTTATGAGAACAGAGCCTTGAATCCTTCTGGCTCATTTACTTTATCTTACTTAGTGAGATACATTTTAATAATACCTGGCACTCAGCACTGATAGGGTCAGCAGTTGCTGAGCCAATGTGTGGATGAAATTTTACCCTCTTGTCAATATTCCTGTTACCTATAAATACCTGAATGCTCTCCTCTCTAGAGTTCACAAAAGGACTTTAAGACAGTGTCTGTATGGCAAAGTGGATGAGGATGATGGGCCTATAGCAGGGAAGATGCCCAGCAGGCAGCTGAGAAAGTGGATCTGGAGCCAGGAGTCACAGCGATGGCTGATGGCCCAGCTCCGGGGGACTGTCATCCTAGAAGATGATGGAGGAAAGAATGAGCTCTTCAGGCAAACTATGTAAAGATAGAGGAGGAAGAAGAGGCAGAGAGGAGAGGGAGCAGAACAGAAGGGAGAAGAGAGGCAGGGTTCCTTAGTAACCTTACCTCTGACTCTAACCCTAACCCTGATTCTAACCCTAACCGTAACCCTGCTCTTGGCTGCTCTGGAGCCAGGAAAGAGGTTTTACGGAGTGTAAGTCGAGGAAAGCCGTTAGAATTTGGTCCTGGAGAGCTGTGACCAAGGAGTAGGGCTCAGAGTCAGATCTCAGAAGGTTAGACAGAGCTGGGGATGAGGGAGTGGAGGTGGTGTGTGTAGCAAAGTGAGCATCCCGCTAAGCAGCGTGAGAATGAGGCTTTTGTATGGAATAGGGCAGGACCAAGAAAAGTTCAGCGAAGCAGAGCCGGGCTCCCGGAAGCCGTAGCTGGAGTCACTGTCTTTCTGGACTTCCTGGTATGTGAAGACACACACTTGCTTCCTGTTTCAGACTACCGGAGTCGGGGTTTTCTGTTTCCTGCAACTAAATACCCCTTAGCTGGATCCACTCTTTCCCAGAATGTAAACTCCATGGGGCAGGAACCTCAACAATCTCATTCATTTTTGAATACCTAGGGCCCAGAATAGTGCCCAGCTTATATAGATAAATATTGTTGGATGAAGTATCTGTAATAAGGTGGTTCTGATAATGTTATTAGTAGAGGGTGGTGACGTTGATTATACAAAGAAACAGGTACCTACCTTTGGGGGCTTCTCTGAAATCACAATTTCCCTGTGAGGGACCCAGAATGTGGGGGCTAAGAGGGCATCAGCTACGGCCAGACAGCATCATGTACAACACCGTCTCCTTTCTGTCACGACAGGGGCATTTTTTCTTGAACGAAAGGCCCAGAACAATGGTTATTAGCCAGAGATGAGTAGGAAAAACTACTCGTGCCTATTTGAACTATGTAACTGCAGAAAGAGGCTGTCGGGACAACTGAAGAGATTTGATTATGAGTTAGTTCTGCACCATGCACTAGAAATATAATGCCACCTACATCAGAAAATTAAAGTTTTCTAGTAGTCATGTTAAAAAAAAAAGGAAAAGGAGAGGTGACATTAAATTGAGTAATGCTACTTTATTTAAACAAATGTATCCCAAATATTATTTCAGTGTGTAATCAATATAAGAAATGATTAATGAAGTAATCTACATCCTTTTTTTCCATGAGTTACTGTGACTGAACTTTGAAATCTGAGTTGCCAGAAGAAGGGGTACGATGGAAAGACTCAGCCTTGAGGGCATCTCTGATTCCAGCTAGACCAGTCACTTGCTGTGTGTGCACTGGCCATTTATTTCCCTCTCTGGACTTCCATTGCTTCATCTACCAAAAGGCCCTACATATATAGTGGCCTGAAGCTTCAGAACAAATATGTGCAGTAGGTCCTTATACCTCATATGATCTGGGAGGAGACTGAGGCTTTAAGAGGTTGAGTACCTTGCGGTAGGTCTCACACTGTGTAAAGGCGGGGAGGCAGGATTGAACCCAGGTTTGCCTGACCCTGGGGGAGTGCTTTTTCCCCTTCATTGCTCTTTAAACTCTCTCCTTCCTTTTGGACCAGAGAACATTTTACTCTTCTAGGAGCACAGACTTCCCAAGAAGTAAATGCCTGCTTTCCTTCTCACTCAGATCCTGGTCAGAGCCGCAGGACATTTTCTCTCAGGTCTCACAAATGGAATACAATGAAGGCCAGGTGCGGTGGCTCACGCCTGTAATCCCAGCACTTTGGCAGGTGGAGGCGGGCGGATCACGAGGTCAGGAGATTGAGACCATCTTGACTAACATGGTGAAACCCTGTCTCTACTAAAAATACAAAAAATTAGGCAGGCATGGTGGCGGGCGCCTGTAGTCCCAGGTACTCGGGAGGCTGAGGCAGGAGAATGGCGTGAACCCAGGAGGCGGAGCTTGCAGTGAGCCCAGATAGCGCCACTGCACTCCAGCCTGGGCAACAGAGTGAGATTCTGCCAAAAAAAAAAAAAAAAATCCAATGGAAACTTGGGAGGAGACAAGGTGGGGCTTTGGGGGCTGGGGAAGGTATCCAGTACCCATGTGTTTTGTCTAAGTGGCCTTGCCTTAGAAGGCAGAGGAAGGACTTACTGCCTTAAAACCAAGGAGGTCAGGGCTCTGCTTGACATCTGCAGTGAAGTCATCTCTTCACTGTCAGTAAGACTCTGTCTTTGCTAACAGTTCACTGATGACTTCATATCCACCGCTGCAGGGTCCTGGGAGGAATATGTTGTTTTCTAGGAAGGGAGACCAAATTTTATTTCAGCCTAGTGGTGGACCTTTCTGCTTAGCAATACTGCAGGAAATTCAAAGGCAAAATTAGCTGGAGCATTGCTGGCTCAAATAATTTCTTCTTAGTGGAGTGAGTGAAACATGGTAATTTAGCAATTGACAACCATTTTTCCAATAATAACTGAAATAATAATTCATAATTAGAAGAGGTCTAATATAGGAATGCATTGAAACCAGATGCAAAACATTTACCCTCCCTCCGCCACCCTTTACTTCCTTTATTTCCACGGACTAATTTGAAATATTTCTCATTTCCTTTTCTCCTGAAAAAGGATGAAAAGGGCTATTTTACCCTTCAGTAAAAATAAGTATAATTTTCTTCTAGCAGGCTCACCAGCAGCTCGCCACTGCTAACTTACCACAAAGGCCAATTAATAGACAATCACCATTATTTCCTAATCTTGCCTACCGTATGAGTGGCTATGTGTTGAAATGAAGTTGATCCGAGAGGGACCAGTTCTGGGCTGAGCTGCTCTCCTTTACACAAAAAGCATAATGCCCACCTGAGGGGATTTCAGAGAGGCAGGTGGCAGGTTCTTCATTAGCTCACCGGGCCCTGCTCTGTCCTCATTGCTTTGATGGAGACTTGAGAGGCATGGCAGCTCCAGCTTTGAAAGTGTCTGTAATTAAACGCTTGCCGCTGGTGCCCTGGGCTTCCCAGGGTGAGCCTCGGGATGAAGGGCCCTCTCATGGGTGGCGTGGCTCTGTGGTGGCAGAAGAATGTGCAGAAGTGGTTAATATAGCTTGTAATTTCTAAGACGACTCCCGTGCACCGACGACTTAGCATCCCGGGAATTTATTCTCAACATTAATGGAAATAATTTGAGAAACCACTTTCAGCTGTCCATGCTCACGGCCCCTTCTGTTTTGTACTGCCTACACCTAATTAGTTCATCATTTTTATAGCAGGAACAACTTAACCTGAAAGCAGAACAAGCTATGTGCTGAAAGGTAGGAGGAAGCAGGTCCTCTGGGAGTTTCTGCTGTTCCAGTGAGAGAGGCTGAGGGCAAGAGCAGGCCTGAGCTCTCTCACTTACAGATCCACTTTCTTCAAGGGGCAGGCTGGGGTGGCGGTGGGGATCTGAGTAGGTGCTGCATCTCTGCATATATATATGCAGATATCTGGGGAGGAGCTTCCTGAGCTGGAGGAACAGAAAATGAAATGGTCAGAAGACAGGATTGTGTTTGGGTTGTTTGTGGAAGAACAAGATCAATCTGGTTGAACTAGAGGGTGTGACCAGGAGCATTACAGGAAAGATGATCAGAGTTAGTGCACAGCCCCGTGGGCCACTGTCAAGAATTGGCTCTTGTCGGGATGGCTATGGGAAGAACTGAGTGGCATCATCATTCTGGTGGTTGTGGTAAGTAGACCTCGGGGTACAAAAGAGAAGTGAGAAGCTGAATTAGCAGGTTCCTGCATCAACACACCAGAGATAATATGTGCTTGGGCTAGGATAGCAGGTGGGGAGATGGTGAGTGACTTCTGGATGATTTTGAAGGTAGGTCCAACAGAAATTGCTAGGAGATTAGATATGGGATATTAGAGAAAGTGAGTGGTGTGGGAGGACTGTAGTGTTTTTGGCAGCAGCAACCGGTATGATGGAAATGTTGTTTCCTAAGATGGGGAAATCTGCAGGGGAAACCAGTGAGGGAGGTAGTGAATGTTGAGTTTTTGATTGAATACCTGTTAGACACTCAGATGGAGATGTCTAGTGGCCAGTGAGGTATACAAATTTGTAGTTCAATGGAGAGGTCAAGCTGGTGTTATCTGCATTTGAGAAGTAATAGCATTATAAATGGTGTTTAAGGTGACCACTTTGGGAGTGGGTATAGATAGAAAAGAGAAGTCTGAGGACAGCTCTGGGGGCTGGGGAGGACAGACAGGAAGGGTGGAGGAGAACCAAGAGCGAGCACTCTCCTGGAAGCAGGCAAAGAAAGCATTTTAAGGAGGAGGGAGAAATGGCTTCGAATAAGGCTGAAAGGTCAGGTTCAGATAAGGGCCTCCAATTGATCACTGGGTTCAGCAGCCTGGAGGTTGCCAGTTCCCTTGACAAGAGCAGTTTTGATGGAGCACTGGGCAGAAGCTGACCTGGAGTGTGCTCAACAGAGAAGCAAGGGGGGAAATGGGGAAGAGTTCCAATAGCTCTCTCTGAGTTTTGCTGAAAAGGGGAGAAGAATAATTCAAAGTAGCTAGAGGCAGATATGGAGCCAAACGGATTTTTTGTTCATTTGTTTTCTTAAGATGGGGAAACAGCATCATGTTTGTACACCAATAGAAATAGACGTGACCCACTAGGGAGTAGAGCAACTGATGAAGATGCAGTGATGGGAGAGAACAATGCCGTTGGGTAGGTGTGAGGGGCTGTGAGTGGGTGCAACCTCAGAGGACCAGAGACCGGCCATGGCAGGGGCCCAGAGCCTCTGGAGCAGGAGGCAGGAAGGGTGCAGGATGCAGAAGGAGGCAGCAAGGGAGCTTGTGACAGTTTCTCAATGGCTTCTATTTTCCAGTGGGATGAGAGGCAGTAGAGGAGGAGAAACGTGAGAAGGAGTGGGAGAGTGAAAGGATGGCGCATGTAGTAGCCTCTTTAGGTAGGAGCAACAGTTAAAGTGAGACCGGTAGCTGTGTTTCTGTCCAGCCACAGTCCCCAACTACCAGGATTGGAGACCTGGTAGGCGATGTAGACCAAAGAACTGAACTAGAGTCTGGTTTTTCCAGGCAAAAACAATGAAGGGAAACCAGGGCAAGGACTGTGAGGATACGGTGCACACATGGGAGCGATGGTGAGAAACACGTGGAAGTGAGGGTGAGAGGACAGGAGGTGGCTGAGATGAGACAGTGACTAGATAATCGATCAATGAACTGTAAGTCCCACCACCATGAGAGACTAGGTCCAAAAAGAGAAAAAAACATTCAGAAACAGTTGGAGAATATGCAGGATTTTGCTGAATCCTGGCTGGAGGTTTGAGAATGTGATGGGAGGTGTGGAGGTGGGAGGTGGACTTGGCTTAGGGATATAAAGAGCTTCAGGGGATGAGTCTAGGGGAGAAGGCCAGCATTGTAGTGGGGTTGGGGCACTCAGGTTACACAGGGCGGGTGTGATGGGGTGGGCACTGGTGGGTGGAAGTCAGATGGTGGTGGCAGTGCTGTGAGTGTTGGGTGTAAAGAAGGGGAGGGGTTTTGCATACCACAGAGAGCCAGGTGGAGTCCTCTTCATGCCTTTTATTGGGGATTTGGGCACTGGGTGGTATTATTAGGATTACAGAGCTCTGAGGATCCTTCTTTCACTCATGAGCCAAGCATTGGGTATATATAACCACATACTGAGTGTCTGCTTTGGGACATTCCCTTAATTTTTAATTAAATAATATCAAATCTGAATCTGTTATGCCCCCCAGAAACCTCTTTTCATACTGTGATTTCTATGGGAAAATCCCCCTCTCATCAACCTGTTGTGCAACAGGAAACCCAAGTTACCTCCCTGCGTGCTGTCTCTCCCCACTCCACATTCAGTCGCCCACCAAGTCCTTTTGATGAAACCTCACTGGGTGTCCAAATCAGCCCAGGAGTCTCCCCTGGCATGCAACGTGCACGCTGCTCTAACGTGAATGACGATGACAGGGCTGCCCCTTGGGTTGCTCCCTTCCCCGATTGGTCTGCCACTCTTCCCCGCAGGGGCACCGTGATCTTCCTAACCCACACTGCTCGTCGTGCCAGTCCAACGGCCACCCTTGCCTGGAAGACAAAAATCCAAATTACTGATTTAATGTGGCTGTCATGCCTTGTACTGGCTCCCACCCACCCCCACCATTTCTTTTTCCTACCCTACATTGCATTTTCAACCAACCCCATGCTGCATTTTCTCTGGAAGTCCACATCTTTCTACAACACTGAGGGATAATTTTGAAGCAGGGAAGTCTTGTGGCTCCTCTGCCCCTGCTCTCTATCGCATATGCCATTTTGTTTTTCCCAAGGCACTCTGTCACTTGCCATTGTGTATATTTATTTGTTAATTTGTCTGTCTCTGCACCTGAGGACGTAGCTGGAGTAGAGTCCAGTGTGTCTGTTTTGACCCTGGCTATATTCCCAGGACCTAGAGCAGGGCTCGGCCCCTGGAAAGCACTCAATAAATTGTTACTGATGGATTGATTTCCAGCTGCAGACACCATGGGCTCCTTCATTGGAAGTGACAAACCCACTGCAGGCCAATGAGCAATTCAGACAATTTATTGACTCCTAAGACTGAAAAGTCTTGCAGTAAAATTTACATGTGTCTCTCTCCCTTGCTGTGCAGACTCCCATCACCAGGGAAGCACAGTATCTGCCAGCCACACCTTACCAGCTTCCTGACCAAACAGAAGAACAAAGACCCTTCTGGTAGCTCTAGGGGAAAAGTTCCAGGGAAGATCCTTGCTTGCCAGACTCACCCCCTCCCCCAAAGTGGGGATGGTCTGGAGTGGGGGCATTGGCCTTGCCTGGCAGGGAAGAGGACTTCTGGGGGATGCTGTGCTGTTCCTCTTTGTCCTCCTCTGCCCTGGCACTAGGAGCGACAGCAGATGGAGGAAGCTGAAGGCAGTTAGTGCATGGCATAGGACTATCTGCAGGTTCTGTTTTCTTTGGGTGACTGGGTCCGTGAGGGCAGGCCCACATCTTTGCAGAGGAGGTGAGAGAACACTCGTCAGAGGGTATCTGATGAAGGCAGAAGGACAAGCGGAGGAGGTTGTGGTATTTTGATTGATGACAGCAGATTCATATCAGTGTCAAAAACGTATTAGGAAGATACAAAACCCCAACATCTCTTAATAACGGAAATAAAATAAGCTCAATTAAAATAGTTGCTGTTGTTTTTCCAATGCAGGGCCAAATCATGTAAGCCAAAGGTTCTTAGAATGCTCAGAAAAAAAAAAAGAACAACGAATCCATTAGAAAAACAATTTGCAAAACACTCATTAGTCCAAAAGCTTCCCTGAGAATTCTCCTTCCAGACCTTTAATGGGCCATGAAACTTGAATTCAATAAAAAATGATTTAACCATCAAGCGGGTGAACTGGGTAGACTTCTTCGCTCTCTCGTTATGGAATTTATTTTTTGGAGGCTGTTCGTGTAAATACTATTTGTTTTGCTGAAGTTCAAAGAAGCTTTGCGTGGAAACGGTGTTTTGCTTCATTGGAAGAGCTAGTGCTGGTTCATCTGCTGTCTGTGTCGCCCCCTCCCCTGTCCCCACCTCCCCCCGGCTGTTCTTGCTTCCTCCTCCAGCCCGGGTGGAGTCCCAGCCACCTCAAACCCAAGAGCTGTGACTTACTGGATGTGCACAGTGAGTCAGCTAGTCTGGGGAATTTTGAGAGCTCGTACATTAGATTCTTGCTTTCCAATCCATTAATTTTGTTGTTCTAGGCCTGTTGGGAGCCCTGTTGCTGCTTGTAAGAATAACAGATCTCTGCTGATGCTTTCAGCATCTGTTACCCGGGGCGGCTGTTTTGCAGACACTCTGTCTCTGCAGCATCGCTGGCCTTTCGTGTGCTTGTGCATAGTGGTCACAGCTTTACAGGCAACTCCGTGGGCATCCTCCTTAAGGACAGGGCATATTCTGCTCCCGCATGGGCCAGAGGACTTTGAGGCCCACTCTCCTCTTCTCGTAGGAATCCTCGGCCTATCTTCTGTGATGGAAGAACATTGAAAATGCTTCCTGAACATTTTACGAAGACTCTGAGGAATCTTCCCAGGACATCGTGATTTGGAATTTTCTTCTATTTGGTTTGCATCCCTTGCCATCACCCAGGAGAGGCACATCCATGAACCCAGCCCTGGGCAGCAGCTTGCTTCTGTTTGAAGGACTTGGGATTCTTGGTGGCAGCCACAGTAGAATAGCCTGGTGTGGGCGGGGTCTGCAGCAGGCTGGTCAGGGCAGCGGAGGCAGACACATGATGGCTATGGATGGGGATGATGTCTGCTGACACACACAGGGTCCAGGTGTGTGGCCTAGACTTTGAGGTTAGCAACCATCTCATTCCTTTAGGGTGACTTTTCTTCCTTTCCTGCTCTGATGTGTCTTTTCTGGCAAATGTTCTCCCAGATGACTTGCCAGTGCAGTCAGAGTTTGGAATCCAGGTGATACAGTAGAGAAAATGAGGGCTTCGGGACTCGGCCCTGCTACTTACCAGCTGGGCGACATTGGAGAAGTTACTTAACCCCTCTGAGCCCCTATTTTCTTCGTTCGAAATGGGGATAGGAAGACCTGCCTCTGGTTTGTTGTGAAGACTCAATTAACTGAGATGAAATATGAAAGCTCTTGGCAGAAGACCTGGCGTATAATGAGTGTGCCAATCCGTAAGCTGCCATCTTTCAAAGCCAAACCCTCTTGGCACTGTGGTCCTGTGGCAGGATTTCTACAGACTGTATTTCTGCATTGCCAGCTGCTTCCAGTTAGGCTCCACACTAAGGGGTAATACGGGGAGATGGGAGGGCAGGAGAGGACAGGCCTTGCTCTTTCCTCTTTGCCTTTTGTTCCTGCGAGCACCACCCCAGTGATGCTCCTTCACTGGTCAGTGAGGTGCTTCCAGCTTCCACCTTTGTTGCTGCATGCCCGGAAACAGCCTCACCGGCTCCCTCTATGGTCCCGGCGGAAGCTGGACAGCTCCCTGCTCTAACAGGGATGAGTCGCCGCCTGGTGGAGGCTTGTCCGGCATACTTCTAGGTTCTGATACTCCAACCTTTGTCTTTTCTCTCTGCCGCTCTAGGGATGATTGCTGCTTTCTGCCGTGACGGGTTCTATGCTATCTCCGCGTTCCTTTTTGTGCAGAAAAGAGTTAATACAGCAGGTCCCGCTGCTATTCTTAGAAAGACCTGTTTGCAACGTTGGCTCTTGGCTGGCATGTGGGAACTTGGATTTCGGGAGAGTCTCCATCATTCCTAAAACTGAGAAGAGTGCCTAAGCTGTTTGTACAAACCATATGGTTTATGCTGAACACCTGCCTTCCTCCTGGAATCTGGAATTTTGGTATGTGCTAGACAGAGAGTGACTAGTCCCCAGTAGCAACCCTGGGTGCTGAGTCTCTAACAAGCTTCTCCTGTAAAAGACGTTGCCCACTGTTGTCACAACTTGGTGTTAGAGGTACTGTGTCCTGTGTGACTTCACCGGAAGAGGACTCTGGAAGCTCGTGCCTGGTTCCCCCGACCTTTGCCCCCTGTACCTTTTCCCTTTGCTGATTGTGCTTTGCATCCTGTGAGTTCTCCTGGTGAATCATCAAACTTGGGGTGGGGGAGTCTTGGGGACCCCAGCATCCCTTTTCACACCTTCAGTTCTCAATGCTCTTATAAGCAATTATTTACACTATATTAAATTCTCTCTGTTGAAATCCATGGTGTGACTTCTGTTTTTCTGACTTGAACCTGACTGATAAAGGATGTGTTATCAAGAGGGGTCCTGGCTGGGCACAGTGGCTCGCACCTGTAATCCCAGCACTTTGGGAGGCCAAGGCGGGTGGATCACCTGAGGTCAGGAGTTCGAGACCAGCCTGACCAACATGGAGAAACCCCGTCTCTACTAAAAATACAAAGTTAGCCAGGCATGGTGGCACATGCCTGTAATACCAGTCCCTTTGGAGGCTGAGGGGGGAGAATTGTTTGAACCTGGGAGGTGAAGGTTGCATGAGCCAAGATTGTGCCAGTGCACTCCAGCCTGGGCAACAAGGCGAAATTCTGTCCAAAAACAAACAAACAAACAAACAAAAAACAAAAAACAAAAAACAAACAAACAAAAAACCCAGAGTGGTCCCATGAAATGGATTTTCATATAGGAGATTTTGGAATAGGTTTGGTGGTAACCTTACCCTTAAATGCAGTGCTGAGCTCTTGGCCCATTGCAGTGGGATACTAGCACCTCCTGACATGCAGTGGCAAGAAAACTGCCTTGAATTATCATTTGTGCTGATCTGATGAAATGCCTGTGAAGCCAGTGCCCTATGTGTTGGGGGTCACATGGCTGCTGCCCTTGACTACTTTGCAAGGACTGGTTGGGGGAGGCTACTTCTAAGTGCACTGGTGCACGCATAGAAAGAAAACAAGTTCAGGACTCTAAACTCCCTGTTCATATTAGGGCCAGAAAACTGGAGAGCTGTTATGGCAGCCTTAAAATAATATTGAATTTCTCATTTTTGCAAGATCAATCTTGCTGGAAGACTGGACTCAGACAAAGCTGAGAATTTTAAACCTCTGTGTCCCCGTACCTCCCTTGCTGGCCTAAGATTAGCTTTCCTTTGCATGAAGACCTGAAAGAATCTCTTCTGAGCCAGTTACCATCCGAGGGGGAAGCTTCATTCCCTTCAAGTAGTACAACAATGTCCGCTTATTGCCTCAGAGGTAGTCTACGCTGTAGTAGGCAGACTAATGCCCCTGAAGATATCTACATCTTAAACTCAGTAATCTATGAATATGTTACTGGGCGTGGTGAGAAGAACTTTGCAAATGTGATTATGATAAGGACCTTGGGATGGAGCGATGATCTTGGATCTTTTGAGTGGGCTGAATGTAATCACAAGGGTCCTTAAAAGTGGGGAAAAAATGGTAGAAGAGGGTCAGAGAGAGACGTGACTATGGAAGAGTGATCAGAGAGGTGCACACTGCTGACTTTGAGGATGGAGGGAGTGGCCCCAGTCAAGGATTGCAGGCAGCTTCCAGAAGCTGTAAATGGCAAGGAGAGTTTCCCCCCTACAGCCCCCAGAAAGGAAAGCAACCCTGCTGACACCTTGGTTTTAGCTCAGGGAGAACCGTGTTGAATTCCCGACTCGCTGAACTTTAAGGTAATAAGTATGTGTGGGTTTAAGCTACCAAGTGTGTGCTAATGTGTTATGGTAGCAATAGAAAACTAATACATATACCTGTAACTGAAGTCAGGGTTCAGCGTAAGGGGAACAGCCACGAAGTTTGACCAAGCAGGACATGGCTTGTCTTCCAAAGTAATTGCACAACTTGGCTAATTTATACCAGTAGAAACCTAGGAATATATAGACATGGCTTCTAAAGATCTTAGACAGAGGAGGATGACATTTAATGATAGATTGGGAGGAATTTATTGATATGAATACACTTATGAGAGATTTTAGGTTTGATGTGTTAGCTTGCACACATGGAAGTGGATCTTATAGTTTGCTTGATTCATTAAATAAAGCCAAAACCTGTACAGAGTGTTGCATATTTAAATGAGGTTGGGATGCCTGCACTGTCCTGGGAGGAGGCAGGGAAACAATCCAAAGGCTTAGAGAGGCTGGGATGTTGAAGTGGGCTTATTATGAGCTCTTGGCATCACCTCCCACCTTCCCCTACAGCTCCTGAAGGGGCCCAGTGGACAATCCCTGCATGAAGACCTTGGGAAATGCATCAGTTGCCTTAGAAATCTCTGTGGTGGCTGCCCCTGGAGACTGGGATGACAGAGAAACATGCCACTTGGAAAAATTCCCTGATTTCAGTGTGGGGGGGATTGGATCCCAGGGTGGCATGAGACGTGTGGCGAGGCTGAACTGCAGAGCCCAGTTGAACACATTTATCATAACGGGCAGCAGGGACAAGCTGGGAACCCGAATGTTTTGGCCTGCAGTTATCTTTAGCAGTGATGTTGTCCCTAGGAAAGCAATAGACAGGCAGCTTACTGAAATATTGCTTGACCTACATAGCAGGAAATCTCTAGTTCTGTTGTCCAGAAACCTGACTTGAGTCAACAAAATGCAGAGTTACTGCTTTTCCCCCACTTTTCAGACCTATGTTGGTTCACAGGCCCTTGATTGAAGGGGAGGTTGGGTCCTCCAGAGGAAGGGGAGGGTCCTCCCAGCAGAGCCACAGGTACATCCTATATCTTCCCCTAAGCTGTCCCAAAGTGCCCTGTGTCCGTCCACTAGGGTGACGGTGCAGAGATGTGTGGAGGTGCCCAGACCTCTTGGGGATTACTTCGTGCTGGCTCCTTACGGATGCTAATTCCTGGGAACCCCAAAAAACTGTGGTCCAGTAGGAAGGCTCATGGACCCACCCTGTGGTTATTTCTTCAGTTCCTGGATGTTTTATTTAAATGGACATTTGCAGCAATGACCAGAATTTCCACATTGGCCCTAGGCCCATGGAGCGAGGGCTATGATGGCAGGAAGGGCTGAGTGGAATCCTTGGAACGTACTTTCTGTACCTGGACATAAGCTGAAAGCAATACCCACCCTGAGCCCTGGGGAGCCACTAGCCTCATGGACCGGGCACCCGAAGAAGTACAATGTGTCCATGTGCCCATGGGGGGATGTAGCCGGATGCTTCCACCTTGGCTGGACTTTCCAGGCACGGATTCTCAAGGCAGAGCAAGAGCTGTGTGCAAAGAGGGTGGGCTTGGCGTGGGCAGCCCTGGGTTTGAGGGCAAAGCCTCAGTGTCTCCATTAAGAAGGTAGAGAGCCTGGTAGGTAAGATGCCTGGAGTCAGGCTGATTAGGTTCACGTTTTGGCTCTTCCACTTTCTTGGTAGCTGTGTGAAGTTACTCAACCTCTCTTATCTCAGTTTCTATCTTTCCCAAGACGTGGTGTTATATGTGTTATTGGCTTCTTGTGAGAGTTAAACGATGTCATGGGTATAGACTGCTTGGTACATAGTAAGCACTCAAAAATGAAGGATATTATGGTGACTGTTATATTAATTATTTGGATGAAGAAAAGTCCAGCAAGTGAAGGCTAAAGCAGATATGTATGAAGGAAGGTGAGAGGCGAGGCATTTATGTGCAAGGCCTGGTCAATTACGCATTCTTCCCCACACAAACAAGTCACAAACAAGTAAAGAGTAGATAAGCCCACGCTATTGGTTAAAATATTACACTGCGTCAGCTCCATTTTCGTGCTGTGAGGTGAGTGCACAGAACAGAGGGAGGTGTCTCTCCTGCAGGGTCTGAGAAACCACTGCGGGTCACTACACAGGCGGTGATGGGAGGAAAGCCGTGAGGCAGCAGGGGTTCCTGCTGAATCCGTTAAATCCCATTCCCCTCTCCATGTCCTCCTCTCAGATGCAAGCCTGTCTGGTGCCGATGCTGTCATCTGTAGGCCCCTACTGATCCCGATGCTTCCCACCGAGTGTAAAAGTAAATACAGGGGATGACACAGTACTGGTTTGAAGGAGAGCACCTAACATTTACTGAGTGCCTACTATGTACCAAGCACTGTAGGAGGGGCCTTGCCTTTTACTGCTTCTCACAACCACCCTGTGAAGGTGGAACTATCCATTTCACAATGAAAAAGAAAGCTGACAACAGCGACTGTAAGCTGCAGCGTCCACAGGCAACATTTATTGAGTGTTGCTATGAGCCAAACACGGTGCAAAGCATTTCACACACACCAGGGCGTTCAGTCCCTACAGTGGGCCTCTGAGAATGTGCCATCATCATTATTCCATTTGGCAGGTGAGAGAACTGTGGCGCAGGGAGGTTATGTGGATGGGACAGTAAGTGCTACAGCTGGGACTTTAAACCTAGGATAGTCTGATTCTAAAATCTATGCTCTCCCACACACATTTATTTTAGCTAAGAGAGGAGAGTTCAAGCTACTTCTACCCATGCTGAGAAGTGGGGTTGGGCTGTGGTGGGAGATGGGAAGATGGCGAGAAAGGCATGATGAATGGAGGGCCTGTTGCCTTTCAAAAGAGGGGAAAGGGGAGAATTTATATTCTCCTTAAAACACAAGTTCGTTTGAAATAAACAGAAAGGAATGAGAACTACTGTGTGTCCGGCCCTTGCAAGGTGCTAGTGGTAGAAGCTGACAGAGCCTCCTCAGTTCCAGCCCCTCAAAGCCTCCCTGACTGCCATGTCAGGGTGATGGATGCTTGAACGTCTTCCCTTGCCCATGCTGCTCTTCTCCTCACAACAGTGCCACCCAGGCTTCCTGCTAAGCACCGACACACGGTAGCTTCTTTCATCCTCTCCACCAGCTCCCACGTTGCTATTATTATCCCATTTCTCTGTGAGGATATGGCAACATCAGTAACTGTCTGAAGTCTGAGGCTGATGCTGACTTCCATACCTCTTGGCCTTTAAAGCAAGTTCTCTTCCCACTCTATGCAACTGGACCCTGTGTGGGATCATTTGAGGGGCGTCATCCAAAATGACCTCTGCCTCCAATTGGTCCTGATATTCTTCCACTAGGATTGACAGGAGCCTGTTAAGGTTGCGCACTGTGAATGCTCTGATGGCAGAAACTATCTGTCTCATTCACCAAGAGGTCCCCAGCCCAGTGAGGGGCACAGAGAGAGCTTTCAATAAAGGTGTAACTGAGAGAAAACATTACTCCAGCTCATATCCTTGCACCCAGGAGGAGTCAAAGCAAGGCATGTGTACCTCCTTCATGTGGATTTAGGAGGGACAGGAGAGATGGGGCCTGGTTCTGAGTGTGCACAAATCAGACATGACAAAGGACGGTCATGCCTTGTAATTAGTTACAAAACGATTCCACCGCGGCCCAGTCCCACACTACGTTCTGGAGTCCAGACCACTTCTGTGTGCCAGAAACCCCCACATCGCATCCGGAATGCTTTCTCTTGATCTTTCACAGAAACGTTTGAGTTGCCAACCTATTGAGGACTTTCGCATGTCACCTCTCATAATCTGACCTCCAAGAATATCCTGTCCTCACCGCCACCAGGCCCAACTTATTCCATTACAATCTCAATTACAAAGCTCATTTTCCCCCATTGGCCTGAAAGCGTCAAATAAAGTTCTGTCTGGGTGCATGTTTTTTTAACTGGCCATGGGGTTAGCGCATTTATTCTCTTCCTTAACACACAAATGGCCTCTAAAAAGAGGAGTTTAATTTTGCAGCCCACTGGTCCATCATGGGCATAGGCACTCTGGTGACTGCAGCATACTGTTTCCCGTCACTGCTGTCAGGAGACCAGGACTGGCTTTTGGTTTCTGGTACAGGGGATGGATGTATCACTTTAGGAGAAGATTCCCATTGCTGCTACCTTGAAAATAATGACCACCATTCGTAAGTGACTGCTGTTTTAATGCACATGAATCTCTGCATTCCTGTGTGGTGCACTAGAATGAGGGCTCTACTTAGTGGAGGGAGACCCTCGAGAGGGTTCTGCTGCTGGCCAGTCTTGTGACATTGGGCCTCAGTGTTCTCACTTGTAAAAGGAAAGAATTGATGGGATGATACCTAAGATGCCTTTCCTTCCAAATGGGCTTCAATCTAATTTTCTATGTGTCAGGACTTCTTCTAGGCATGAAGATGATGAGTAAGATACAGTCTCTTTTTAAAAGACGATTATAGATGGAGGATACACATAAATATTGCAAAAGTCAATGCACAAACAGTGTAATAAGGTAGGTGTTGTAACAGAGTGATATGTTGTGTGTTTTCAGGATACACCTAAAGGGACAATTGCTTCTGTCTGGCAGGAGTGTGTATGTGGAGTAAGACGGGGGTAGGTGAGGGGAAGCAGGGAGGCTACAGGAAAGTGGTGATGAGTGGGCGGGGCCTGCAGGTGGAAGTCAGAGCTTTCTGGACAGGTTGGGGTTTGGGAAGAGAGTGGAGAAGCTCCAGGAAAGGGAAGCAGGCCAGGCAGTCCAGTATCACCTGCTGAATACCTAAGGAACCCGTCAAGCCCAAGCGTTGTGAATTTTAGGAACTTAAAATGATGCTTTTGTTGAAATTCATGGGAAAACACAGAATTGAGACAACAGCAAAGGTCTCAAAAGAATTCCACTACTCTAGGATCACACTGGTTACTATACCAGGGGTTGGCAAACTTTTCCTTAAAGGGCCAGATAGTAACACTTTCATACTTTTCATGGCTATATGGTTGCTCATAGAACTATTGAACTCTGCTGTTGTGGCGTTAAAGCAGTCATGGACAATATGTACAAGAATAGACAAGAGTTGTGTCGCAGTAAAACTTTATTTACAAAAACATGGTGGACCGGGTTCAATCTGTGGACTGTAGTTTGCTGACCCCCATTGCTGTGCCAACAGGTAGAGTTGAGATAGAATTTTAAAAATCCAATAGCTCTATTGTTGGTGGTTCTGTGTTGGGGCACTTTTGCTTAAAACTGTGCATGGCATGGGTCTTTAAATGGTGTGGATGGCCTTCAGTGGGTAATCAGTGGTTCCTGCATAAGACTTTGACAGGAGGAAGCTGTCTTGTGGGGGGCCCTGCTCCCACCAGATCCTGATTATGCAGTTAGCAAAATGTCCTGACTTTCCTTAGAGCGCTCCCCTTCCCACTTCACACCTCTGCAGCCCACAGCTACGGGCTGCTTCTCCTGCGGTCTTGTCTCCAGGTATGGCACCATCCCTCCTGGGTCCCAGAGGCCAAATCCCTGCTGCATGCTGTGCACTGCAACAGGGATTCTCTGAGAAACAAGGCTTGGCCTTGGCTTATCACACTCCTGGGGCCATGATCCTCTTCCCGTGGTGTGGAAGAAAGAGCTGCAGGAGTTAGGAGACCTACATTGAAGGGCCAACTTGGTGACTGATTGGCTGTGGGACCTTCACCAAATTGCTCTTCCTTCCTGAGTCCCTCATCTGAAGAAGCTGGCTTTGGGATGTCCAGGTTCCCCTTAGCTTGCACGTGATGACTGTGATGCGCAACTAGTGGTGGGTGTTAAGCCTCAATGCACTGTCACCATTTTTCCTAAGGAAAATAGAATATTGGAGTATTTGTGCTTCAACCATAGACAGTAAGAGGGTCTTGTTGGGTCTCAGATCCCAGTTTATGGCCAACCATCTGGTCCACTCACAGATAAGGAGACCCTTACCTCTCCACCCTCAGTTTGTCTGGTTTGGGATTCTCTTAGATGGGGCTCTGAGAGGACCTACTCCACCCGCCTTTAGGGAGGTGTCTGCATGTTCATTTCTCCCTCCAGACTACAAGCTCCTTGGGCAGGGATGAGACCTGTTTTATTAAAGTCAACTCTGCAGGTCACAGAGTACTTGGCACATTAGACACGATCAGTAAAGATTTGTTAAATTGAAAGCTACATAGCAGTTGTTCATATTTGTGTGAAAGACTCGGAGGAGATCCCAAAGTAAGAAAGCCTACTGTTGGCAGGGGAAATTATTTAATTGCCAACAATGAACATTTATTTATGAGTACTTACTCTGTGTTGAGGCCTAAAATGACATGTATAATTTCTATTTTATGACGGAATAACTACATCAAATCAATAGACCAAACCAACTGCTTTTTATTGATAAAATATATTGATTGCTTGTGACAGGTACTATGCTATTCTGTACATTTACATTCTGATATAATTTTAACTATAGTAATAGGCAGTTTATATTATTATCTCCATTTCATGAATGAATAAACTGAGCCTCAAAGAGATGTAAACCTTGCCTAAGCTACGTAGGTAGTAACTGGCACTGTCTGACCCAAAGCCTGTACTCTTTACAGTGTTGGAGCTTCCCGTAAATCAGGGCAAAAACCCTGATGGGTTACAGAGTTTTTTGTTTGTTTGTTTGTTTGTTTTTAACAACAATTTGTCCTGGAAGGATCTATCTTTAGGCTTTTTTGTGTCCAGCTTTTTGCTGTGTGGATAACAGCATCCTTCGTAGCACTGACAGCACTTCTGCGTGTGCCTTTGTTACTGTGGTTCAGAAATACAATGTCTGGCAGTGTAGAGTGTCACAAAGGCCACACTCAGGATTCTTTGAGAAGGGAGAGGATTACATGAACCTTAGACCTTCTTTCTCAAACAATTTATCCTAGACACACCTTTCATGGAACCTGGATGCCTGTGAGTACCAAACAGTGCTTGCTAATGGTGCCCTAGGGCATGGGTGCCCAGTGTGTCTAATTGAGGCATCAAGGGTACAGGTGGTCACCATCTTTCTTTTCAGTGGCCTCTGTGGTCTTTGTCCTCAGTCGGTGCTCCCACAAGTGGTGACCACGATTAGAAGCAGCACCTTCAGAAAAGGACAATGATGAATGACAATTGAGGGTGCAGGAACTAGTGACCCTTCTAATTCATCACATTTGCTGAGTGTTTAAGCTCTTTGAATCTTTTCCACATTGTCTATCTTATTTAATTCTGACAATATTCTCTTTAGCTTCCTGCAAAAGTCTCCTTGAGACAGCACCGTTAGCTACGTTTCCCTTCACTTCTCCTGCCTCCTGCCCTAGGCGCCCTGTGCTCCAGCCTTTTAGAGGCGTGGGCAGGCTCCAGCATGTGCTACGTTCTTTCACACTTATGTCATTTCTCATACTGACTTCTCTCTCTCTGGAGTTCTTTCCTCACCTCTGTCCACTGGGTAAATCCCTGTCACCTTTGGGATCCAGGCGGGGTGCTTCCTTCTCCTTGAGTCTTCTTCTGCCATCCTTGGCAAGGCAGCCTGCTCCTTTTGCATCCTCCCCTACAGCCCACTGGCCTGATTCATCCAGGTCATCCTCTCCGCTAGACTGTGAGCCCCTCAAGGGCAAGCAGCTTGTTTGTTTTATTGTTTGTTTCCCTAGTGCTGAGCACAGCGTCTGGAAATAGTATGTGTTTAATCAATATTTGTTGAGTCACTCAAACCTTGTGAAAGAGTTTTTGGAAGAGAGGAACAAGGACAAATAATTTGTTAAGTCATAACTCAGTGGCTGTTTCTCCCAGTGCCACCCTTTGAAATGGATTTGCTCCATCCACACGGCAAAGCTCTGGCATGAATGAGAGACCCTGGATGAAATGAGGATAATGTGGTCTCCTGGGAGGGGAAAGGGACGTGGAAAGAAGGTTGGGAATAGGAGGGAGACTTGCTTTTCACTAGGTGCTCTTTTCACATTTTGAATTTTGTACATTTTCCATGCATTACTTATCCAAAAATGAAAATAAAACAAGATAAAAATCACTGCATGAAGAGGAGGTTCAGTGTGATCCTTACTTAGCTTTTGGCTTTGAGTCAGACTTACGTTCAATTCCTGTTCCTTTCTAGCTGTAGGAACTTTAGCACATTTCTCAGCCTACCTAAGCCTGAGTTTCTTTGTCTTCACATATATATAGTAAACAGCTCCCATTTAATAAGGTAAAGCAAAACGCAGCCCCTTAGTGTCCTCCTGTTTCACATAAACAATGTCAGAAAACATCAACATCAGACAAAGCCACTCTGACCACGATTAAGACACAAGCGAGACCACCTCCTAATCATGCCTAACTACAAACAAAAGAAGGATATGGTCCAAGCCGGGCAAATGACGAAGCACCCCTGTGCTGGCTGATGTAAGTGACTGCTGTGTGTTTCCCACGTACAGCTTTAATCTTCTTCTGCTCATCCCACCTTCTAGGTAAGAATGATCAAGTTAATCAATTAGAGAACTACCCTTGCTCTTCCTAAAAGCATCCAATCCAGAGCCCAACCCTCCTTTCTTGGACCCTTCCTGAAATCTCCTATTACAATCCCAAATCCTATTATAAATCCTTTCTGACATTCTCTTACTGAGAGGCCCCATATCTCCCCACGGCCTATGTTCTCCCCTGTTGTAACGAGTCAATAATAAGTCCTACTTTGTTCACTACAGCTGTGTTCTTTGTAGTTTCGGATGCAAGGCATTGACAGGATATTGTAAAGATTAAATGAGGTAAAGCATATAAAGCACTTAGAACATGGTTGAGCATGTGACAATCACTCATTATTTGCTAGATTACCATCATCGTTGTAATTATTATAATTATCAGCTCTCTCCCTCTTCTGCCCCTCCTTTTTGGAATCAGCTAGGATCAGACATTAGCAAAAATAGGATTTAATCCATGACTTCTTGAGTCTTATCTCTGAGATCTTTCAATTGCATCATGGAAGTTAATACTTCTACACAAATAGAAAAAGAAGATATATTAGGGTTCTACAGAGAACAGACCAACTGGCTATGTAGATAAGTAGATAGATATAGATACAGATTATGAGAGGAGATTTATTATGCTCAAGTTATTATGGAGGCCAAGAAGTCCCACACTATGCCATCTGTAGGCTGGAGAGCAGGAAAGCTAGCTGTGTAATTCAGTCCAAGCCAGACAACCTGAGAACCAGAAAGGCTGATGGTGTAACTCTCAGTCTGGGACTGAAAGCCTGAAAACTGGGAGTGGGAGATGCTGGTATAAATCCCTGAGTCTGAAGGCCTGAAAACCAGGAGCTTAGTGTCTAAGGGCAGGAGAAGATGGATGACCCAGCTCAAGAAGAGTGACAGAATTTGCCTTTTGTCCACCTTTGTGTTAGTTCTGGGACCTCAGTGGATTAGATGATGTCCAGTCACATGGGTGAGGGCCACCTCCTGTGCTCAGTCTACTGACTCAAATGCTAATCTCTTCTGGAAAAAGCCTCATAGCCACATCCGGAAATAATGTTTTACCAGCTATCTGGGCACCCTGTAGCTCAGTCAAGTTGACACCTAAAAATAACCATCACAGAATCCCAAGGAATCTGAGCTAAGCAGTTGTTGTTAATATTGGATAATGATACAATATCCTGGGGAGACTGGAAGTATATTTGGGGAATATTATGAACCTTTGTGGGTTGCTGCAGCTGAAACAATCCAAGTGAGTTCAAAGACTCAGAACAAATCAGCACAGCTGCTTAAAGGATTAGAACCTGGGCTTAGACAGGATACTTGTTCTACACATCAGAAATGGTCAGGGGTGACCTTCAGGGGATGGACCCATCTCCAGGCAGAAATGACCCATGCCAGGAAACCCTTCCTGAGGCAGAGAATTGGATGCAATATCAAATAATTCTTTTCTAGATTTGCCTAGCTGCTATGAAAAATAGTTTTAGCATCCTGTACTTACCTCCTTTGTCTCACTCTCATTTTGGACCTAGAAATAAGAAAACAGTTATTGTTTGTGTTCAGGATTAATTTGGACTTTTTTTTAGCATGTGCAAATGCTAATGTGCTAAAGTGGAGTGAAAAGGCGGGGAATACAAAATACTAATGCGTAATGATTAAAGCTTAGTAAAAGTTATGTAAAGAAAAAAGACAGGAAGAACAACTCCAAAATGCAAATACTGGTTGCCTCTGTGTTGGTGGGATGGCGGGTGATTGTCCTACTTTTTTGTATTTTCTAAATGTCATGTATTGCTTTTGTGATGGAAAACATGAATGATAAAGCAAAATGTTTAGTTTTGCATTGCACTGACAGATGGAAGTTTAAGGATCAGGATGAATTGCAGGCTTGAAGATGATGCCAGCAAAGATTTACATTAGGACCAGAGGCATTGACTGGCAGACGACCCATGAAAGCAGATCAGAGGCTCCCAAAGCTCCCCTGCTCCTCTTCACAGAAGACAGAAAGCTGCTAGGTCTCTGCCATTCATATATAAGTAGCACATTAAGCAGCCAATGGCACTAATCTCATGGAGAGAAGCTTGCAGACCAACGTGAATTTCACATACCTACTGATTTCAGGCCCAGGGCCCAGTGCAGTGCTATCCTGCTCTGTTGAAGTATTTCTGGTTGCCAGCCTCTGAAATTGTGTGTTCAGGGAAGTGTAAGATGCTTGGTTCAGTCAAACTGTGCTATGTAAGCTGGGAGAGATGAGAGATGAGGCTGGGTAGGGAAATTCAGAGAACAGAGGGCCATCAGGACGTGCCTGGGAGGTTGAACTTGGCTCACAGAAGACACAACATGTCTTCTTGGAGGTTCAACTGACTTTATTTATTTTTGGGTGGGAGTGAGGGATAGGCAGAAACCCAATAATTTAATTGCTAAGTATTATGTACTATTATTTTTATATTAAACAAGCACAAGTACTTTAGGAACTGAAACGTGACATCTGAATGAATTATTAAAAGATAAAACAGTAGACTACATAGAATTTGTGTCTGCAGCAGGCTGCATCATGGTACATCTTCAAATCCACAGCGATTCACTCCCCTCAGCTAATTTGACATACTCTTTTTCACTAGAAACTGAATCTAGGGAGCAGAGCATGGGCATTTGAGACAGTGAATTGGGGGCCAATCTCTGAACACATTTTTAAAAAGAGACTGTGGAAAGGAAAGGCTGAGGAAAAAACCTGCCATAATTTTTTAAAAGCAATTAATGGCACATAAAATTTGAAAGAACCACATTAGGACCAGGGAATGGTCTTTTAATCATTTTAAAGGGTCATGAAATGGACCTCCTCTGTGGGCTACAAGGTGGAGGAACGAATGGCACAGTAGCTAGATCATCTCAGCCTTCTCTCTGTCGGATCACTCACCAATCTGAGGGCATCATTCATTCATTCATTCATTCATTCATTCATTCATTCATTCATTCATTCATTCCACAAGTACATCACATCCTTACCATGAGGAAAACCCTCTACTGCAAAGGAGAACAATTTCCCGCACTCCTGGGGCCTAGAGCCTCCAGTTACTGTGGAGCCAGGAACCGAAGCCTTCCTGTGGTTTCTGGAAAGTGTACTGGGGCCGCTTGTGCCACTGCACTCAGATTCTTGTTCTGCTCAACTAATGTCACTGGTTGGCTTTGGGCATTTGATTGGTTAACCTTTTCCTGCACAGGTGCAGGTGTCGTTTTCCTGCACAATTACCAGCTTGTCTGGGGGTTGGGGTTGTACTATCGATGGAAGACACATGTTTGTTAAACATTCAGTTTGAGGGTCTGACTGTATTTGTGACTCTTCGCTCTTCTGTAACATTTAGACACCACCTACCACTACAAGTCTGGCTCTTCTCAGCAGGGCTGCGGGGTGTGCCAGCGCTCATGCAAGGCCTTTATCTTCTGCAGCACGTTCTCTTGGGTTAAGCAGATAATACAAATGATATAAAGAATGATCTCAAAGTATTATTATGATAATCATTGTACCATTATATATATTTTTTTCTCAGCTGTGAAGCTAATAAAACAAGGTTAAGAAGTGTCTTTGATTGAGGATCCTGAGGAAAATCTGCCGTGAAGTTGAACAAAGCAATTGCCAGGGGGATTTGCACTCAGCCTTCACACAGCTGCTCAGAGGGATCACAGTGCCAAGTGGGGTGTGCAGCATGTCCCAGTGGTGTGTGCTCGTGGGCACTGCCTTGTATCCTGCCCTCATTGCCTGCAGAATGACCCCAGGAGCTGGGATTTTGCCTTGTGATTTGGGTACAGAATCATCTCATGTTGTAAGTAAACTTCAGTTAGTGAGGCATGTAGGGCCACCTTTCATACATGAGATGATGTCCTCATCAACCACCCTTTCTCCAAGGAACAGGGGCTCTCGTGGGTTCTGAAGAGGAGGAGGTGAATGGCACCGTCCCTAGGAATAGTGGGCTGAGGATGCTGCTCTTTGCCCCAGAGGTCCTCTTCCCGCTTGCTCACAGCCCACCCAGAGGTAACAGTCTTGGAGGGCAGCTGTGTGTCAGCCCTTCTTCCCTGCCCCATACCTATATGAGCTCACTTAGTCCTCATGAAAACCCAAGGAGGCAGGCACTATTTTAATCACCTTCTTACAGTTAAAGAAAGGGAGGCACAGAGAGGCGAAGCAACTTACCCAGAGTCACATAGATCATGAGTGGTCAGAAACCTGAGATTTAAATGCAGAGCCTATTCTCAAAATTACAACAATGAGATAGATGTCAATGTGCTTTCATTTCGACCTTTTGTTTTTTATGAGTGTGTCATTTTCCTGCATAAATACCAACTTGTTTGGGGGTTGGGGCTCTACTATTAATGGAAAAGACAACATGTCAGTTAAACATTCCGTCTGTTTATCTGTCTGTCATCTATATATCTGATCATCTATCTGTCATTTATTCAGAGGACACTGAGTGGGCAGGCTTATGTCAGATAGTGGGAAACCACAGCCTTTGGGATCAGAGACACCTGAATTTACAACCCAATTTCTATTAGGTGACCTTAAATAAGCCAATCTTCATGAACCATAGTTTCCTAATGTGTGAAATGGAGACTAAAATACTTATTTGGGATTTTATTTTTTAATTAATTAATTAATTTAAAAATGAACAATAAACATTGTATATATTTATGGTATACAACATGATGTCTGTCTTTCTTTCCTTCCTTCCTTCCTTCCTTCCTTCCTTCCTTCCTTCCTTCCTTCCTTCCTTCCTTCCTTCCTTCCTTCTTTTTGAGATGGAGTTTCACTCTTGTTGCCCAGGTTGGAGTGCAATGATGCGATCTCGGCTCACTGCAACCTCTGCGCCTCCCAGGTTCAACAGATTCTCCTGCCCCAGCCTCCCAAGTAGCTGGGATTACAGGCACTTGCCACCACACCAGGCTGATGTTTTGTATTTTTAGTAGAGATGGGGTTTCACCATGTCAGCCAGGCTGGTCTCGAACTCCTGACCTCAGGTGATCCACCCTCCTCGGCCTCCCAAAGTGCTGGGATTACAGGCATGAGCCACCACGCCTGGCCACAACATGATGTTTTGATATATGCACAATGCTTACTTTCATTGCAGGGATATTATGAAATGAGAAATAATAGTCTTAACATACCCAGTGCAGAGTAAATGCCCGATGAATGTTAACTCTGTGTGGAGAAGAGTACAGAAAAAGTAGACAGCTTACTCTCTGCTCTCACTGCTTATGTTTGAGTACAACTTGCCATCTACTGCCCTTACCAAAGCATAATAAACATGAGTCACCTACTGTCCTGACTTATTACAGAAAGGGCAGTGAACATAAAAGGGCCACAGAGGAGCATCCTTGAGCTCTGCTGCTCCTGGGGAGTGGGTCTCACACCATGAATGTCAGTCAGGCTGGGCAAGGTTGTGATACAGTAACAAGCAACTCCCAAATCTCCAAGGCTCAGTGTAATAAACCTTTATTTACCTCTCACTTTGCATGTGCAGTATGTCTGATAGAAGGCCCCACTCCACACAGCCTCCTGAGGACCCAGGCTGATGGAGATTCCACCATCGTATAGCTGCACCATCTGAGATGCACGGGCTTCTTGCTAGAATGCTGCGGGTAGGAGGAGAAGGCTGGAGCGTCTTGCATCAGGGATTAAATGCTTTAGGCTAGAAGCAACGCGGGTCACTTCAGCTCACATCTCGCAAGTTTGCATGGCGCTGCCTCACTGTAAATCCTTCCTCTTGCCTAAAGGGAGAGGAGAAGTGGATTTTGGTGATAACTCCAAGATCCTCCTCAGGTATAATCCTGTTTCTGTTTGGTTGCCGTGTCTTTGCAGCTCAAATCCCAATCAGAAAGGGGTGTCTTTCTGCTAAAAAATATTTAAAACTCTTCTTTTTTTTCACTGCGAAAAGGCAGGGAGCCCCAGATAGGCTCATGACACAGAGCGCTCAATTCAAACCATAGAAAGAAGACTTCCGGTTGGGGCTTCTCTGGGTTCAGGTGTTGAGAGAGGGTTGAGCCATGGGAGCAGTCTGTCCAACCTTCTTACAGGGGATGGCATTAGCCAGGCTGTTCTGGCTTCTTTCAGTACAAGAGTATTGGTTTGTTCAGTAATGGAAGATTGGAGGTTAGGGCTTTAGCGGTTAGAAAACAAAGAACGCCTGGATTGTCTTATGGGTCCGGCGCCATTGCATGGGTAAATTTGGTCTCTGACGGGATTTGAAGACATGAACATTGTCATAAATATTACTTTCAAAAGTAAGGAATGCCCTAAGCAGTCAACATTTTCTTTGAGAACTAATCGTAACTGTATTAGTCATGGTGATTTTGAAGCTTTTGGGGGATGTACTTTTGCTTTGAGCTGTCTCTCCTTTGGGGCCCACATGCCTGGTGCTCTGATGGAAGAAGATGGGAATGCTATTCTTTTCAGCTGCAGTTTCCTCATCCGTAAAATGAGGATAATGATAACCCTGATCTTGTAGGGCTGTCATGAGCATTAAAAGAAATAACCCTTGTGAAGGGACCCAGTGCTACACCCAGCCCTGGCTGATTAAATGCCAGGTATTATTTGGTGTTTCCTGCATTTACTGTCCCCTGGAGTTGGGGCTTCAATTTATGCTCCAGTATACACCATCTGCCACCTGTCCTGGGATGCTGGGAGTTAGATCGGAAAATGATACTCTTCCAGCCAGATGGCTCATGCCTGTAATCCCAGCACTTTGGGAGGCCGAGGTGGGTGGATCACCTGAGGTCAGGAGTTTGAGACCAGCCTGGCAAACATGGTGAAACCCTGTCTCTATTAAAAACATACGAAAAAAAAAAAATAGCTGGGCATGGTGGCACATAACAGTAATCCCAGTTACTAGGGAGGCTGAGGCAGGTGAACAGCTTGAACCTGGGAGCTGGAGGTTGCACTAAGCTGAGATGGTGCCACTGCACTCCATCCTGGGTGACAGTGAGACTCCATCTCAAAAAATAAAGGAAAAAGAAAATGATGCTCTTCCCACCCCAATCCCCCTGACTCAGGCTCACTTTCTGCACCAGTGAGACCCAGTAACCTGAGCTGGTGCTCGTCTTGTAACTCCCCTCTTGTCCCCCAAAAAACCTGACCTTTTTTCCTGCCACTGTTATCAGAACCACTGAAGCCATCTGTCTTCCACCCACACCGTCGTCGAGGGGATTGGGAAGCCCAGTTCCCGGGGAGGAAGAGAACATGCTGGAGAGTGACAGTCACCGCCCACGGAGTCAGCAAGTCATGCCAGAGGAGGAAAACCAGAAGCGAGGCAGGGAAGGGGGCAGAAAATGAGTTTCCACCAGGAAGTAGTTTCATTCTGAAGAATTTAACAAATTTACAAAACAGATTCTGTTGAAATGCAGAAGCAAATCAGCACCTGACTGGTCACCCAGGCCCTGGGAGGGAGAGATAACAGAAGCGTTTATCTGAAGATCGTTTTACACGCGCACACGAGATGACTTTTTCTAGCTAATTAGAAATGTACTTTTACCACCAGCACTTCCCATCTCTTATCAATCTCTGTTTCCGACAACCACTTGATGGAGGTAAGTTTTCCAGTTTTGATGGTGTTTGGGCAATTCATGGGCCTCAAAATTAGAAAGTTATTGGGATAGAAAAGACCTTGACAAGTCATTTAGTCAGTAGCCTGTCTTTGCCCACAGGCTGTTCCTGGGGGCACATATATGCAACATTGTAATAATGATATCAATCTTTCCATTGACTAGTTTATTCAACGTGTTGAGCAATAATAAAAAATAACGTTTATTAAGTGTTTACGTATACACCAGATACCATGCTATGTGCTTTCCATTCATTTTCTCATTTTGTAATAATAACACCCTGAGGGATAAACTTCCACTATCCTGTTATATAGATGAAGCGTTGGAAGGTTGAGCTCTTGCTGTGAACAGGACACAGCCCTGCCCTCAAAGAACTTGCAACCAGGTAAACAGTGGGATAAGCAAGGCAGTAGTGAGACTGTGTTATGGAGCTATGTGGAGGGCAACTTAGCTCAGTGTTGGGAAGTCAAGGCAGGCTTCCTGGAAGAGGTGATACTTGGATTGAGATCTGAATAGTCATGAAAAGCCCTGCCCCACTCCCCTTAAAGGGTGTGGCTTCAACCAGACTCTTCTGGCTTACACTGGTGTGCTGCCCCAATAATGGTTGGTGCTCTAATGGCAAATCGGAGGTTAGGGCTTGAGAGGTTAGAAAGCCAGGAGCACCTGGATTGTCTCACAGCTCACCTCAGTACATCAGTTAGCAGCTCCGGAGTTTGGCCTCTGAGTGCAGTAGGAGCAAACACCAAGAGAAAGTGGCGCCTTTGGTGCAGCACTGAAGGGGTACCTAGCTCAGAGTGGGCGGGACCAAGAGGAGCGAGGGAAGCAGAGGGTGGGAGCGAGGCAGGCCCAGGTTCTGAAAAACCTAGTTAAAAGGTTGGACTGTATTCTGAAGGCAGTTGGGGTCCACGAAAGGGTTTTCAACATAATAAAGGTGTCGGCTTTGCATTTCAGAAACATCGCTTTGACTGCAGTAAGGAGAGTGGCTGGAATAGGGAAAGCTGAGAGTCAGGGAGGCTGAATTAGGAGGCGGTTCATCTTGCAGGCAGATGGAAGATGATGGAGGTCTGTGAGATTGAGAAGTGATGGTTCAGGGAGGTATTCATGGTGAAGGGCTGACCGGGGAGGGGAGTGGACAGGAGTGAAGGGCCACCTAGGTTTCTGGCTTGGATTCCTGTGTAAATGGTGGTGGCATCTGTTAGGGTAAAAAAACAGCACCTTGTAGCTGGCATTTTAAGTGAGCAGAAATAATGGGGTGTAATAGTGAAAGCAACTTTATTTTTCTCTCTCACAATTCCTTTCAATCTGCTAAGTGGAGATGGAAATTGGGTGGGTCTCATGGCTTCTGTGGTCCCTTAGGTGATACCAGGCCCTTACTCACTTTAAGTCACAAAACATGCCTTGATTAGATAGAGTGTCCAGTCCAGTATAGGGATGAGTGCTCCCCTCCTCATTCAAGGCTGAGGTCTTCCCTCCACTTAGCTGGGGCTGGTGGCAGGTGAAACATTTGCTTTCTGGGAGTGGGTATGGCCAGTGTCTCTCTGTCCCTAGCTCACATCCTCATCCACTCCCTGGCTTCTGTGTCTGATGCCACCAACATAGAAGCAGGGGCAGAGGTGAGGGATGGAGGATGAGGAAATCCATAGTCCACTAATGCCCAGGGAGATGGCTCTGCCCTCTCTCAGCCAGGCAGACTGTCTCTTATGGACAATTTTATGAGTTCACTGGTGGTTTCCCTGGGTTCCCCTTCCATGGGAAATGCTTCTCTTTCAAGAGGATACTCCCAGTCAGTCTCTTCTCAGCCTCTGCCTCTGCCTGTCCAGGCTTCTGTGTCTCCATGCTAGGCCCCTCCTTGGCAGGATCCATTCTGGGACAACCCTGGGTCAATATTTCTACCGTGATTCAACTCTGGGTCACAGGCTTCATTCCCAGACACAGGGCTGAACTCTGCGCCACAGTCAGTTTTGGCTTTCCGGGGCCATGTCAGGTCGAATTTGTGGTGTTCTCTCCATCATAAGGAGCATACGTCAAAGCCTCTCCCCTGTTGGAAATAGAGGGCAACTCCTGTCCATCCCTCCTCTGTGTGGGTGGGATGGGACTCCCAGCTCCCAGTGACCATATCTAAAGGACTATTCATTCACAAAGAAATCCCTTAATGTGCACTCATTGGTTCTTTCACATCTTCATCGACAACTGGTCATTTAACTAGTTTCATCATCAAGTTTGAAGTTTTCACACTGAAGACTCTACCTACACCTTGATTTTGGATCTGGTATCTACTGTAGGTCAACATCTCTTTTAAAGCTTTTAATGTAATGCTCTTTGCATTATCCTTTCAATCTTTCCCATCCAGCTTTTCTATTTGAGGCTTATGCCTGCACTGTGAGGTGGATAGAAAGGCATTTTTGTCTCTATATTTCAGATGAGCAGCTGGCGGAACAAGGAGATTCAGTGACTGGACATAGTTCTTCAGAGTTATTTAACAAGGGGGTGCGGAACCGAGCCAGGAGGGCCAGGCTCAGCAGCCTTGGCTGCCTCCTGACAGGGACCATTGCCATGACCCTACTGAGCAGTGGCTCTACTGTGAGCCTTCTTGGAGGGAGTTTCGGGGTTCCGATGTCACCCAGGCTGGGGCTGACCTAGAGGTAGATTTGAAACAAGAGCTCTCCCGGCTCTGACATGTGTCTTCAGCTAGGAAAAGGCAGGAGGGCAGCCTAGAGAATGAGGGAAGTCCTTTTCCCTCAGTTTTTGCCTCAGTTTTCTCATCTGTTAAACAAGAGTAACAATATCTGTCTCACAGTGTTGTCACAAGGACTATGTCAGCTAACATCTATTAAATTCCAGCCTACTGTAACATTGTTCTTACCTTAAGCCGAGACTGTGGTTACTAAGAAGAGGTGAACATCAACCCTCATGAAGGAGGGGGTCAAAGAAGGAGAGGATGAGTGGGATCCTCTCTCAGGACTAGAAGCAAAAGGCAGAAGTCCCAAGTCCCCAGCTCTCTGTTGGTGACTTTTGTGATCTGCCTTCTCTCCATATTTAGCGCTCTGCTTTGTTTTTGGGAATAGCCAGAGAACTAGGAGGAGACCTACAGGCTGATCTCTGCATACCTGGGGGACGACAACCCCAGGGGCAGAGTGAATGGAGGCAATGACAAAGACCAAAAGGAGAAAATAGGCCAAGTTTCTTGGTCCCATTCGAAAGAAGACAGCTGAGGATACTGCCCCGAGAAGAGGGAAACCCTGAAGGCTGAGGGTCAGAAAGCCTGTGTGCAAGGGGGCACTGCCTCAGGGCCTGACTTCAACATGAAGTTCCTTTTTCATTGGAATCTCGTGGCTGCAGGGTTTACCCGAACTGATAGGTTTGGGGTCTTGTCCCAGCAGAGTGTTACAGGTGTGCATGTGTGTGCTCACGTTTGTGCACCCACGCTTAGCATAAGACCGGCGGGTGGGAAGAGGTGAAGAAGCACAAAATGCAACAATCCTTTATTTTAGCTGCGATGATTTCTGCTTGTATTTTCTCTTCTAAAAATGATGTTTTTGTTAGAAATGGAGCAATGCCAAGTCATGGGAAAACACCACTGGGACTTTTTCTCATGGAAACTTTTTGAGCTGACTAGTTGCTATGTTTGTATTAGCAAAATCCATATGGTTCCCGTGCAGGGAAATGAGTGTATTTATGTGTTGAGGTGAGGGTAGGGGGTCATCTTGCAGCAGGCTCCACCCTGAAAAGTGTGTTAAGCCTTTGTTTTTCGTACCTAGTAGGGCTGGTAGAATTGATTGATTGACTGATGATGCCTGTGATTAGGTCTCAAACTTAAGCATGTATCAGTATCATCTGGAGGGGTTGTTTATACACAGATTGCTGGGCCCCAGGCCCAGGGTTCCTGACTCAGTAGGTCTGGAATTGGGCCAGATAATTTTCTAAGCCATACTAATCCCACTGGTTTGAGGATCGCCCTTTGAGAATCCCTGGGCCTGTGAACAATTATAATAAAACCCGGTGACATTTCTTTTAGGCCCCCAGTTTACTGTTAGAGGTTTAGGGTGTTACACAGTTAAAAGGAAAACTACATCAGCTTTATTAACCTGGGCAAGTTCCAGAAACCATAAAGCAAAGCTCAGGGCAACCCTAGATTGGAGAACGTAGTCTAGGGTTGAGCAAAGTGTAGCTCCCACACCCCATCTGAATCTGGCCTTTCAGTCAATGGGGCGGGACCGAGCTGGGATTTGGATGCAGGCAGAGACTGTGAGTTTAACCAGGAGGCGGTGTTGTCTAACAGCGAGTGCTAATCTGATTGTGGAGTCCAGACTCTCTGTGAACCACGCCAGGCACCCAGAGACAGAATTGCAGAACCCTCAAGGCAGGTTCCTGTCTCACCCTCCACATTTAACCTCAGAGTGGCCCTTCTTGTGCTTCCTTCTGCCAGGTATGCATGCACCTGGGCTTGTCTTCTAGATGTGCACCTGACCGTCACCCTGCTCTTCCCCTGGGCCTGCAACTGGGAGACGAGGTGGACTACCCCTTCCTTTTGTCTGCTCTTCTTGCCCATAGGCTGGTTGGATTAGTGTCCTTGGGGTCTGCAGAGCAAACACAGCTGCCTCTGTCCTCCCATGTCTCTGTGGCTTGGCCACTTACTGGTCACACATCTTTTACTGTCAGGTGACATGATGGAATTCAACCTTGATTTCCTCATCTGTGAAATGGGAATAATAATAATGACATCTGCTGAAGGTGCTGTGAGAACTAAATTAGTAACTGCGTGTGAAGCCTTTAGACAAATGCCCAACAAGGAGTAAGTTCAGGAAAAGGCCCATGTCTTTATGATTACTCTTCCAATGGAGAAGAGCAAACTGAGGTGAGGAGAGACGGTGCTTCCCCACATGGGAAGAGGGGCCAGAAACCGCCTTCTTTATGGATAAGATTGTGAGTTGAGGGCAAAGTCCCCTCCCTCCCATCCATGTAGCATGGCGGTGATTATTAGGTCTAAATAACACATTTATTGGCACCTACAACAGCATCTCTCATATATACACACTCAGTGAACACACATGGGATAAATGAGATATTCGAAGTGTCTTCACATCTACTGTCTCATCGGATCCTCGTGGCAAGCCTGGCTGATGTGTTGGGCAGATATTATGAGGCCGTTTTCCTGTGCAACTTGTAAATGAACCCAGGTAAGAAAGAAGAAGGAAAATCCTTCATCTATTGTCTACTACACAGCCTTCACCACGCTAGCTGTGGCTTTTTAATTCTCACAAGACAACCATTAGGTGGATACTGCTGTTCTCATGTTATAGCTGATGTAATGACATCTCAAAGAGGTTAAGTTACTTGCCTATAGTCACACAGCTGATAAGTGATGGGGTCAGAGTTTGAACCCAGCCCCAGTACCTGTACAGCCAAGGCTGTTCCCCCAGCAGGTGTTGCCCTGTAGGACAGTAGCAACCAATGAGGTCTGCAAATGATAGTGACAATTTTATCCTTGGAGTAAGTGAACCACTTTCTCATGTTACCTTTATGAGTGGAATAGCCCTCAATTTAATGCGTTTAATGGTTTCTGGTTGGGATCTCAAAAAGTCTTTCACATGATTTTGGGTCTGGCTTCATACATACACTTGACGGTCTCTGTTATGGGCAAAGACCTGGAGACATAAAATGATGCTCGATTTGCTTAAAAATCACTGAGCCGGCTACTGGCAACTATAGACTCAAACTCAGTCTCCCTGAGGCTGGACCAGGCACTCTTTGGGCCAGACTGTCGTATAGAAAGTAGTCAGAGCATTGTGTTCTCTCCTGCATTCCCAGATTCAGGGTGGGTGCAGCGTTTGGATGCAGTGGTAATATTTTCATGCTGTGTCTGCTAAAGGTCAATTTGACAATGCTGCTCTGGCCATTTCTGGAGTCTCTGGTGAGTTATTTATGTTTTCATTAGCATGTCTATGTACACAGCACACACACCATTTACACACGCAGAGATGAGATCTATGATTTTGAAGAATGTTTATGGCCATAGCCTCTCTGTTATTTTACAAAAAACCCCAGGAAATATGGTGTTTTTCTCAGAATGCCAATATAAAAGTTGATATAAAGATTGGTGATGTGTAAGCTTTGACATTACATAAATATATACAGGCGTTGTAAAAGTTAACAACCGTTTTATTTGTAATTATACTGCAGATTGATATTTTTATATCCATATTGTCAATGGTAACCTTTCTGTCTTCACTTCAGTCTGGGCACAAGAATGTTTACATTAGACTTTTATGTCTGTGTTTCCTTCTGTAACATTAGGGCCCATGCTGGCTTTCTTCAGTCACAGGAGTATTAGTGTCACACATCTGTCCTCCCAGGAAAAAAATGCTTGTCCCATTGGACTCCTAACTCATGGTATTATGGTGCACAGTTTGATATCCCTTCATTGCCACGTAACTGCAAACTGCGCTTTCTCCTTTCCCTACATTCTCATCATAATATTTCTGGATTGTCACATCTGTCTTATAAGATAGAAAAGTTATATTTGGTTGAAATTTGAGCCACTGGATTGAGAAATGCTCGTTATCTCTGACTCCTCCAGGTTTACAAGAATGCGGATCCAAACTCTCCTCCTTGCATACGGATGAGGAAGATAGCACGTCTTTATCCTCTGCTTAGCCCTGCTCTAAGGGGGAAAAATGCCCTGTCTTAAATATTTGACCCTCTTTACAAAAGATTCCCTACTGAACAGAGAGCTATAGTATTTTTAACTGGTGAAAACTTCTCTGGTGTTGCTTTTAAAGTAGAAAAGGAAAAGCAATATTCACACAATATGGAGAACTATTGATCCCAGAATAGTGCCATTTTCTTTCTTGATGGGCTCAAATTAAACAAAACCTAGACATTTTGCTCTCAGTGCAGGTATCTAGAGGTGTCTCAGTGCAAGCCAACTTGTAGATTCTGCACTAGGCTTTGCAGCTCACTAGCAATATAACCTTCCTGAGCCTCAGGTTCCTCATCAGTCAAAGATGGCATTGAAAGGTACTCCCAGTCCAGCCCATAAGATCATGTATGCCAAAATTTGGTACAAGTGAAATGCATGCTTGTTTTTTCACAAAAAGGGGATCAACTGACTGATATTTCTTTGACTAATTCAGTCACTTTGTCAGTCATTCAACACATTTAATTTGTTAAACTAAGACTTAAAGGTCTGTCTAAACAATGCTGTCAGATGCAAGCACGTGGTAAACCCTATGCTGGTTGTGGTGGGTGCAACGTTTCTGATGTGTGGGCTGCATTTTCATGCCATACCTTGAACTAGCCAAAGGTTTTCTGTTAGAGAGGTTGGGTGGGCCTTCTGGGACATGGAGATATTCCACCATCTCCTGGCTTGAATGAGAAAAACGTAGCCCTGCAGGGAGGGTCTGAGCGGACTCCTCTTTGCTTTTCTCCCACCTGCACTTCTCACGGTAGTGTGGTAGTGTTAGTGCCGGGGGAAATAGCCACTATTTCAGGACACACGCACACACATTTACTCAGTGCTAACTGTGAGTCAGACACTTTGCATACACTCATGAATATTTCATGGTATTTTCTCTGCATGTCAGATAATCATCAGGGATTAGAACCATGACAAAGAGCAGGGCAAAGTCCCTGACCCGAGGAACTTGCAGGGTAGTGCCAACTCCTGACAAGCCCTCTAGGAAGTATTAACATCTCCATTTTGCCAATGAGAAGAATGAGGTTTGGATCTGTAAAGGGGCCTAGCCTTGCACTGGTGTCACCTGGATAGTGTGTGGAAGAACCAGATTCTAGTCCCAAAGTCCCTCCACTTTCCCCTATGTTCTGCTCCTTTCCCAACCTGTGCCGGGCTTGTGCTGAGTCAAACAACTTGTGATAACAATTCAAGTGATAACCAAACCAACAAGCAAAGTGGTGGGATGTCTTTGAGCCCAAGGTGGCACCACCAGGAGAGTGAGCTAGTGACTAGATGCTAGCTGTGGGTTGGAGGGAGTGAAGGCCAGGTGACCTTTGTGGTCCTGGAAGAAGGTGGTGCAGGTGGACTGTCCTCAATGTGGCCACAGATGACAGAGGCATTAATTATTTCTGGCTTTTAACCTGAGTGCATAAGGGTGGGCAATATTTCCCACCCTATAAGGGTGAGGTCCAAGTGTTCAGGTGAGAGTTCAACCAAGGAGGTAAGGCTCACCCCCTGAAAGTCGTCCAGGTCTTTCATTCAGGGGCCATCTGATGAAGGAAGTGAGACATGTTTTAAAAAAATAGTTTATATTGCAGCAAGCATATGAGCTGTCTGAAGGAAATGAGTGGTCTGACTTCTATCTACTTCTCTGCATCACTGTTTGCCAAACCTCTACATTCATACCCTGGGGCAGCCATAGAGAATGATTCCAAAATCTTGCCTGGTTTTATGCATCTTGGCGTATAGACTAGAACATTTTACTTTGGTCTGTATCTGTGATGGTTAATTTTATGTGTCAACTTGACTGGGCAGGAGGATGCCCAGATATTTGGTTAAAGATTATTCTGGGTTTGTATGTGAAAGTGTTTCTGGATGGATTAGCATTTGAATGGGTGGCTCAGTAAAGCAGATTGCCCTCTCCAACGTGGGTGAGCATCATACAATTCCTTGGGGGCCTGAATAGAACAAAAGGTGGAGGAAAGAGGAATTTGCTTCATTTTTATTCTGCCTCATTGCTTGAACAGTGAAATGGTCTGAATATTTTCTCTCCCAAATTCATATGCTGAAACCCTAATCCCAATGTGATAGTATTTGGAGGTACGGCCTTTGGGAGGTAATTATATCATGAGATTGGAGTCCTTATAGATGAAATTAGTGCCTTTATAAGAAGAAGCCAGGCTGGGCATAGTGGCTCACACCTGTAATCCCAGCACTTTGGGAGGCTGAGGCGGGCAGATCACAAGGTCAGGAGTTTGAGACCAGCCTGACCAACATGGTGAAACCCCATCTCTACTAAAAATACAAAATTTAGCCAGGCGTGGTAGCACGC
>NW_012102587.1:3161798-3189791 GCF_000951045.1 Mandrillus leucophaeus | reverse complement strand
AAGGAGAGGAAGGGGAAGAAGAAGAAGACGACGACCAGAGAGAGGTCAGAGAGCTAGCTGGCTCTCTTTCTGCCATGTGAGGGCATAGCAAGAAGTCAGCCATCTGCAATCCAGAAGAGAGACCTCACTAGAACCCAACTACGCTGGCACCATGATCTCAAACTTCCAACCTCCATAACTGCTAAGTTTATGCCACTCGGACTATGGTAATTTATTACAGCAACCTCAGCTGACTGAGAGTTCCCCAACTCAGCTCACTCAATCCCCACACTGCTTCTTCTGACAGTCTTCATCACGTGCGGAGAGCTATCCTCTGTGCTACCACAGCCCTTGTGCCCTCCAGCCCCCATCACGACACCAATGGTGTTGCACCATCTGTCTCTGCATCTAACTTGTCTGTTTCATTAGATTGTGAACATCTCATGTACGGGAACAATTGATTTATTTTTTCTGTTTCCATAGCACCTACCATAGTGTCTGGCACATGGTATCAGGTGCTCCAGAAATGCTTGCTGAAAAGGAATAAATGAATGAGTGGGTGGTCACTAAACAGTGGATTAAAAGAAGCATTTTTAGGTCTCTGCCAACACCTCATAGTGGCATTGCTTGGACATGGCATGTTGGAAGCCTAGGTAACAGAAGAGTTCCAGAGGCGCTTTCTATTTAGACATCTGTCAAGCTGCTCGACTATGTCCAACAACTACATTTGAATCCTTAAATGTAGTCCTATCTCAGGAGCCAGATGCCAACCCCCTCTTAACACCAATAGTCACATGTTCAGAGATGGCGGGGCCCCAAGTGACTCTTGCAACAATAGCAAAGGGATTTCACTTTTCTGCTTAGCCTAGGTGAAAAAAATGACTTGGACTCCTGAGGGCAGGACATAGGGTTCATATAACTCTTCAGCTGCAGCTTTGGTCACTTGGCTTGGCACAACTTTGGTGCTTACTAAATGTTTATTGAATGAATACATGAACCTGTAGTTAGTAACAGTAACACTTTATATATGCAAAATTCCACTTAAGAATGAAGAAATGCTAACAGAAAAAAATAAGCAATCTTTGGATTTTCAAATTACCAATGATTTTAAGTTTAGTGAGTGGGAGAAGTAATACTTTCTGTGACAACCTGTTATGTAATGGACTCTGTATTCAGAGCTTTACACATATTGTCTGAGTTAATCTTTGCTTAAACTCTGCAAAAGATACAGCTATCTTCACTTTACGGATGAAGAATGGAAGCTCAGAGAAGCTGGGCGATCTAAGTACACGTAGCTGGGAAGCAGCATAGCTGGGACTGAAACCCTGAGCTGGTCTGAAACCAGAGCCTATGCTGAGGTTACCTTTTCTACCTCTTGGGTCTTAGAATGTTTGGCTAGAGATCCAGAGACCCAGTTACCTAAAAGAAAGTAAGAATGATGTTATACATTTAAACTCTGACTCTGCTTGGAGAGTTCATTCAGCAGGACACCTTTAAATTCAAACCTGAATGCAATTTGTAGTAGGGCTTCCAGCATGAGGCAGGGACTAGTCACTTCCATTGCTGTTCTCCAGGCCTCAGGGGGTATTGCAGGGTTGAGAATATCTTTGAAAAAGAAAGATCAAAGGCAGGCTCTGAATTTCAGATATTGTTTCAACCTTCAGCATTGCCCTCGTTTTACTGCAGTTTGTGCACTCATCTTCCTCTTAAAAGGTAATTTAGAAACTACTTTACTTTGGTGAGATGGTTTCCTATTTGGTCGTGTGTGAGAATGCAACTAGATGAAATTAGCATTGCAGGCTCTTGACAGTTGCTTTATTAATTAGACTGCTTTATTTAGCAGACACTTTCCATATCATCCTTCCTCCTCCATATGCAGAGTAGGCAACTACTTATGTGTTGTGAATTAAGGAGTGTTGAGATGGGCTTCCTCATCCAAAAATAGCTCTTCTACTAGCTGTCATCGTACCTAGAGTCTTTCTGCAGGTAAGCCTTTGTGTCCTGGCCAGTTGTAAAGATTAAATGGACCCCACCAGGGCAGAAAGCAACCTTGGAAGTTTTACTTGGAAAAGATCTTAGAATTCCTCTTGTTCAAGCTTCCAGCTCGTCAGAAATCCTTCCTATAGTATTTTCCAGATCTAGCCATCTAGCTGTCACACAAATGCTTCTAGTGACAGCAGTGGACACTCTTATGGTTAACTGATCATACTCGTGAAAATGTTCATTCCTCTGTAGAGCCCAAAACTGTTTCTCTGGGTTTTCATGTCAACACATAAAATGTGTCTAAAATAATGATGAGATATGAAGGTTGGTAGGCAGATTCTGCCAATTGCATCCTTCTCCATTCTTCTGGGAGAGCACAGGGCTCTTCTTTAGATACCTTTCACTGTGGAGTCCATGTTTCTCTATCTGGTCTGAGAGCTTACATTAATAGTGATCACCATCCTTTCTAGCAAATTTGAATTTTTCCTTTCTGAGCATCTCTCTTTTATCTTTAAATGTTTTTTTAACATTCAGTGTTCTCTCACTTATTCTTAAAACAAAACTCAAAACCATCACCTGATCTTTCTATACTTATTGGATATCAAATTCCTGGAATATAGAATGTATGTTTTTTGCCTCAACTTCCATCCAGTCATTGATCCATCCATCCATCCATCCATCCATCCATCCATCCATCCATCCATCCATTCATCCTTTTATATATCCATCTAGCTAAAAAAGAATATATAAGTGGTATTTTATATAGTCATCCATCTATACAGAAAAACCTTTTCTAAGTTTTCACTAAATGCTAGAGATAAGAAAGATATGCTCTGTGCTTAGGATCACATGGAAACTGATGACAAAGCCTCATGTCTGTCAATAACAACAGTCTTCTTGCCTGCCCTCCATTATGATTTTGCCCTTCCAGTCTCATGACAGAGTCTCTCCTTGGAAGAGTCTTAATGGGAACCATATTTGAAGAGGATTTGAGAAATGTGGTTCTCAGACATCTAACCTTTGCACTACATGGTACAGTTTGTGAGGACAGAGGACAGGGATGGTGCTGAGTGCTGCCGTTTAGCATAGACCACATCCTGGTCTCTTCAGAATTCATAAACACACTTCTAATCGTATTTAAACTTCCAAACAACAACAACAACATGAACATGCTTCTATCTAATAACAATACAACTATCTCTCCTACAACAAAGATGCTTTCCATGGAACCAGAGAAGCAAAGTCATAGCAGCCACAGCACCTGGCCCTAAGGGATGTTCATGGCCCTTCTGTGTCAGTCACAATTCTCCTTGAATATCGTTATAATCTAAAGACTAAATTATAAGGCTAAATAAACATCATTAACACACATTATATAAAATAAAGAAATAGGAGGTGGGAAAATAAATTGGTTAACATATACCAAATATATGCAGACTCTTGAACAATACATGGGTTAGGGGAGCTGATCCTCCAAACAATCGAAAATCTGAGTATAACTTTTGACTTCCCCAAAATTTAGCTACTAAGAGCCGACTGTTGACTGGAAGCCTTAATGATAACATAAATAGTTAATTAACACACATATTTTATGCATTCATGACATACCTAAATTTTCTTAATTTTTTAATATTTCTAGGGTGCATAGTTCATCTTTAAGTCTTTTCAAGTTATCATGAATCTCAAAAACGTTCTCCAATATATTTATTGAAAAAAATCTGTGCATAAGTGGACCTGCATTGTTCAAACCCATGTTATTCAAGGGACCAAAAATAAATAACACTCAAGGGATACACATAACTCTGCCCCCCACTTACACAATTGGTTATGAAGCCACACCTGCCAGTTTTAATTTTTCTTTTTCCGCTATCCATTCCACATTTCCTTTGCCCTCAACAAGCACTTTAGCTGATCAAAGTTCTTTACCAGGTGGGATGACTGGAATCTTTACTCTTGAAGAGTCTGTATCTTTGGCGGTACTGACTATCCTGGGTTGCCAGTACCTAATGACTTGATGTTGGCACAAAATCACTACCTGTTTCCCCAGGGAATACAATGGCTTCTTGATGCATTCCTCACTGTCCTTATTGTTTAACAATGGCTCTATTTCTCCTTTATAATTAAGAAATATCATCAAAGTTGGTACAGTAACTATATTTTGGTTTTGGTTTAGTGGAAGGTCTGATAGCCAACTCAACTCATGTTCAGTGGAACAGTCATTGTGTCCCTCGTGAAGGCATTATTGCCTTGGGAACAAAGACCTCTAAAGCAGCAGACCCCAAAATTATGGAGACATGAAGAAAAATGCTGCAAGTTGGTTATAGGAATAACAGTGAGAGTGGCTACTCTTTCATTGCTTTGATCTCCCACCCTTATATTTTGACTGTCAGAAAAACCCAGTCCTGAATTGGTTGCTGGTTCACAGCATATGCTGCATTTTATAGGATTGCTTCCCAATTCTGCATGGTGGTTTCTCTGAGCTAGTGCCATAACTAAGTTGTTAACAGGCCACTGCAATATTCTAGGATATTCAGTGGTTTCTGCATGATGGGAAAAATGGTAAGAACAGTGAACACCAAGGGCACAAGTCCATTGCCTTATTCATTCTGCTGAAATGAATTTCTTTGTGAGAAGCAATGTTATGTGGAAGCAGTATGATGGCAATAATTAAGGCATTCAGCGGGCTCAGTGATGACAGTCCAGCAGGGCATCAGGGACAGAGAAGACAAATCCAAATCACTAAAATAGAGTTGAGAGGGATGAATTGACTCACTCTATTTTAGTGAGGACAAACTGCTGACCCTTCACTGGAAGGGAACTGCCACCGGGTATCTGGCCAGTTCTTTATGGACCCATGTCATATTATGGACTCGGTTTCCATCCCTAATTTCAGCAGGTGGGGCATTTGGCAATGGTAACAGCCAGCAGAGATTGTATTGTTGAGCTGATGTGTAATGTCAATCCATGTGCTGGCCACACTGTTCAGCAGCCCATTGAGCAGGCACTGGGGAGTTGGGCAAAGACACTGACTTGCCTGGAAGGAGTTATCTTCTCCACCTGATTACTAGACCAACCTCTGCAGTAGATGCCCTTTGGTAAAGAGTCAGGTGGGACACAGATATCTCTACACTCTGTGCTCCTTCTGACAAGTCCACTTCCCTCCCTCTTCCTCAAAACTCTTTGCCATCATTTCTTTGATCCAACTCCTTTGAAACTTTCACCCACGTAGCCAAACCATTGGTTACTGCTCATGAATCAGTGCAGCTCTACACCTTTGGCCATCTCTCCTTCCAGGCTCAGTTTGATCCTACAGGTTATAGTCATCTAATCCAAGTTGACTTCAGAGCTAGACCACATTTTTCATGTAAGTGTTGGAACCCTGGTTGAGAAAGGGCAGGACCCGGGAATCAGAATGGGGATGTTTGCCTGGATTCTGATGAAGCTGATACTTTAAGCCTCCACTTTGTGCCAGGCCTTCTTTGTCAGCAGAAAGGTCCTCTCCTTGCCTCTCCGAAGAGGTCAGCCTTCCCTTGTGTGGGGACACTGTGATGTCCTTCTTAGGCCTTTCACTGATAAGGAGATGCAGATTTCCTCAGGGGTCATCCCGATTGCCCTGCATTGCCTTCAGACTCATAACTGTGGGCAGAACCCAGCAGACTCCAGGAGGAGAGACAGGCGAGAGCCGTTGATGAGCTCAGCGGCTTATCGCCCAAGGGTGTGATTCATGGGGAAGGTTCCAGAAGCTGTGCAGTGCCTCAGGCTCGTCTGCCAGCTGCTGGAACCACGATAGCTTCTGCTTCTTTTTCCACCCCAGATCTTTCGTGAGTGTTTCTCATTGGAAGATTCAAAAAAAGCACCATGCTAGCAAAACAGTCTGGGAAATGTGGGTTTTGGCCTCCGCCTGTGTGCCATAGGGGAGAGCCTAGGATAGCAGAGATAGTGACAAGGGCCGACAGCCACTTTCACCTTGTAGGACCTGGTACCTAAGGCACTCACTTGTGAGCAGAAGCAGAGGTGGTGATAGTGTAACTGCCCAATAGGTTCTCCTTGTCGGCTGCCTAGACAGATCCTATTTATCAAGACAGGAGGACTGCAATCGAGAAAGAGTTTAATTCACACTGACTAGCTGTACAGGAGACTGGAGTTTTATTATTACTCAAATCAGTCTCCCTACAAACTTGGGGATTGGGGTTTTTAAGGATAATTTGGTGGACAGGGGGTCGGGAAGTGGGGAATGCTGATTGGTTGAGTCGGAGATGAAATCATAGGGAGTCGAAGCTGTCTTCTTGTGTTAAGTCAGTTCCCGGGTGGGGGCCACAAGACCAGATGAGCCAGTTTATCGATTTGGGTGGTGCCAGCTGATCCATTGAGTACAGGGTCTGCAAAATATCTCAAGCACCGGTCTTAGGTTTTACAACAGTGATGTTATCCCCAGGAGCAAATTGGGGAGGTTCAGAATCTTGTAGCCTCCAACTACATGACTCCTAAACCATAATTTCTAATCTTGTGGCTAATTTGTTAGCCCTGCAAAAGCAGTATGGTCCCCAGGCAGGAAGGAGTTTTGTTTTGCGGAAGAGCTCTTATCGTCCTTGTTTCAAAATTAAACTATAAAGTAAGTTCCCTGCAAAGTTAGTTCAGCCTATGCCCAGGAATGAACCATGACAGCTCGGAGGTTAGAAGCAAGATCGTAATTTTCTCAGTTATAATTTTTTGCAAAGTCAGTTTCAATAGAGGGAAGGGGGATGATTTCTGTAAACTATCTGGGAGTTTAGAAAAGCGATAAAGAAAATAGCTTGTACTGGGCAAAAGTCTTATCACCACTAGGAACAGTTTCACAATTGTTCTTGCTTGCAAGCTTGCAAGGGTAGTTTCCAAGGACACAAAAGTGATGCAGTTGGTTTCTTCTAACTGTCTTATATCCTGGTGGAAACTAGTTTCTAAAAATGAATATATTTTCAAAGATTATTTGAAAGCTGTTGAAGGTTGGGCTCTCATGTGAAAGGAAACAATTCTCTGTGGGATTTGCTGGGGTTGTTTTTGTTTATAGAAACACTGAGGTCTTTCTCTAACTGATGCGTTTTCTCCTGGGCATGAAATGTGTTCCGGCTGAAGCCAGAAGAGTGATATAGCCAAGGAGTGAGTGAGACACATGTGTTCCTTAAGAGGTTTTGACAAAGCATCCAGAAGGGGGCATCTGTTATTAACAGTGGGAACTAAATGGCACTCTTTTGTTTCTCTTGGCCCACGCTGAGAAACAAGCCCAAATGTCCCCATTTGGTATGATCGCCGAAATGTGAGCTCCCTGGAAAAGAATAGGGATTTAGCATTTGAAATATGTGTACTTTCTTGGCATCGGTGTGCAGAATGTCTGAATTCTGAATCATGCATCTATGACGACTCCTGATTAATATTTTAACCCTCAATTTTGCACCACCAGGGAGAATGTTGATGTTCTTACGGCTTCTATAATAATAGGGGACAGGGATTCTGATTCAGTCCTCATACGCAAACTCAACTATGTCTGCAAGGGGCTTTTGATCTGCCTTCGTGTATAGAAACCAAAGACTCCAGAACAAATTGGACCTGTGTCAAGATCCTCTTCAAGAAACTGAAAGTGGGAGCTTTTCACCAAAAAAGGGGATCCCACAGCTGGACCACACCCTACAGTTGCAGAGTTGGCGAGAGTCAGATTATGGATATTGGGGAGTCACAATGGGGCAGCAAGATGGCACTAAAGGTTGAAGTGGGGCAGAAAATGAGAGGTGCAAGGAAGAGCTCACCCAGGAACTGCCGGAGGAGAATCCATTGTGATTCCAGCAGCAGGCCAGGGCGGGTGGTGCAGATCTACATTGTGGGCAGTGGTCATGTCCTGGGCTTGCTTTTCCAGTCTATGTCTGTGGAAGCGGAGTTGGTGAATCCCAGCAACAGTGCCAGGACTGCTGACCCATAAGACATGGTTGTGCGCAGGAATTGTACGACTGGATGGCTCTGAGGTGCCTGTGATGAAAGGCTTCCACCTCCAGAGACGTCTTTTCTTTGTAACAGCCCTTCTACGACTGCTTCCTCTGAGGGCGACCTGTGTGGGGTGGGGACTAGCTTTCTGGATGTGGGTGTATGTGTGTGGCTTTGGCCTCTAACAAATGTGCCTCAACTCATTCCATTACGGTAGGTTCTAGTGACTTTGTATGATCTCACTGCTGTTGGAGTCCATTACCAGCCAAGGAAATCATCAAGTTGAAGTGAGTGAGGGCACCACTGGGGCTGTTTCAGTTACAAGTGACAGAAACTCAATCAAGTTGACTTTAGTTGCTTTTTAAAAAATGAGCTTTATTGCCTCATATCTTTGAAACAGGGCATAGGTAGACCTGGCTTCAAAAACATCAGAAGACATAGAATCAAATGGTGCCGTGACTTAACAGGACGCAGATGTTCTCTGTCACTGTTGCTGTGACCCTCAGGGAAGTTCTCTTTTCTGGGCTCAAGGCTTACAGATTTGCAAGTCCAGGTCTAGAAGTAAAGTAAGTGTATTTGTTCTCAGTTGTTCTGGTTTGAGTCCTGAGATTGAGTCTTTCGGACCAGCTTAGACCACATGAGCGTCCCTGGTCTGATGTCTCAAGCCATGGGATTCGAAGTTCTGACCAGCTTGGCCTTGCCCAGGTATCCACCCTTAGAGCCAGGAGTAGAATGATTACACCTGAGCCACTTCAACGGGAAGTGTGGAGGGTGGGTGGTCCTTCAAAGTAAATTAGGGCCTATTATCAAAGAAGGGGCAGGAAAAAGTAGCAAATGTATGTAGAGTGTGGCGGGAGATTAGGCCAGAGGGCTTGCTCAGGAAGCATCTCGCATAACAGGGGCTCTGTGACTAATATCATTTGATTACAGTGACTGCATGAAGCACAGTGCTGAGAAGGATTCTGAAGCTGAATTATTGCATCTCCATGTGCAGTAGTCGGTAAGCAATGAGTATCATGGATGCAGAAGGGAGTGCTGGTGTTATAAGTACCATGTGTTTGCCAATCCTGATGTAGAAAATGCTTTAAGTTGGTTGGGCAGATCATGGATGCCTTTAAAGTGAAAAGGTTTCTTTTTTTCTTGGAGAAAGATAACATGGAAATACCATTTCCTGCTGAAGATGAGCAATACATTTAAATATCTCTTGCTTTGATGAAGGTCTGTGGGTACCCTGCCCCTGTCTTCCTTCTGTGGAAATCAAGGTAATGCAGAGAGCTTTGTAGGTATTTTCAGGATCTGGGTACTAACTGCGTGCATGCAGTGTCTGGGGAGAGCTTGAATGCCTTTGCTTGTGGCAGACTTACATTGTGAACAAGCCAATTGTGTGGAAGATGTAAAATGTTTCCAAGTGCATTTCTTATCTTGACAAACTCCTCCAGTAACAGCCAGGGAGCAGAGATCTCCTTTGCAGTCAAAGGGAACAGGAGTTAACGATGGGAAGTTGGGATGCTCACAACCCCAGGCTCTCCACCCTCTGTACTGCACAGTAGTCAGCAGAATCTTTCCCAGCCCTGTGGCTGGCACCCCGTAGCTCTGGGCCTCATTATACATGCTCCTTGTGCCCACTCTTCCCTGCTCTGCATTTCCTCCTTCATGTGCCTGACATTTCCTAATGAAGATGTTTAGCTTCATTTCTCACCACTGGTGTTCAGGGCACAAGTCAGTTTCCACTGATGCTCTGGCTTCTGAAGGCCCCAACAGCATGTGGCCACCAGGATTTGGGCTCAGAGAGACATTCTTGGAGGAGTGCCCCCCGCCCGGGGCCTTTTTCGACAGCTCTGTTGTTCTGTGTCCGGGGTGTGGGGACAGAGATAAACATGGCCAGTTCCTGCTCTCCAAGAATGTCAAGTCCTTTTGCAAAGATCGACTCTCCATGAGTGGCTCACACCGCAGAACACCGAGTTCAGGAGTGGATGGGGATACGAAAGCATCCATCTGAAGAGGCTGCTTGAAGGACACAATATGGAGTGTGTATGCTTATCCTACTTTCTGATGCTCACGGCCTGTGGTTGGCAGGACCTGGACTTTTATAGTTGTTGTTCATTTTATAGACAAGGAAACCAGAGTTCAGATTGCATATCCATTCACTCATTCATTTAGCTTTTTTCTAGTACCCATTATAGGTCAAATATGTTGCTAAGTGCTGAGGATACAGTGATGCAGCTGTCCTTGCCACCCCTGAGCTGGAGATGCTCACATTTATCCCTGGGTACCCACAGCCACTCAGTGCCTGGATCTGGGGGCAAAGCAGTCACTGCTCTGTATCAAGCTCCCTTCTTAAGACTCTGTATTGTGTATTTCACTGGAATGCAACCACAAAGAGACCTTTCCTAAAATGATCTGCTCCTGAAAACAGTGCAGGAGGTTTTGCAATATTTCTTTCTTCGACATTTCTCTAAAGCTTTTCCCTGAATGGAGAAGGGCCCCTGGCTATACAGATGCAGGTGGAAACTACTGGTGTGAAGTTATCCTGTGAACAAAGAAAGCTGACTTCCTAAAATTTCCCTGTTCAAATAGCTGTTGACATATCCTTGAAGATTTTTAAAAGAATGATCTATAAACACAGCACTTCAGAGTTATGTTTGCAAAGCCATCTATTATGTTTACAAAGAAGATCTTGAGCCAGGAATCTCTGAGCTCCGCAGGTGCCGCGTGAACCCCAGCAGGGCCATTGCAGATGCTCCACAGGACAGCGCTGAACAGCACCACAGTGAACCTGGGAGGCCCTGGGCTACTGCTGTCTCTCCTTCTCTGGTTTGAACATCAAGAAAGTGCTTCTATGTTCTTCTCCCAACTTGTGCAAGAAATGACATTAAAGTTATTTTTATGAAATTGCCTAACACAATGGCTAAGCCAATGATTTGTTCAGACTCATTTTTACCACTTACCCCAAAAGTTGTTGATAAGGATGTTTTTAAGCTAATGTAGAGAACGTTCTTATTTCGTTCTTCCAGGGTCAGGCTGTTCTTACAGAAGAGTGAGGTAACTTATGAGCACCCTTTTGAATGAACTCTGCCAGTTCTACAAAACAGCGCAAAACCTCCGTCTCACAGCACTGAGAAGACCTTCTGTATGGACTCACAAAAGGCTCTCTGGACAGCCGTGCTCCTGTGACCAACGAGCCATGTGTCTGGGGATTGCCAGGAGGAGGAGCATTGCCAACAGATGGCTTTGCCCTTTCATGCACTGTCTTCCCCTGGGGGCTTGGAGGGGGCTTAGGAGGCAGAACCAAGAGTCTAAGGCTGAGTGGAGAATGGTGTTGTGGAACATGCTGTCCTGCCTGTCATTTCTATGCCTAACAAATATATCTGGGGACTCAGGGACAACTGAGAACCCTTCCTACAAAGCCAAGAGACTTAGCTTTCTCAACCAGAGCACACTGTTTGAGAATATTTAGGACTCAGTTATACCAAATGCATTTAGATTTTTAAAAGTAAATTCTTAAACCTGTCTGCATGACCTGATGCTGTCCTGATAGAGGACTGCAAGTGGTTAATTAACGGAATCTCATCGTTTTCAAGTAATATAAAACACAACCCAAGATAAAGCAGGATCCGATTATGGACATGGAGTTGCTGTCTTCTAGGCTTCTGCCTGTGTGTTATCACGAACTCTTTTCTGAGGAAGAGGCTGATGACTCCAGCATCCTCTGTAGTGAAGGGCCACATGGAACTGTGAATAAAGGAGAACCAGAGGGTGGGTGAGGGGGACCTCCTGGCAGCCTTGCACATTATTGAGGGCAAAGCTTCTGGTAGGCTTTGCTCATGTCAGGTGTTACTTATGAAGTGTCAACTACGAACAAAGGCTCAGACGTGCTTGTTGTCATGGAGTCCTTCATAGCTCTCCAGTGCAGCATGGCTGGTGTGGTCTGAGAGTGGAATTCTAGGGCTGCTGCCCACTGGGCTGGGAAATGGCCATGTCTGCTTTATCTCGGGGGCTTGTTTCACCTGTGCTGGATCCACAGCCGGTGGAGTTCCTTGTGGGTTTTGTGCTGGCTTCTGTTGCTGGTGCCCTCTCTGATCTGGTCTCTGGTTCTGGCAGAGTCTCCTTTCTGACTGTCAGGAGGCAGAATAATGGCCCTCATGGGCCATGGGGTTGGCCAGCACAGTGAGCTCCTGGAGTGGGGACTCTCTCTCCTCCCTCATCCCAGGGCAGCCCACACTACACCTCCTGGGTGGGGTATGTGTGTCTCTGTGGGCTCCCTCTTCAGCCTATGAGTCTTTGTCTGTCTGTGTCCCATCTACCCTTGATGACCTTCTCCAGGCCCCTCAGGACACTGAGGATCCTCTGCAACATTAGCCTTGGCTCTGGGGAATATGGAGGGTGACCTTTTTCCTCTTCTGACTTGCTTTGTTCCTCTGACATTTCCAACCTGGGGCCGTGTCCAACCTAGGTGCCATGTTGTATGTGGTCATTGTCTAAAGGGCTTTTGAAAGTTTCCCATCTGTATCTGGGAAAGCGCACACCAAGTTTCATTTTTATAGTATTCTCCCCAGATTTGTCTGTGATTCTGCTTCAGATTTGGTCTCAAAAGTGAAGGAGAGAAAGGAAGAGAGTAAGAGAGAGAAAGGGGAGAGTTCCTCTCTTTCCCTCTCTGTTGCTTCTCTCAGGTTCCCTCCTGGAGCCAAGAGGACTGTGTTCCTCTCCTCCTTCCTGCCTCACAGGGCTTCCCCTGTGTCATAACCTTCTTCCTCAGGTGGCACTCACCTTTTCTTCTCCTAGGGTCAAAATAAAAAACACAAAAAATTGGAAAAAAAACACCCCACACCAAAAAGCCAGGATATTCAAAACACCAGAGGATATTTCAAAAAATATCCTTTTAGTAAAACAATTAAAAGAGAACAAGAATTTTCTCCCTTTCCCCTTTCTTCTGAGAAACAAATGGGAAAGTGAGTGGAAAGAATGATTCCCCAAGGCTGTAGACGAACGACCTGCACATCCACACATGGTTCAAGGTGTTGAGGTTGCACCCACCTGGAAAGACAATGAAAGGGCTCGGGAGAAAAATACTTTTCTTTGAAAGATATGGAAGTGCTGGACCTTTGGTTTCTCTTTTCTCTCCAGTTGTGTCCAGCGTTTTTGTGAAATGCCCTTTCAGCTCTCACTGCCTTTCTCTGATCAAGGTCACCTTGGACCTGGGTACCAGATGGATAAGAGATGGCATGAGAGGCCATTAAAAATGCCATAGCAGAGTGCCCCACCCAATTGCCTGTCTTGATAGGTGAGATCCTTCTCACCCCTCCCTGCGCTCATCCTTGATGGTCAACCTGTTTCCCTGGGGGCTGTTAGTTATCTACCAGCCCAACATTATTTCCTTAGACCCTTAAGCATAAAAGGTCACCTGTTCCCGGTTACCTGCACTGAAAGTTCAAAGGTTTTGTGTTCAGATGGACCCCCTTTTGGGGTGTGAGCTGGTTTGAACAAATAGGAAAGAGGACAGGAGGGAGAGCTGGGTTCTCACCTACCTACTGGGGGATTCTGAGCAAGGTGCTGAACTCTGTTGAGTCTCAGTGCCTTTTAGCAAAATTTGGCAGTGCAGCGGGGTGCCAAGGGTTCCATCCTGTCTTGGAGGTTGAGCTGCAGGGAAAGGTCAGAGGCCGTTTAGCTGTTAGGACTGGTCCGCAGCAGACTAAATTGACTGTGGCTTTCCATTTTGTCACCATTGACTTGATGTCATTTTTATAGCTCTGCTTTTTTTTAAAGGATATCATTTTTTCATCCAGCAACTTGTCTTGTGATGCTCTCTGTATTATTTCCTCCTCCTGCTATTTAGCACAGGCTTTCTGCAGGTGCTTCCACAGCCCACTGTCATCCATCAGAGTGATTTCCTCTGAATCTGTCTCTAGCAGGAGCTCCTTGGATGTCCTCCTTTTGTCGTGGTATGACAAGATGATTTTAGCAGCCCAGTCCCCACTGCTAATCCACTTGCAGGAGATGGACCCTTCTGCTGGATTCCCCTTTCCTCCTTCTGATGCCATTGCACTCTCCATTGATACGATCTAATGCTACACATGCCACAGAACGTGAAAAGATCACGATGCCTCTTTCTTTGGAAAGTTAAATAAGCACCTTCCAATTTTTGATGTTGCCTTTCTTCCACAAAAATTACCTGAAGAGTGGTTGAGTTTTTTCTCTTGAGGCAGTTCTCAAAAGAGAGAGGAGATAAGATTGTGTTACTGAGTACCATCCTTGTGCTTGGCCTTAGACCAACTGTGGAAGGAATGCGGGGTCTTGCCTTGTGAACTCACATCATAAAAAAAAGTGGATCAAATAGTTCTCCAGAAGTGTGGAGAAGTCTCTGCAGTGGCCTGCAGTGCTCACTGTACTTGAATACTTTGTAAGTTGTTCCTTCCTAGTCATTTAAAGTCTTCTGAAATGTCTTTTCTTTCTTTCCCACTCACTCTTTGGAAGTGAAAGACCATTAATGCTAATAAAAATTACTTTTGAAATTTTTGATAATATTAATTTGATAATAACTTTGATGAGACTAATGATATAATAGCTACCATTTTGTTAGCATTGAGTATGCATTAGGCATGCTACATGCATTGTTGTGTTGAGTACTCGCCATTGTCCTGCAAGACAGAAATGATTATATCCAGAGTTTAGCTAGAAAAGCAAGGCTCAGGGCAATTAAGCAATTTGTCCAAAATGTTGAGCCAGCAACAATGGCAGGGTGCAGATTCAAACCCAGGGCTTTTGGACTTCAAAGTCTGTGCCCTTTCCTGTATTTTAAACTGCACCTTAATTCACTTTTTTTGTAGGTCTTTTCTCTTTCTTTGGTCTCCCTTGTCAGGGTAGATACTACTTCTTAGATTTTCATTAAAAGGCTTAATAGAAGTGGTAGGTCACACTTTGGGCAGCAACAGCCTGGACTAAATGGAACAGCATCAGCAGGTCTGAAATCTGGTCACACATCAGAAGACTTGGTAGGCTTGGGAGACAGCCACGTATGCACATACACACCACACTGATTCATTTACGTTATTTTAGAAAAAAAAAATAGTTTCATTTTCAATGTGAGAGATTCAAATAATGCAGAAGTATATAGAAACATATCACTCAAAGCCCTGAGGAAAATTTTTTAAAAGTACAGATGCCTGCAGCTTACCTTGGAGATTTTGATTGGGGAATCTGGAATGAGGTCTGGTGGAGGGTGGTTCTGTATTTAAACAAGCAGTAGAGGTCATTTTGATCCCCAGCCACAGAGAAAGAGCCACATCCTCCTCTAGACTAAGACTAGGGCTTGCAACAGTGATGCGACTCCTGGCCTATGGAGAGAGTCTAGAGGAGTCATCCTCCTCTTTCTGGTCCCTTCTTCTTCTTTTTTAGACAGAGTCTCACTCTGTGGCCAGAAGAGAGTGTAGTGGCATGATCTCAGCTCACTGCAACCTCTGCCTCCTGGGTTCAAGTGATTCTCCTGCCTCAGCCTCCCGAGTAACTGGGACTACAGATGTCCATCACCACATCTGGCTAATTTTTTTTTTTTTTTTTTGTATTTTAGTAGAGATGGGGTTTCACCACATTGACCAGGATGGTCTCAATTTCCTGACCTCGTGATCTGCCCTCCTCGGCCTCCCAAAGTGCTGTGATTACAAGCGTGAGCCACTGCGCCCGGCCTCTGGTCCCTTCTAACCCTAGTGCTCTCTTTCTGAGGGGAAATGGGGCTGCCAGGGGCAGGGGAAGAGAAATACTAGAATGGAAAGTGAGGGTGGGAGAGTCTTCATGTGCTGTGTAATGTCCATTCCATCCCTTAAGATCCAATGCCTGAAATTTGCATGGCAAACCTTCAGTATATCTCAATTTCCCAGACAATTGCATTATCTTCTTTCTGAGATGCAATATGATGCAGTGAAGGGAATATCACCGCAGGAGTCAGACATACTTGGCTGAGAATTAGGTCTTTTCCCTTTACTGGCTGTGTAGGGACCCAATGAGAGCCAGTAGCCCTGCCATGAGACTTCTATGCTTGCATCCAACGCTGCCACCTATCTGGGCAAGCTATATATCTCTAAGCCTTAAAATCTTTACTTGTGAAATGAGGATGAGTAGAGTAGGTATTGCCTAGGTTTGTATAAGAGTTAAATGAGATAATCCATGCACAGTGCTCTAGGTGGTACCTAAGAATTCAATATGTTGTTTATCTTGTGCTAGGTATTTAACTTCTCTTGAAAGTGAACTCTCTCCTGAAATTTACCTGCAAAATTTATACCAAATGTGCCTGGTTCATTGTAGGTAGGCAATGAGCTCTAAATCCCTTTTTCTTTCTTCTGAATGTGTGGACTACAAGTAAAAGTTTTAGGGCCAAGCCAAGATCCTGTGGTTTAAGCTGTGGAGAGGGCATCGCTTGAGATTTGCAGCCTTTGCACACAGATTTCCTTTCATTTGCCTCTTTAAGGCTATGGAATGTTCAGCTCTCCACCGTGTCCCGAAGAGGCAGGAGGCCTTTCAAAAAAGGTAAATGCCTTGAAGATAGCACCACTTGGTCAAGTGGAGATGCCAGCTTATCCATCCTAAAGAGAAGAATCTCTTCTGTAGCCATTATAAGGAGACCTGCAGACAGTTCTAAGTGGTGCAAGTTATAGATGTAATTCGTGGATACTCAGGTTATTTAATTTGATTAGTTCCCTGGAAAGATACCTTGGCTGACTACAGCATAATAGAGACAGGTAGAAGACTGTCTGAGGATGTTCCTTGACCTTGTCTGTATGTCTGTTTGTGTGCATATGAAACCAAGGTATAGAAGAAAGACTACATTTAAAAAAAAAAGCTCCAGAAACTTGTGGTTATAGAGCAGTTTCCCATCTGAGAGAAGCATTTGCAAAACAGCTTTTTAAACTCCTCTCTCCAACTCGGCCTGCTTTTCCTCAGTCTGTAGCTGCTGACTATGGCAACCTTGGCAGATCGGCTCATCCATCCTTGAACCTGCCCCCAGACCTGTTGCCCTGAAAAATCTCACACAGATGGGTGACTGTCCTCCTTTTCAGAGGTTTCCTGAGAAATAGATCATCCACATTCTCTGTAACCCATACCCACACCGTGCGCCTGGTAAGAATGTCTCAAATAGCATAGCTTTCAAAAGAAGAGTAGTTGGTAGTCCAGCTCCATGTTGGGTGACACGGATTATGCATCTTAGAATAAAAGAGGCATGAAAATCAAATATGTAAGTGTCAGAAACAACTGATTCAACTCAATGCCCCGTGACCTCACTGTTATTTCTGAGAATACCAGCTATTTTTCTTATAGAAAACCACCTTCACTTCCAGTCGCCACTTTTCAGTTAGATCAAATGCTGCACTGTTATAGGTAATATGTAAGTCAATTATATGATCAGGACTTGAATTTTAGGATATGAAAAAATACTTTTCATATCCTAGTCCTGGCTCTTAGTGTAGAAGAGTTAGCAGTTATCTCCTGGGTGTGACTTGAGTTGATCCAGAGTCCCCAGTATGTGAGGATTTTCATAACCCATACATTATGAACTCCCTTGTTCCATACCTATACACAAATAGGCTCTCATATTATGTCAACATTTCTCCCCAGATAAACTGCATATATTTACCTGGGAATTTTCAAACCTGGTGCTATCAGATGACCCTAAGCTTGCTGGATCAGTGCAAAATCAGTGGCAACAGAGATGCCTGGCTTAGTAGAATAGAGCCCTCCCATCTGCTCTGATGGTGGGTCCCCTCTGATCTCTGCTTCCATACTAGGAGCTTTCTGTCCCTGGTTTCCTGATGCCATTCCATCTCCAGACCAGATTATCCCATTATGATAACTAACATTACTGACCCTGCGTGGTCAGTGTCCCTGTCTGGCACACTGACTGATATGGTTTGGCTGTGTCCCCACCCAAATCTCATTTTGGACTGTAGGTCCGATAATTCCCATGTGTTGTGGGAGGGACCTGGTGGGAGATAATTGAATCATGCAGGCAGTTTTCCCCATACTGTTCTCGTGGAAGTGAATAAGTCTCATGAAATCTGATGATTTTATAGGGGCTTTTTCCTTTCTCTTGGCTCTCATTCTCTCTTGTCTACCACCATGTAAGATGTGCCTTTTGCCTTCTGCCATGATTGTGAGGCCTTCCCAGCCACCTGGAACTGTGAGTTCATTAAACCTCTTTTTCTTTGTAAATTACACAGTCTCAGGCATGTCTTTATCAGAAGCATGAAAATGGACTAATACACTGACCACACAAGGTCATTAAGTGGTGGAGCTGGGGAGATAATGGTTTGCTCAAGTTCTCCGCCATTTACTGACCTTGTGAGTTAGGGCACTCTTGGCTGTAAGAGAGGACAGTGACCCAAATTTGCTGGAATGATAAGGAAGTGTATTATTGTATATAAGAAGAAGCTTAGTAGTAGCACAGTTGTAGGTCTGTCACAAGGAGAAGCACAGCGATCACATCAAGAGAAGTCCGCCTTGCTAATAGCTACTCTCCTCAGTGTGCCACCTTAACCCTCCGGATGGCTCCCTCTTGCTCATAAGTGGCAATTGCTTTCCAGCGATCACAGTCAGACCTAGCAATGTCCAGATGCAAAAAGATGCCACCTCTTCCAAGTCTTCCTTCTTAAAAAGAGAGGATTACTTTCTTGGGAACCTTTGAGGCCCTCCCCTCTTGTCTATCTAGCCAGATGATTAAATGCCTACCCATCAACCTTCATCAGCAAGAGGAATGTGACAGCCTTGGTTGGCATGTGATTCAGCTGAGGCTGGATCCATCTTTCCCCTGGAGTGCCCAACCCCTAGGAATTCTATTAGAGAGGAGGAGGAGGGTAATGGCAATCAAGAGTACCTACAGCTAATGGTGCAATACCGAACCAGCGGAGTTCCCTTTTTGGGAACTGGTCTGGGATCCCACTGCCCAGTCTGCTTGACTGACAGCAATGGTCAGGGGTTCACACTGACTGCTGAACTCATGAGACTATGGGCTTCACCCAGCACTAATTTAACTTTAAGAAAGAACATGAAAGGCACCAGCACAGCACATGCATCAACAACATAACAGAGGTCTTGGCAGTGCCCAAGCATGTCTTGAAATCACGCTATACTTGTAACATTTATGGTCACAAACAAAGCTTAGTGGGCACAGGCAGCGATCAGTTCCAGGGACTTGTGGCTTTTACACCTTGCTACTCCTTTCTGAGGAGTTGCTGACCAGAGTCTATTCTCAGTTCAGCCATATCTTATCAGCTACCACTTACTCATCAATTGTAGGTTATGAACTAAGCAACCTCAGTAATAAGGCCCTGCTGCTTAATCTATATATAGCAATTACCTTGGATCCATTATGTCTCTATGAATTCCTTAAGTTACTGTTGCAAGAAGGATTTACCTGAAGATCAAATCTTGGGTTCCCCTGAGGCCAGAGGAAAGGTGACAATAAGCTGTTAACTCTTTCCTTCCAAGATAAAACTATAAGATATATGAATAATTTTAGCAGAATGATAGGAATGTATGTGCTAAAAAACAAGCAAACAAAAACCCAGAAAGGGTATTACTGCCCTCACCCTTTCGTTCCTGAAACACCACATCCGCGGTGGTTTTTATCTTCTTTCCTTCCCTGTTTCCGGTTTCCTAGGAGATAGCCAGTTCTACCTTTTGCATGATCTTTCACTTAAATTTGGGTCCATTAATATCATTCCTCAAGATACCGAACAATGGATATTTCTTTTAAAATACTGTCAAACTGCCAAGCAGTGGATGACTTCTGAGTTTTTTTTGAGGAAGCAATTGGTTGTCATGACTTGTCAAAATCCCCTGACCAGGTGAGCATGACCTCAAGAAGGTGACAGAAAGCCTTGGAGTGCAATTCCTCTTTCAGAAGGATTTGTGTGTTAAATAGCTTCTGACTTAGAGGAAGTCAATTACTAAGGGAAGGACTGTCCTGTGTGATTTCAAGAAAGTCACTTATTACCCAGTTTCAGCCTCATTTTTTTCATCTTGGAAAGGGGGATGATATTACATGTTGTCTTTGTCAATTTGGGCTGTCATAAGAGAATATCATAAGCTGGGTGGCTTAAACAGATATTTGTTCCTCATGATTCTGAAGGCTGGAAGTCTATGATCAAGATGCTGGCCAATTCCGCCCTGGTGAAGGCCTTCTTCCTGGCGTGCAGATGGCTGCTCTCCCACTGTGTCCTCAAATGGTGGAGAGAGCAAGCACGCTCTAGTTTTTCTTCCTCTTCTTATAAAGAAACTGATCCCATGATGGAAGCCCAACTCTCATGATCTCTTCTCAATCTAATTATCGCCCAAAGGCTCCTTCTCCAAATAGCTTCACTGTGGGGGTTAGGGCTTCAACATACGGATTATGGGGGGACACATACATTCAGTCTATAACACCTGTCTGTCCTTGGATGGTTTTGACAGTTTCATGAGCGACCAGAGGAGAACAACCCTTTGTCATACACAAAGTATTATTATTTGGAGGTGAAGAGACCCACTATGGTGTGATGATTTTCCCTCTCAAATTCCTATGTTGAAATCCTAGTTCCAAGGTGATGATATCAGGAGAGAGGGCCTCTGGAAGACGATTCAGTCATGCGGGTGAAGCCCTCATGGACGGAATTAGTGTCCTTATAAGAGGCCAGAGAGCTAGCTAGCTGACTTTCCGCCGTGGGAGGCCACAGCAAGCGTCAGCCATCTGCAACTCAGGAGAGGGACTTTACCGAGAATCATGCTGGCACCACGGTCTCAGGCTTCCAGCCTCCCGAACTGTACGAGATAAATATTTGTTGTTTTAGACACCCAGTTTATATGGTAATTTGCTAGAGCAGCCTGATTGAACTAAGACAGGACTGGACCTGTTTCTGACAATATCTTAAATCACCATATATTGGTAAGAGAAAGAGAAATGACTAGTTTGCAATTTGTGTCTCTTGGGAAGAGGAAGACAAGACGTTACGAACTTGTTTTGCAGCAACACAAATGCTCAGCCTAAAGGACTTGTATCTTATAGATGCAGGTGGTTAGAGACCCATTTAACTCTTCTCTCCATGCCACTGACACTGGACTCACATGCAATCTATGCACCAGTGCAGGAGGCAGGCCTAGGAAGAGTTAACATGTTTTGGAGCATGTATCATGAACTAAGCACCTTAAACACATCATCTGATTTAAACCTCAGTAAAACGGTTTGAAGTAAAGGGTGTTAGTCCCATTTTGCAGATGAAGAAATCAAGTTTTGGAGGTTAGAAAGCTTACCTCATTAGATAGATGAAAGACTCTAGATGTCTGCAATGCTAAAGTCCACGTCTTTGCAGCTCACCATGCTGCCAAGCCCCAGAGCACTAGGACCATCTGAGCTTAAGAGAGAGCCCCGTCCTGCTCAGGAATCCTGGCCCCACCGTGGTTCTGCTCCTGCCTGCTGTCATGGCTCTCAGGACTAAGCGTCTGCCTGTTCTTGAGCCCTGTGGCCACCTCGGCCCTGGCTACTGTCATTGTTCCTCTGTGTACAGTTTAATCACTGGCCTGTGGCTCCAGAACTTTTAGACATGACACTACTTCCTTTTACAGCCCACTTCTTAGAAAAGTGTAACATAGCTGGAGCTCTATTCACTTCTAGCAGACTTCCCTAATGCCGGCTTGCCTACCTGGACTTTCCTATGATCACAGCCTGTGGCCTAAGTGACCTACCACTGGCTATCATTGGATTGGATTTCAGCAAGGAGTCAGAGTCACCGTTTCTAGAGCTATGCTGGGCAGTGTGCTGGGGAGGGAATAAGAATGATTCCTGTCCTCAGAGACTCAAGGTCATTAGGGGTGCCACAGATTAGATGATTGTTCAGCAAATATTCACTCCCCTGCCCCACCATGGGAGGAGTCTCTCCCCCTCCATTCCCTCTGAGGCTGGGCTTAGCCGTGTGGTTGTTCCAGCCTGTAGAACTGGGTGGAAGTTTCAGTGCTCCAGTCTGTGCTGAGGTCGGAGGAGGCCTTGTGTGTATCTGCTTGTGCTCATGCAGTCTGCCATCACCACGAAAGGACTGTGCCCAGGAAGCCTGAGGATGAGAGACATGGGGAGCAGACCTGGAGTGAACCCCAGGGTGGGTGGCCAACCCAGCAGACCCACAGACCAGATGTGAAATAATACTGTCACGCGGCAGAGATTTTGTGTTGTTTTGCAGCAAAAACTGACTGGTACCTGGGGAGACGTGATGATGATGACGGAGTGTAGCAATAGCATCACGTATGGAGGGGGTCAGAGGAGCGTGATGAATGGCGTCTTTCCCCGGGCACAGCGGCAGCTGCTCTGGTCCCTGCATAGCATGTCTCGCTCTGGTGGGAGCTGGATTTGCTCCAGCGCTCTCTGCTCTGCCCCGCCCTGCTGTGGTTAACTGGGTTATTCTTTGAAAGACATGACAGTCTCTTCCAGGTCCTATGATTTAACTCCCCTCACTCATCCTGTGAAGTTAGTGCTTCCCTAGCAACCTCCAGGCAAGTCAATATTCAGCCTCCAGTTCGGCTAGAAACACTGCAATTACTCAGGAAGGATTATCGAGCCGTGCACATTTTAACCTTAAATGTTATAATTATGTCAAAACTTAAATGACAATCGTTTGTCCTTTAGATAGCGTTGTGGGAGATTTGGAGATCTTATATATACATTTATTTAGAATGCAGTTAAACTGCTAATGACTCCTTTGCTGGATTTCGATTCTGAGGTAACTGTGTTGGTAGAGCCATCCTAGTAATTATCAAGAGAACAGAATGTCAACAGGGCAGCACTGTTAGGGAGAGGAAGGCGGTCCTTGGGGAATCCCAGAACAGCTACACATAAGAAGCTACAGAGATAACGTGGCCCAAACCCAGCACTAGTGCGTTTGTAGTCCACAAAAATAAAGGGACATGCCCAAGGTCACACAGCTGTTTGGCTGGAGCTGGGAACTAAGATTATGGAACGCCTACCATGAGGTTTCTAGTCTGACTCATTTTTTGTATTACTGCATTTTTATCCCTACAGTAAACTTATAAATACTATTGTCTTTCCTACTATTCTATAGCTGGAGAAACTGAGGCTCAGGGAAGTTAGCATTCAACCCCTCCCGCCCCACTGGCAGACAGCCTTTTCCGGTGGCTGCATGCATTGAAGCCCACCAAGATAATTGTATTAAATTCAGGGTTTCAAATCTCAAGAGCATTCAAATACCATCCTGCACTGGACTCCTATCCATGCCTCTGATCACTGGTCACCTACTGGACAGGTTGTTCCTTCAGTTATGCAGAAGTTGGCTTGAAGTGCTATCACATGATTGGCCAAAAATTGGCTTTTGTTTGGCCCACACAGTGTATTAAATTAGAACAAAACAGTTACCAAATTTGAAGGCAGGGTGCGGTGGCTCATGCCTGTAATCCCAGCACTTTGGGAGGCCGATGCAGGTGGATCACGAGGTCAGGAGATCGAAACCATCCTGGCCAACATGGTGAAACCACGTCTCTACTAAAAAGACAAAAAATTAGCCGGGCGTGGTGGTGGGTGCCTGTAGTCCCAGCTACTCTGGAGGCTGAGGCAGGAGAATGGCGTGAACCCGGGAGGCGGTGCTTGCAGTGAGCTGAGATCGCGCCACTGCACTCCAGCCTGGGCGACAGAGTGAGACTGTGTCTCAAAAACAAAAAAAAAGTTACCAAATTTGAAGAGTGTACTCTTTCACACAGAAGTCTCAACTTCCTGCATCTCTTGAAAACATTTGAAAGGCTGGCAACACTAACATTGCAGTTAGAGAGGAACACTAATGTCTGCACGACTCGCAACATTCCCCTGCTTCACATGTGAGAGTCGCCTGAGTTTTGCCATCTGCCTGGTCCCTGGAGACATTGGATTCTGCAGTTTCAGACCTGTGAGGTGGTGGGGGTGGGCAATTCTTGAGGGAATGAATGATTGTTTTCTCCTAGGCGGGTTTTTGTTGATCCGCTAGGCATTTCCCCTAGTTCACAACTATCCTTTCCTTCCTGTGTTGGGGGCTTTCACAGGGCCTGATAGGAGACATGGGGGCCACCATTTTGGTGACGTTCCTCCTTCAGCAGGTGATACAATTAGGTTTAACCATATTATGAAATGGCCACTGTGAGGGAGTGGTATGCATTTTGGCCAACAAAGAAAAAATAAAAAGCATTTACTCTGAAAAGAGGAAGTCTTTATTCACTCACCTGGGGGAACAGATTACTTCCAGAGAATTATTTACTCACTGTAAGAGCAAAGCCAGTAATAAATAATGAAAATAATGAGGACAAGAACAGCACCAATAATAATAATAATAATGAGTAGGCTTATGAGAGTGACGTGTGGCCTTCCAGGAGCCTTTGGCTATGAGGTGATAGCATTATTCTCCCTGCAAAAGCCTCAAATGTGAGAAGTGGTGGGAAATTAGGTAGACATGAGGCTTTGCTCATAACTGGAGAACACCACTTGTTTTCCGTGCGTATGCATCTTTATCAGGTAAATCTTCATAGAGCAACTTTATTTAACTAAGCATGATCTTTCTGTTATATTGAGTACATCTTTCATGAGATGGTGATTACAATCCCCATTTTCCCTCCAGCATGGCCACGACGTGTGTAAGGCATTTCCAAGGATGAGATTTCCTCTGACATGTTCAAAAAAGGCAAGCGTGTTTCAAAAACTGCCATAAACTAAATTAAAAGGCAAATATCACCATTTCTTCTCATACTGGGTTTTTGAGTAAAAGAGATTGGGTTCTAATCTCAGTTCTGCCATTGCTTCACTGGGAGTTTTGTTTTAATCTTAGTTTCTCCTTTTTTCTTCCCTCCTTCCCTTTCTCCCTCCTTTTCTTCTTTTACCTCCTTCCTATATGGTTTGGCTGTGTCGCCACCCAAATCTCATTTTGAATTGTAGTTCTCCTAATCCCTACATGTGGTGAGAGGGACCAGGTGGGAAGTAATTGAATTAGGGAGGTGGTTTCCCCCATGCTATTCTTGTGATAGTAAGTTCTCACGAGATCTGATGGTTTTACAAGGGGCTTCCCCCTAGGCTTGACTCTCATTCTTCTCTCTCTTACCACCTTGTGAAGACGGATGTGTTTGCCTCTCTTTCTACCATGATTGTAGGTTTCCTGAGCCCTCTCCAACCCTGCAGAACTGTGAACCAATTTAATCTCTTTCCTTTATAAATTACCCAGTCTCTGTCCTTACAGCAACATGAGAATGGACTAATACACCTTTCATTAAATTAGTAGCTATCTCAACAGTTGAAAAAAATGTGGCTGGGTGCGGTGGCTCACGCCTGTAATCCCAGCACTTTGGGAGGCCGAGGTGGGCGGATCACGAGGTCAGGAGATCGAGACCATCCTGGCTAACACGGTGAAACCCCGTCTCTACTAAAAATACAAAAAAATTAGCTGGGTGTGGTGGCGGCGCCTGTAGTCCCAGCTACTCGGGAGGCTGAGGCAGGAGAATGGCGGGAACCCCGGAGGCGGAGCTTGCAGTGAGCTGAGATCCGGCCACTGCACTCCAGCCTGGGTGACAAAGCAAAAAAAAAATGTTTTTACAAAGGTTTTGAAGCATTGAAGATAATGAGTTATTAAGAACTAGATATTTGATTTAAGGATCACACTTTTTTTGCTCTTTTGACTCCATATCAACATTCTGGAGTTGGTAGGGCTTCTCCCATTATCTCTATTACCCAGATGGGGAAACTCTTTAAATGCCTCTCTTAAGCTCCACTGTGTGATTTTGTAAAATGTTGGGTCTAAGACCCATGTCATTAACTCGCACCTCTCTGTGAAATCTGTAAACAGCTGGTGCTGGTGATATTATGAACCCCTTCAAGTAGAGGCATGGTCTTCAGTCACCCAGAGGAGGCGCTCCAAACACCGCTGTAGCACCAGCCTGCCTGGGACTGTCTCCCGATCCCGCTGCATCCTCGCTCAATGAACTGCAACAGACTGGGGGAACAATCTAGCCTCAGATTCTACATCTGTAAAATTCATGGGGTTTTGGTAAGCACTGAATGGTCAATACAAATGAAGCTTTTCACATAGAGCCTTGAACACGGAAAGACCTCAAAAATGATATTTGATATAATTATTCATTGCAATTGCCGGTGTTGTTGCTTTGTTAGGAAAATGATCATTCAAGAGGCCTGAAGGAAGACTTGTGTTGGAGCCTAAGGTGGAAATATAAAGGTTTTGAATGTTATTATTTTTGAAAATACAATGAATTTTCCCCAAAAGCTCTGAATATATGATGATTTAATACCGATATTTATGCTGAGTGATTTGTGTTGTAGAACTATACATCCTAAAAAAACCCCTAAAAGCCTGTTTTCATGTTGCAAGTAGATAAGAAGTTTTAAAATCTAGAAAAGAATAATTTTTCCCATGATAAAGGGAGAGGAATAAAACTCCTCTCACTTTAAAATAAATAGGAAATACATACACTTTATGTTAGTTCTTTCTTCACAGCTCATTTTATTTCTTTTGATTCAGGATTAAGCACCAGAATCCACCAGGTTGAAGTGGTCAAAAATCTTCAGTTGGGCACCTGGGTGAGGATATATTATATTAGTAATTTGTTTTTTTAATGCACATACTTTTTTTGAACTGGAGATTCTAAAGGAATTTTAATGTTTTCAAGTAAAAGAACTGTACTCAGTAGTCTTGGACTGCCTAGGAAAACATCCCCTGGATTCTGTGCTGGGGACATTGCCGGGGGTTCCAGTCCACATCTGGACACAATGATCACCCTATCGCGAAGAAACCCCAAACAAATGGCAAGCAAGCAAACAAAAACAGACAAGCCAGCCAACCAGTCAGACAAACAGACAAACTCATAGAAGTGTGGAAGAAAGCTGTGCTACAGAGAGTTCCTTCTGTTAAGTTTTTATGTTCGTAATATACAGTGAAAGAACATGATTTTTTTTTCCCTTTACACAACCCCTTTTCCTCCTTATTAAACTTTGAGATTTGATTTTATTCTGCAGTGAGTTAGCTTTTCATCTCAAATGGTAGAAAAGGTGACACAAGTGTATCTGTGGATAGATGATTAGGTGAACTTAGAGGATGCACACGGCAGAGTTGTGTGTGTGTGTGATGTATGTAATGTGTGTGTGTGCACAGGAAAACATTTATTTGAATGAGCTGAAAACACATTAACTCTAACTGTTTATTTAAGCCAAACATGAGCATGTGAGAGCCTGTCACTTTGAGGCAGTGGAACATCCTCTAATGTCTTTTTATTATGGGAACAGTTCCATTTCTGTAATTGAAATGTCCCATCTAGTACAATAAAACTGTGAACTTCTTTCAAAGTTAATTCTTCTGCCCTCCCTCTGCTGGGACCTGCTTTAGAACAGAAAGGCTGAAGTTGGTTGGACACACGATGGGCTTCTTTCTGTTTCCCCAGCCTTATTCTTGACAGTCCTCCAGCTGTGGCTCCTGATGCCTGCAGAGTTGGAGGTGGAGGCAGAGGAGAGCAGAGATGGGGCAGAGAAGGCCTCCCTTGGCTGGTGCAGATTTGATGTGGCACTGGGGCCATCTGGATGGCTGCTGTACAGCAGCCACCCTTATCCTCCTCTGGGGCTCTCTGATGACTCTCCCTGAGGTTTCCTGTTGGGCACTTCAAGCTGCAGTTCTTGTGCTGTGAGTTTGGTCTCCTCTCCAGTTGGCACTCGTCACTTACTCCAACCCTCTGCCCCTTTCGTGGACCCTCCAGCCTTCCAGGAAGCCTTCCTGGGCAATTGACTTCATTCATCCCTGACCTACTGTCTTTGGAACTGCAGTTCACCCTCAATGCAGTTTTTTCTCTCCTTCACCTTTGCTGATGTGGGTCAAGAGCCTCTCACGTCTAGATCTCTCACACTTGTCTAAGATACCTCCTAGACTTCACAGGACATACAGGGCCACCTTTTTGGGCACGCAGCCTGGACAATTGCACAAGGCACTGCACTCAGAAGGGGCTTGTTCTTGCTGTAATGGTCTGGTGTTGCCATCTTGAAGTTCTTGATAATTTTTTTTGAACTTGTGTTTTATAAGTGAAATCTAATGGGACAATGGAGCATGC
>NW_012102587.1:3161080-3161748 GCF_000951045.1 Mandrillus leucophaeus | reverse complement strand
GTGATTACAATCCCCATTTTCCCTCCAGCATGGCCACGACGTGTGTAAGGCATTTCCAAGGATGAGATTTCCTCTGACATGTTCAAAAAAGGCAAGCGTGTTTCAAAAACTGCCATAAACTAAATTAAAAGGCAAATATCACCATTTCTTCTCATACTGGGTTTTTGAGTAAAAGAGATTGGGTTGTAATCTCAGTTCTGCCATTGCTTCACTGGGGGTTTTGTTTTAATCTTAGTTTCTCCTTTTTTCTTCCCTCCTTCCCTTTCTCTCTCCTTTTCTTCTTCTTTTATCTCCTTCCTATATGGTTTGGCTGTGTCGCCACCCAAATCTCATTTTGAATTGTAGTTCTCCTAATCCCTACATGTGGTGAGAAGGACCAGGTGGGAAGTAATTGAATTAGGGAGGTGGTTTCCCCCATGCTATGCTTGTGATAGTAAGTTCTCACGAGATCTGATGGTTTTACAAGGGGCTTGCCCCTAGGCTTGACTCTCATTCTTCTCTCTCTTACCACCTTGTGAAGACGGATGTGTTTGCCTCTCCTTCCACCATGATTGTAGGTTTCCTGAGCCCTCCCCAACCCTGCAGAACTGTGAACCAATTTAATCTCTTTCCTTTATAAATTACCCAGTCTCTGTCCTTACAGCAACATGAGAATGGACTAATACACC
>NW_012102587.1:3160365-3161030 GCF_000951045.1 Mandrillus leucophaeus | reverse complement strand
GTGATTACAATCCCCATTTTCCCTCCAGCATGGCCACGACGTGTGTAAGGCATTTCCAAGGATGAGATTTCCTCTGACATGTTCAAAAAAGGCAACCGTGTTTCAAAAACTACCATAAACTAAATTAAAAGGCAAATATCACAATTTCTTCTCATATTGGGTTTTTGAGTAAAAGAGATTGGGTTCTAATCTCAGTTCTGCCATTGCTTCACTGGGAGTTTTGTTTTAATCTTAGTTTCTCCTTTTTTCTTCCCTCCTTCCCTTTCTCCCTCCTTTTCTTCTTTTACCTCCTTCCTATATGGTTTGGCTGTGTCGCCACCCAAATCTCATTTTGAATTGTAGTTCTCCTAATCCCTACATGTGGTGAGAGGGACCAGGTGGGAAGTAATTGAATTAGGGAGGTGGTTTCCCCCATGCTATTCTTGTGATAGTAAGTTCTCACGAGATCTGATGGTTTTACAAGGGGCTTCCCCCTAGGCTTGACTCTCATTCTTCTCTCTCTTACCACCTTGTGAAGACGGATGTGTTTGCCTCTCTTTCTACCATGATTGTAGGTTTCCTGAGCCCTCTCCAACCCTGCAGAACTGTGAACCAATTTAATCTCTTTCCTTTATAAATTACCCAGTCTCTGTCCTTACAGCAACATGAGAATGGACTAATACACC
>NW_012102587.1:3146328-3156435 GCF_000951045.1 Mandrillus leucophaeus | reverse complement strand
GAGAGGAATAAAACTCCTCTCACTTTAAAATAAATAGGAAATACATACACTTTATGTTAGTTCTTTCTTCACAGCTCATTTTATTTCTTTTGATTCAGGATTAAGCACCAGAATCCACCAGGTTGAAGTGGTCAAAAATCTTCAGTTGGGCACCTGGGTGAGGATATATTATATTAGTAATTTGTTTTTTTAATGCACATACTTTTTTTGAACTGGAGATTCTAAAGGAATTTTAATGTTTTCAAGTAAAAGAACTGTACTCAGTAGTCTTGGACTGCCTAGGAAAACATCCCCTGGATTCTGTGCTGGGGACATTGCCGGGGGTTCCAGTCCACATCTGGACACAATGATCACCCTATCGCGAAGAAACCCCAAACAAATGGCAAGCAAGCAAACAAAAACAGACAAGCCAGCCAACCAGTCAGACAAACAGACAAACTCATAGAAGTGTGGAAGAAAGCTGTGCTACAGAGAGTTCCTTCTGTTAAGTTTTTATGTTCGTAATATACAGTGAAAGAACATGATTTTTTTTTCCCTTTACACAACCCCTTTTCCTCCTTATTAAACTTTGAGATTTGATTTTATTCTGCAGTGAGTTAGCTTTTCATCTCAAATGGTAGAAAAGGTGACACAAGTGTATCTGTGGATAGATGATTAGGTGAACTTAGAGGATGCACACGGCAGAGTTGTGTGTGTGTGTGATGTATGTAATGTGTGTGTGTGCACAGGAAAACATTTATTTGAATGAGCTGAAAACACATTAACTCTAACTGTTTATTTAAGCCAAACATGAGCATGTGAGAGCCTGTCACTTTGAGGCAGTGGAACATCCTCTAATGTCTTTTTATTATGGGAACAGTTCCATTTCTGTAATTGAAATGTCCCATCTAGTACAATAAAACTGTGAACTTCTTTCAAAGTTAATTCTTCTGCCCTCCCTCTGCTGGGACCTGCTTTAGAACAGAAAGGCTGAAGTTGGTTGGACACACGATGGGCTTCTTTCTGTTTCCCCAGCCTTATTCTTGACAGTCCTCCAGCTGTGGCTCCTGATGCCTGCAGAGTTGGAGGTGGAGGCAGAGGAGAGCAGAGATGGGGCAGAGAAGGCCTCCCTTGGCTGGTGCAGATTTGATGTGGCACTGGGGCCATCTGGATGGCTGCTGTACAGCAGCCACCCTTATCCTCCTCTGGGGCTCTCTGATGACTCTCCCTGAGGTTTCCTGTTGGGCACTTCAAGCTGCAGTTCTTGTGCTGTGAGTTTGGTCTCCTCTCCAGTTGGCACTCGTCACTTACTCCAACCCTCTGCCCCTTTCGTGGACCCTCCAGCCTTCCAGGAAGCCTTCCTGGGCAATTGACTTCATTCATCCCTGACCTACTGTCTTTGGAACTGCAGTTCACCCTCAATGCAGTTTTTTCTCTCCTTCACCTTTGCTGATGTGGGTCAAGAGCCTCTCACCTCTAGATCTCTCACACTTGTCTAAGATACCTCCTAGACTTCACAGGACATACAGGGCCACCTTTTTGGGCACGCAGCCTGGACAATTGCACAAGGCACTGCACTCAGAAGGGGCTTGTTCTTGCTGTAATGGTCTGGTGTTGCCATCTTGAAGTTCTTGATAATTTTTTTTGAACTTGTGTTTTATAAGTGAAATCTAATGGGACAATGGAGCATGCGCACATCTGCCGATGGCTCGTTCACACAGAGGATTCATGATGCCCATGAGTGAGCTGGTGAGAATTCAGAGAGACTCTGAGTCAGTACGAGGTATTATGGAAACCGCCAGCTTCCATACAGTGCTGGCAGAAAATGCACATATTAAGAGTGAAATAGAAACAGTTGAGTTTGTTTTGTGCAGGGTTTTCACTCTTCTGGCCAGAATGAAATATATATGCATGTGTAAGCTATGAAATACAACTGTATTTGAAGTGACTTCACATGTGAGTTCAATGCTCTTATATTTGCATGTATAACTGGCATTGTTCAATGGAGAGAGAAATGTTAATATTCATGCTAATAATTTAAAATTGTGATTTTCTTCACTTAGAACAACATTAAATGTGTATGTGTACAGGAATTGCAGATGAAACTTAGCTTTTTCTGTATATGAACAGCAAGGCTACAGAGAGTTTCTTACATCTTCGTATTTATAATGTACAGTGGAAACACAAATGTCTTATTTTCCTTCTATGCAACCCCCTCCCTCTGTATTAGACTCCAAAATTTGATTTTATTCTAAAGTGGATTAAGTTTTACCCCAAAAGGTGAAATAGGTGACAAAACTGTGTCTGTAGAAGATGAGATGAATGTCCACGTGCAGAGGTGTGTGTGTGTGCGCCTGTGTGTGTGTACACACACACAGGGACACACACCGTTCTCTCAGCATTGTTTTTAGTACTCCCTGCAGGGAGGAGTCATGAATGATATTCCAAATGCATCTCAATCTTCTAAAATACTTAAGTCATCTGCTCTCCTAATAGGATCTCCAAGCTGAGGAGAAGTGATTGCTTCCATTGGCCCTGAACAGAATATCAAATGTATTTGATTTTCAGAGCACTTTATCCCAGATTAGGTCTATGAAAAATCAAAGCAAATTATATTTGGCTTAGTGGGACTTTTTTCTAAACACCTAAAGCAGTCTTTTTTTTTTTTTTTTGAGACAGAGTCTCATTCTGTTTGCCCAGGCTGGAGTGCAGTGGCGTAATCTTGGCTCACTGCAACCTCTGCCTCCCAAGGTGCGCACCACTACACCTGGCTAATTTTTGTATTTTTAGTAGAGACAGGGTTTCACCATGTTAGTCAGGCTGGTCTGGAACTCCTGACCTCATGATTCACCCACCACGGCCTCCCAAAGGGCTGGGATTACAGGTGTCAGCCCCCGCGCCCAGCCTAAAGCAATGTTTTTAAAGTGTGATTCACTGACAACTTGTACCAGAACAACCTGTGAAGCTCGCTCAGTAAAATCATGTTTTCTGGGCCCCTCTCTAGATTCAGCAAATCAGAAAATCTGGAAGTGAGGCCAAGAAAGCTTTTAGCAAAGTCATCAGGGGTTCTTACTCACATCAAGTCTGAGATGCAGTGATTCCCCGGCGGCCTTTCTGACAACTCTTGATGAGAGGGCCTGGTTCCTGCGTGGGATGCTTTGGATTTGGTTGTCCTCAGGCGCATCTGAACTTGTGAATTAGAGTTGGCAGCTAAGAAAACCAAGAGAGGAAAATGCACCATTCAGAAAGACTCCTCATCTTCTCTCCTCCATCTGCCACGGCCAATGTGGCCAGAAGCCCAATTTTACCCATTTAATGGAGAAGGTGGAAAGTGCCTGGGCATTTTGTCACCATGAGTATGAAGAGAAAATTGTGATATTCCCATCTGAGTATTTCTTTGAGGAACGTTGACCTTAGTGGAGTTATCAGATGTTCCCTGGATTCATTCATTTGTTCCTCCATCCGTTCTTTCTTGCATTCAGTGAACATGTATTGATTGGCCCTATGCCAGGACCTGGGCCAGCTAGAGGAATACAAAGACGAACCAAACAGAGCCCGTGTTCAAGTGTGAAAGTGGATGATCAGAAGGGGCAATGTGTTATTCTATGGCAGCAGTGAACCCACCTCTAAAGCAGACTGGTACCATTCAAAGCTTTCCAGAGGAGGCCACACCTGGACTGGGTTTTGAAGAGTGAGTAGGAGTTGGTCCAACATGGGGCTGGGCAGGGTGAGAAAGGCACTTGAGGCAGAGAGTGGTGTGTGTGACACAGAGTGCGAAACAGATTGGGGCTTGGGGTCTGTGGATCATATTGTATGACTGGGAGAGCAGCAGGAAATAAGGATAGACAGCAGGGGTGTTCCGATCCCCCAGGGTGTCATGTGTGGATTTAAGAAGTAAGAGTTTCTCTCTCAAAGATGTACAGGGATGCTGATAGGTTTGCAAAGGGGTGAAAAAGATAAGATTCGGTCTGGCAAATTTGACCATTGCTGTCACTTGCAAAGGAACAGAAAGCAGAGAGACCCATTAAGAGATAAGTCTTGGCCAGGCACGGTGGCTCATGCCTGTAATCCCAGCACTTTGGGAAGCCAAGGTGGGTGGATCATGAGGTCAGGAGTTCAAGACCGGCCTGGCCAATATGGTGACACCATGTCTCTACTAAAAGTACAAAAATTAGCCAGGCGTGGTGACATGCAGCTGTAGTCCCAGCTACTCAGGAGGCTGAGGCATGAGAATGGCTTGAGCCCGGGAGGTGGAGGTTGCAGTGAGCCAAGATGGCGCCACTGCACTCCAGCCTGGATGACTGAGTGAGACTCCGTCTAAAAAAAAAAAAAAAAAAAAAAGAGATAAGTCCTGAGTTACAACAGTGGTCTTAAAATAGAGGGAAATGACTGATAAAAGAGACATTAATCTGCAGAACTCAGTAACTGACTGGATATGGGCAAGGGATGCGATGAAGGAGTCAAGAATAACACACCTGGGTTTATGACCTGGACAACTGGGTGGGTGTTATCATGCAAGATAAAGGAATTAGGAAAAACAGGTGTTTGCTGAAGAGGAAGAAGGATGATCAAGGTCATTTTGGACTCATGCCTCTGCCACACTTGGGAGAAGATATCTAGTAGCAGGGGAGTCCCAGGGTTGGAAGGAAGGAAGGCGGTCAGGGCTGAAGATGTAAATGTGGGAGCTATTGCGGGAGTCTGAGGCCCTGTGAGGAGAGAGTGAGACGCATGGAGTGGACTTGGAGTGCCAGGCCCAGAGCGGGTAGCATGGAACCCGGGGGCAAACCGAGAAAGAAGACCCAGGAAGGAGGCTTAGAACGACTGGGCAGAGAGGACATTTGGTGACTCTGCCATGGGTCCTTCTTGTTTGGCCACTTACTTGTCAAGTATTTCCATGTAGTAGGCCGTTGGTGACTTCTGTTTTCACCAGGAGCTACTTACTCTCCTTTCTGCTCTAATCTGAGGACCACAGGCAGACATCCTTGGCAACGGGAGGGTCCTAGATGGCCCTTCCTGTGGACTCAGGCTGGGTGACTTGAGTGAAGTCCAGCACCCTTGTGACTGCTTGGCACTGGTGGCCAAGAGAGGGAAGTGTAGGGAGGAGGTGGATTACTCATCTGTGTGGCCGCTGGGCAGACACGAGGAAGTGAGTTCAGAAGCCAAAACCCCATGTCAGAGGTGGCCATGAGACCACCAGAGCCTCCGTGAACCCCCATCCCAGGCACTTGTCATGCTTAACACAGTGAGGGGAGGCAGTGTGAGGTAATGGGCAGGTGCCCCGGCTTTGGGGTTAGATCTCCCTGTTATCTTTCTAACCCTGTAACTTTGGGAAAGAAGTTTCTTTAACTTCCTACATCTCAGTTCTCTCCTCTGTCTAAACTGAGAAAATACATAGTCCTGGGGTTGTCCTGCAGGTGAAAACAGGTAAGTATGCCTCTGTGAATCCTCCAGCACAGTGCTTGGGACGGGGTAGCAGGTGTTCCGGAAACGACAGCCACCTTCTCCCTTCCCTCTTCCCTCAGCCCTGGCCAGAAGCATGGTACTCACCTGCACGGGGTTTTGAGGGTTTGGGCTGAGACTTACACTTGAGTCCATGAGACAAACATGCAGGAGAGGGTGTCTCAGGAAGAGGAACAGCAAAGGCTAAAGTGAGGAGCTGTGGAAGGGCATGGCAAGTTTGAGGACGGATAACTAAATAAGTGATGTAGTGACAATGTCATAAAACATTGCTGCGGATGAGCCTGGGAAGCTATAGACGGGGCTAGATTTTAAAGAGCATTGAGAGCTCTGCCAAGGAGTCTTACTCGATCCTGTAGGCTTGATGGGATGGGAGATGGGGGGTGATACTATGACATCAGTGCCCTAGAGTCGTTGTTCTTTGACAGTTTCTAACAAGGAGCAGTTCTATGGCTCTATAGGGAAACTCTTACAGAGGAATGTTAACCCCCTGATAGCTGAGGGACAGAAACATACTGAAGGGAGAGGCTGAGGGCTTCCCAGGACCCCACCAACATAAATTACCAAACTGCTTATAGCTAAGACCCCATTGCCTGGAAACCAACTGACCACCATGGCCTCAGAACCTGGGCGCTTTGACAGCTGGATTCTTGACATCCGTTGATCTAAAGCTAGAAACCTACTACTTCATCACCTTCAATGTGTTTCTCAGTGTCTCCTTTCCTGACTGTGGAAGGCAGGTAAATTATGTGCTTATTATGTGTTAGGCTCTGTGCCAGGCCTTCTGCCTTGAATTCTGTGCTGTAATTCTCAAAACCACGTTTCAGGACTGATACCATTCCCTGTCTTACAGCGGAAATACCAAGACTCAGAGAGGTGAAGCAGTTTGTCCCTAGTCACTCTGGTTATAAATGGTGCTGCCAGGATTCACACCATGGCTTTCTGACTATAAAGACCTGTGTATTTTACTGCCACTTCCATCCATCTTCTGTCCTGTGGCCAAGGCACCCTAACATGACTCCCTGTGCTTGTGGTCCTGAGGCAGGTTTGGGTGCCTGGGAGGGTGGAGGAAGGGAGGGAGCAAGCTCATGCTGGGACCATCTACAGACATTGTCCTGGAGGGTTTGCTTTTGGTCAGTCTCCATTTATTTTCAAGGTTTTGTGAAGAGCTGGTGCTTTAACAAATCTGAAATTCTAAAGGCATCAGAACTCTGCTGAAAACGAAGTGTCCCAATGTTCTGCAGGTCCAGCAGAACCCTAGTTCAGAAAACCCACGACTGGTAGGGCTGCTGATGTTCACCTCGCATCTACAGGCAATGGCCATTGGAGGCACCTCCTCAGCCTTCAAGGACTCTGGGGGCTGTCGACAAAGCTGGGACTTCATAAGCCATGCTGAATGTGGCAGCTTTTCAGGGAGGGAACCTGGGCCAGAAACATTCATAATTAGCTGTGTATTAGCCCAGCCTCAGGGACTAAAAAGCCAGGCTGAGGTCAATTCCGGAGAGATGGATGTGCTTCCCGCCTCCCTACCGGCAGGCAGCTGTCTACGGAATGGCAGGGGGAGGTGGCACAGAGAAAAGCTCCCTGCAGGCTCCCTGTCTTTCGAACCCATGGAAGATGATGCTGCCTTGCAAAGGATAGTCATGGCTACTCTGCCACCCTGCATGCCTCAGTTTCCCCCATCCCCAACTATTGTTCAGTACTGCCTTGAACAGGAAAAATGCTGACTTTTAGGTGAGGAAAAGGAGTAACCACAGCCTTGGTCAGACACTGGAGGGAGATGACTTGGGGGATGGTGGTCAGCCTATAGTCGTGGAGTCCCACAAGCTCTGGTAGACACCATGTGGGTCTGAGCCCACAGCTTCCAGATTGCAATGGGACAGAGAGGCCTGGCTGTGCCCTGTGTGTGGCAAGTGAGTGATGGAAGGTTGAGGGTTAGATAAGTGCCCTGGGTTCTTCTTCTCTGTCTGGGGCTGAGTTTGCTCAAGAAGGGACAAAACCATAATCAAAGGCACAAATTGGACTAGCATCTGTCCTGCTGCAGGCCTCTGACCCCGCTGCCCTGCCTGCACGGCTGCCCCTCAGCACCTCCTGGCCTGTGTCTCTGTGGACCTCCAGCCAGTCTTGTTTGATATAACCTCCTCTTACTCTACATTCTTCTTGAACAATGTCCAGTGTTGTCCCTTCCATCACGTGGGAAAGGAGACAAGGGATGGAACATGTTCCCCACATCAGTGCTTAATGGTTTGTATTGTTTATGTCACTTAATTCTAAAAATAATCCTATACGGTATGTGCCATTTCATAGACTGGGAAACCGAAGTTCATGAAGTTTGGGTGATTGACCAATATCTTTTAGCTGGTGATTGACATTTGAATCCACTTCAGAGGTTGTATGACACTTCCTCGCACCAGGGAAAGAGATGCAGTGTTGGGGCATTTAGCTTCCTTTCCTCTCCCAGAGAGGCCTCCTTCCAGAGACTTACAAAGGACTGAGGTTCCTCACCTCCCCAGGCACTCCTTCCCTGCATAGCATCAAGAGGTGTCCCTGTGCAGGGTAAGAGTCTGGCATAGGGGTCACTTTGTGTCCCACTTCTGTCTCTTTCTAGCTGCATGACACTGATAGAGTTACTTAACTTAACTTCTCTTGGTCTCAGTTACTTAACTTCTCTTGGTCTCAGTTACCTTATCACTAAAGGGAACTGCAGGGGTAGATGGTAATACCTCATAGGATTATGTGGAGGTTTAAAGCAAAGAGTGTGTGCAGCATAACTTGTACTGTTCCTAGCATCGAGTACATACCAATGAATGGAAGTAGTCATTGCCAGGCCATTTTTCAGCACATCAGTTTAGTTTGATCCATATCTAGGAACAGCTGAGTGCTGAGAGGTACAGATGCTGTGTGATGTAGTGGAACAGCCACTGGACCCAAGTCAGAGCAGTCGGGTACGTGTCTTGAATCAGCCGCCTGCTAGTCTGAGAGTGTGGATGAGACATGGAATCACTCCAAGCCTCAGTTTCGTCTTCTGTAAACTGGGAGCTTAGCAGTGACCCCTGTCCCATGTGCTGACCTCGTAGGGCCGGTTAGAGGATCTACAAGGTGATGTCCATGCCAGAGTGGTATGTAGAGGAGCTGTTAGTGCTGCACAAAACTGGGACAGGACCCGGTCCCCGCCCTGGAGGAATGCTTGGTGTGATTGGCGACACTCAGCTAGGAAACTCGGGCAAAACATTGGTATCACACCAGGGCTGACGTGTTGCTGCAGACAAAGCTGGACACTCTGGCCCATAGCCTGCTGCTGGCGTGAGGCTTGTTTGGATTTGTGGGTCCTCACTGCAGATGGAGGAGCTCAGCAAAGCTCTTGAGGAGATTTTTGCTTTCAGGAAACAAATTCAATTCCTATCTTTGGATTTCTGTTGTCTTTCAGGGCCAGCTGGGTCTGCCTGAAATCTTGGCCGTCATTTGAGGATATTTCCGTGCATGTGGAGATTATTCCAAAAAAGTCTTCCCGCTTCTCTGCTCCTTCTTGCCTTTTCCAGCTTGTCCCAGCGTTTCCAGGGGAAGGGAAGGTGGAATTTGCTCTCTTCATCCCTGTATGTGAGGCGTGGCGTTAGACGGTGTGCCTATGTTTTTACGTTGCATCTCCACAACACTGTGACCTGGTGGATGTTATCATCAGTTTACAGATGTTGAATGAGGGTCGGAATCAGTAAATTTAAAGGAGAATTTTATTCCTGGGTTCACATGCATGAAACGAATGGCAACATATAACCTGTGTTCACTTTGGGGTGGAGAGTTAACATTTAAATGTATTCTATCTGGATCGTAAATGTAAAAAGGTGAACTACAGTACAGGTCCACCCTCTGGGCAGTCTTAAGACACCAGTCCAAACCTGTTCGCAGACATCCATCCATCAAGAAGGCAGCCTCTGCGGCCCAGCGTGGCTGTCAGGTCAGAACCATACAAACAGCAGGAGGGCGCTCGGTGGTCGGATGAAGTAGGTGAAGTCTTCTGGCTTGGCTTTTTGTCCTCCTTAAGTCAGCCTTTGATTAAAATCTACCGATAGTTAGTAAGGTAAAGGGACTTGCAGCAAGCGGGACGCATCTGGTCTCTGTCCCGCCATGGTCGGGAACTTAAAACTCCAAGGTCTTTTGGCCAAAGGAGGGTTCATCAGTCCACTGAAGGCATGCAGGACCTTTATTTCCGTTCTCACAGATGAGGGAACTCAGGCTTGGAGAGGTTGAATAACTCACTCAAGGGTATAAGTGCAGGAGCTGGTAAGCAGCCATATCAGGCTTTAAACCATCCTAAGCTGCTACTTCTACGCTTAGCTCTGTATTTTCTCCAGAAGGTTCCCTCCATCCTGTGCCTTGGAAGACCTCACACAGCTGTGAGCTCACACATCTTCCACCCTTTACCCCATGGACGCACTGACTCCTACACTGCCTGCTAGCATACCACGTGGGGGTGGCTTTGTGTGGCATTTGTGAAGTTGGTTGAAGCAGGACTCAGGGAGAGTGTAGTTCGTTTTCATAAACAGATAAGATTCTTGAGGGTAGGATTTATGTATTCATTGAACAGATATGAATTGTGCCTTTACTGTGTGCAGACACCATTCTAAGCACAGGGGATAAAGCAGTGGACAGAAGAGACACATTCTATTGTTTTCC
>NW_012102587.1:3142750-3144843 GCF_000951045.1 Mandrillus leucophaeus | reverse complement strand
TCTCAGCTCACTACAAGCTCCGCCTCCCGGGTTTACGCCATTCTCCTGCCTCAGCCTCCGGAGTAGCTGGGACTACAGGCGCCCGCCACCTCGCCCGGTTGGTTTTTTGTACTTTTTAGTAGAGACGGGGTTTCACCGGGTTAGCCGGGATGGTCTCGATCTCCTGACCTTGTGATTCGCCCGTCTCGGCCTCCCAAAGTGCTGGGATTACAGGCTTGAGCCACCACGCCCGGCCTTGGGATAGTGACTTTACCTCTCTGTGCCTCAGGCTCCAATCTGTAAATGGGAATAATGACAGCAGCAACTCCATAGGCTTTTTATTGGGGGTGGGGGCGGGGTGAGAATTGCATGCAATCATGTATATGAAGTGCTTAGAATAAGAGGGCCTGGACCATAATTAGTGCTCAATAAGTATCAATAATTACCAGTGCAAGAAACGGTTTTATGCACATTTGTTGAAGAAGACAGGAAAACGTTGAGAGAAAAATAAAAATCTCTGTGAATTATTTGTGAATTTGGGAAATTCAGAATATTCACTTTGCTGTATTTCCATTCAAGCCTTGTGATTTTTGTCTACTACATTTTTCTTTCCTGTTATAGCATCAGATGTTGTTTTTGGTGATGTAAGTTACCAGGGCTGGTGGTCTGATCTGGGGGAACTGGGAGGTGAGTTTCAGCCCCCTCCCCCAGATTCTCTCCGTTGCAGAACAGCGCTGTGTCCTCTTCCTTCGATCAAGCTTCAAAGCTTCATGGCAACCACATTTAACGTTTATTGCTAATGTTATTAGTTTCTAATCAGAGCCTACTGCGATTATTACCTAATAGCTATTGCTTTGCACTTCCAACCAGATGTCAAAAATAATGAGCCAATAAGACTGCTATTAATTTAGACTGAATGACAATTTTAGGCCCTCGGAGCTGAAGATTAGGGGCCTCGTAAAAGCAGGGCACAAAATTCGAGTGCTCAAAAGTAATAGCAAAAATGGTGAGAATATGAATTAAAGGTAAGTGTTTCTAATTTACAAATGAAACATACAGCTTGGAATATCAATGTTTCTCCTGCATTCTCCTACGATGAATGGAGCAGTCCTCATGGATCCCAGCCTCCGGGATTTGCGTAGAATGCCTCAGAAAATTTGCTGTCTATAGGAAGAAGAGATGATATGATATTAGCGTAGATCTGTTTACCATGGTCTTGTTTGGTTCCAGTGAGAGAATGGGGCCAGGGCAACAAGTGCCTGGAGGAGACCTTCTCCCGGCATCATGCATTCCTCCGTGAAACGTGTCTCCATTTTCTGACAGGCTCTGGTGCATTCTGATTGACCTCCAGATGCCTTTCCCGACATGCACCCTATCATAGATGATTACCCTCCTTCTAACTCACAGATGCTGTCATCCCGTACGCCACTGGGTATGGGATGCTTGGGTTCAAATCTTAATTGCATTATGCTCTGAGGGTGTGACCTTGAGCAAGATGTCCATCATCTCTGATTCTTAGTTCCCTCCCTTTTTAAGGTGTCCATATTAATAGCACGTATCTTGAAGGGTTACCACTGAGCATTGGAAGAAATAGCAGATACAAGGATCTCGGCGCAGTGCCTGTCACACCAATGAACTGGAGAAATTATCACTGTTGCTTGAACACAAGGGCTCTGTTTCTCCTTCACCTTGATCGTTTATTCCCTCTGTTTATTCACGCCTTTAGGTACCTATTTATCAAGGCAGGGGAAAAATTTTGAAAAGTTCACTTCTTTCCTTCCTCCAGTCCTGGTATATTAATTCTTAGGCCCAGGCCTGTTTCATTTCACTGTGTTCTACCATTTTAAAGACAAACATTGTCCAAAGGCACGCTGTGGCTCCTTTTGGCATATATCTGTTTTCCATGGTCCTGTTCGGTTCCAGTGAGAGAGTGGGGCCAGATCAGCAAGTGTCTGGAAGAGGAGACCTTCTCCAGGCACCACGCATTGCTCCATGAAACGTGTCTCCATTTTGCTGCCAGGCTCTGGTGCATTCTGATTGACTTCCAGATGCACCAGAGCCTGTCATATAAGGGGGTGGGGTACAGAGGTGGAGACCCAGTCTGTGCTACAATA
>NW_012102587.1:3138289-3139750 GCF_000951045.1 Mandrillus leucophaeus | reverse complement strand
ATAAACAGATAAGATTCTTGAGGGTAGGATTTATGTATTCATTGAACAGATATGAATTGTGCCTTTACTGTGTGCAGACACCATTCTAAGCACAGGGGATAAAGCAGTGGACAGAAGAGACACATTCTATTGTTTTCCTGAAACGTGTATTTTAGTGGAGAGCAGACAGAGAGTGTTAACTATCCACAAACTTACTAACTAGCCAGCTAACCAACACGTACAGTTTGCCAGGTGGTAGAAGTGCCATGGAGAAATAGAACAAGAAATGGATGGGATGGGAAGTATCACCGGGGGAGGTGTTTACCATTTAAAAAGGCTCAGACACAGCCTGCTGCAAAATGACATTTGAACACAATCTGAAGGAGATAAGGGACAAGCAACAGAGCTAATGCGAGGAGCCTGGAGGGCATTATGCTAAGTGAAATAAGCCAGGCACAGAAGGAAATACTGCATGATGTTACTTGCATGTGTACTTTAAAAAAAATCAAACTTACAGGGGCAGAGACTAGAGTGGTGGTTACCAGGGATTGAAGGCCGGGGTTCAGGAAATGGGGAGATGTTGGTTAAAGGGGGCGAAGTTTCAGTTAAACAAGAAAAATAAATTCTGGAAATCTATCGTACAGCACAGTGACTATAGTTAATAATAAACTGCCCAAAGAATAGATTTTAAATGTTCTCCTATCAAAATTGAAAAGCATGTGAGGTGATGGATATGTTAGCTAGCTTGATTTCATCATTCCACAATGTATACATATTTCAGAACATCATGTTGGACTCCATAAACATTTGTCAACTAAAAAAAAGTCAAAGAGATAGAATGGGATGAGCACTCTAGGAAGAGCACTTTGCAGTTGCAAAGGCCCTGAGGTAGGAGGTGCGGGTCTGTTTGCTAGTGGAGGGTAGGCTCATGGGACTGGCATGGACCAAATGGGACAGGTGTGAGAGACAGGCCAGAGAAATGACAGGCGGGATAGAAGAGGGGAGCTCCAGGTGGACATAAATCAACCTGTTTAATTTGTCCTTTGTTGTGAACAAGACAGGGAGTTAGAGGAAAGTTCTGAACTGAGGAGTGACATGACCTGAGTCACATTTTAACAGGATCCCTCTGGCTGCTTCGTTGGGAAATACCAGAAAGAAGAGGTGCTCAGAAGTTAGGAAGCTATTGCAACAATCCAGGCAGGTCGGTTAGTGCCCAGGACTATATGTGCCTGTGTTTCTTTGTGTTCCAGTCTCCTTCTGCTATAGCTCAGAAAGGAACGCTTGGCAAATTGTACATGCTCCAGAAAAACTTGTTAGAAAATGAAAGCAAGAATGACAGTGTTGTGTGAGTGTGAGCGTTACTGCTGGGATCCAAGCCTCAGCTCCACTACTGTGCAAGATGTGTGGCCTGGGATAGTGACTTTTTTTTTTTTTTTTTGAGACGGAGTCTCACTCTGTCGCCCAGGCGGGAGTGCAGTGGCC
>NW_012102587.1:3117510-3136349 GCF_000951045.1 Mandrillus leucophaeus | reverse complement strand
GAGGAGACCTTCTCCAGGCACCACGCATTGCTCCATGAAACGTGTCTCCATTTTGCTGCCAGGCTCTGGTGCATTCTGATTGACTTCCAGATGCACCAGAGCCTGTCATATAAGGGGGTGGGGTACAGAGGTGGAGACCCAGTCTGTGCTACAATACCGTTAGTGTCTGGTGGGTGTCATGGAGGAAAGAGATCCCCGGTGTAAGGGTGGGGTGAGCAGGAAGGAGATGGTGTCCTGTCTGGCCTGAGAAGATGTTGTTGGAGAGACAGGCTAATTGCTCTCAAATGGCTACCTCTTCCACTAGGCATAGAGATACACTCCGTGGATGGACATCAGAAATGATGTCCTCCATCCACCTTTAACTTTTCAAGGCCTGGCCCATAAACCCTCCCTGTCAGGCTTCCTGGTACCTCTTCCCTGGCTGCTAGCTGGATGCTGAGGCCCTGGGGGGCTGAGCCACTACTGGTGGGGTGGAGCCTGGGCCTGAATGGCTGAGTGAAACAGAAGTCATGGGATGGGCAGGTGAGCACATGCACCGTCATGGTGTTGATGCATGGTGGCACAGGATTGTCTGTTACAGCAGCCAGGCTTCTCTGACTAATGCAGACCAACAGGACTTTTCCAGGCCATTCGGGAAGCAGGCGGAGGGTGGTGCAGCCAGGGGGAACAGCATGAGTCTAGATGGGCATTGTGGAGTGAGATGCTCCCTTGTGTGCTCTAAGAACTAAAGGGGACCAGGATTGCAAAACGACATGGTGGGAAGCAGATGGGGAAGGTGGAGGCAGAAGGAGCTGGCTGCAGAGAGGCTGAGGACATGCATGCCATCTGGGGTTACTCAGGAGGCAGTGGGAGCCACCAGGGACTGTTGAGCAAGAGCTCTGATGGAATCTTGCTTTGGATGTGCCATGCTGGTGGCACTCCTCCAACGGAGGTACACGACCCATGCCAGACTGACAAATCAGGAGGCTCTGGGAATGACCCAGGAGGCAGCATGAAGACCTGGACTAGGAAAGTGTAGGGAGGCAGGGGCAGGGCTGATTGAGGAATTATTTAGGAGGTCGAATTCAAGGGACTCAGTGGTTGTTTTTTTTTAGCATGTAGATTTTTGGTGTGCAATATGATGCTTTGATCTATATCTAAATAGTGAAATGATTACTACAGTCATGCAAATTAGCATGTCCATCACCTGCCATCGTTACCTTTTTGTGTTGTTGTCAGAGACCCTAAAATCTACTCTCCGAACAAATTTTCAGTATATCATCCAATAACATTAACTCTAGTCCTCATGCTGTTCATTGGCTCTCCAGTGCTTTTCATCCTGCATAATGGCAAGTTTGCCTCCTTTCACCTACCCTTCTCCATTTCCTCTCCTGGTAAGCTCAGTGGCTGTTTTGAACTGGGGTAGTCTTGCTGTTCCTTTTACATCCTTGAATCCACTCCCTTTCTATTATATATTTATTTCCTGTTTGAATGTGGGGACACACTGACTAATGCAAATGTTGAATTGGTTCTCGTTTTCTGGTGCATTCTTGCTGGCAACAGAAGATGCTGATCTAGGCTGATGCCTGGCAAACCCTACCTCGTCCTGCCCCTGACACTGCCATCATCCAGGCAGTTCTAAGGATGCGCTGGGGGAGCCGAGCACCCAGGTGCGCATTTTCCCATCTCTGCCTCCCATGCTGTGCCCCCTCCATGGATTCTTCCATTAGTGACCCTGAGATTTTAACACTGGTAGCCTGAGCACTCACAGGGAGGTGTGAGGACCGAGTAATCCTCTCAATTGAGCCTGTTAATAAATTCGTCATCACACTGGAAGAGGGGAAATGATTTTAAATTGATTTGTGCAGAATTTTGATGTGTTCAGCACAGCGAACTTTGCTTTTGGTGCTCTGGTTAAGCGTTGGTGTGTTAATTGAGTCACCGGTTCAGCCTGATTATTCTTGCTGCTGTAAAAGTAGAAATCAATATTAATATTTCCTCACTGTTAACTGTCTCTCTAGAACCAATATTTTTTCCCCTCCTCCTCCTCCTCCTATGACTTTGTTATCTTTGCATTTCTAATTGTGTCTGAAATTTACGGAGTGTCTTTTTTTTTTTTTTTTGGTAAAGAACTACAGTTTGTGATGATGCTGCATTTCACATCACGTCTGGGATCAGTGTTTGTAATAGATATCTCTTTTATGCTCAGCTCCTGAAGAGCACTCTCATTATCTGATAAGAGAAGATGATCTTTGCTGGCCTTTTGAGGTAATGAATCCTTTTTCATTTGTTTTCTTGCATACTTTCTAGGTCAGTGAGCGGAGGGAATTTTTGTCCAACGTGCACCTTGACAGAGCTTCACTGACCACGGGCTGTGTCTCCCTGCGGCCGCGCAACGCACCTCGGACCACAGACCTCTCTCCGGAGCCGTGTGTTTGCTCCTCACCTGACAGGCTGTGTGAGAACCCATCTGTGCTTCCCCGGGATGTCTGACTGCATGCACCCCCCGACTGTGCATGGGACCCCTGCTGGGCCTGTAGGTGGAATTATTTCTCAGCTTTAATCTGAGTACATAATTGAGGCTTGTGCCAGCAAGGACTCCCATCCCTTTCTTTCCTCACACTCCACACGTAGTGCTGCTCAGTGATTTTCCTGTTCCTCTAGGAACGGCTCCCACCTGCTTAGAGTGTAAGATTTATCTCCTTAGCACGCCGTGGGAAGTCTCCTAAAGTCCATCCACTGCTTATCTCTTTGGCCTCATCTCTCGGCCCCCTGTGATGAAACGCTGATCTCTAGTCATGCAGAGGTGCTTGCAACTTTCTGAAAGCTCCTTTCAAAGGTGCCTTTGCCTGCTCTTCCCTCTTCCTTCAGGGTCCTTCCCCGCTAGCCACTGCTCTTGGCTAAGTTCTGAGAGGTTGCTGCACCTCCTGGGGGTGTTGGCCATTTTCTCTCTTCGAGGTTCTTATTGTCTGCCTTTCTCTCTTTCTCTACTAGACTCTAAGCTCCGTTAGAGTGGGGCCTCTGTCTCACCCACATCTCTGTGGCCTCCATCTAGCATGTGTCCTAGATGTGCTGGTCAAGCCTTGTTGAGCGCTGCCTTTTCATGCGTATTAGGACAATTCAGCCCAACGGCAAGTGGCTCGCTCCATCTCCAACACGCTCCTGTCAACCATCCTTTTCCCTGGCTCTCTTCAGTTTAACCCTTTGTGGGCATACCATCGTGCATTAGTTGGAATCAGATTGATACTGGAGGTGCTTTTATTTTCCAGAAATGTCTGGGGAAAGTGTGCCTGTGTACTTTTCAAGTTTGTCTGTTGGAGGAAAAGTTTTCATCATGCATTTATTCTTGTATCGATTGCACAAAATTGCTTAAGGTTCTCCTCTGTGTGTGGTTTCTTGGGAGCTTGGACCACTTTACATGATGAATAGGACAGAGTAGAGTCCCTGTTAGGAAACGGGCATCTATAGAATGCTATGGGTACATCAAGAACCACCTGATGGAAATGGGTCACAGCTGGCACTCCAAAGGAGGCAACGTTTGAGCTGCGTTGGAAGGAAAAGCTGGCATTTGCCAATGAGGACTTGGAGGGTTCTCCAGGAGCGGGGCGTGCAGAGAGCCCATTGAGTGGAGACTTGTAGGGAGCCATGGGGACTTTGGTTTGTCTTAAGGACAACGTGTGTTTGTGTGTACAAGGCGGGGGGCGGGATGAAGAATGGCAGCTAAAGCTGAAGAAGTGAGTAGAGGCCAGATCACAGGCTCCTCCTTGTGTCCTGGATAAACATGGGGACACTGGAGGTTTAATCAGCGGCATGGCGTGGTAAGATTTCCAAGTAGAAAGATCATTTTGGTGATGAATTGCAAGGACTGGCCGATTCCCCTGGTGGTAGGAAAACAGGTGACCAGGCTGGTTTCCAGTGGATCTGGACTGGGGCTGAGCCTCTGGGTAGTGGTTAGGAATAAGCTGAGGGACAATCTCAAGTCAGGCTCTGCTGTGGAGCATGTGTTCCCTGCTGAGTGTGTGAGATGTGAGTGCCTGTCCTGCCAGCTGTGCTTCCTTCCCCCGTCTTGTGGTGCTGGGGGCTGAGCCCTGTGACTCCAACTGACAGCTTCATTTCACAAATTAAGCATACCATGCAAGTGAACGGTTTCAGAACCACAGCATTACAGGATAAGAAAACCTCGGTAACCCTAAGTCTATGACGCTCCTGAAGCAAACAATTCTCTGAAACATTTACCCAACACCTCAGAGCTCCCCGCAACAGGTCTACCTCTTTGGTAAGGTCAGATTTTTTAAAGGTTAATTGTTACCCTTAAGAAAAATGCAAAACAAACGGCATGGCTGCATATTTAATAGGTGTTTGGTACAACATTTCCCAGAAGCACAATTCCTGACGATTTGATTTTTAAAAAGAATGGTCTAGAAATAAAGTGCCCTTGGCAACTTCTGACTTGAAGAAAGTGAATATGCCACCTGTGGTTTAAGGAGTATTATTATTATACGTCTGAAATGTCCTCTCCCTCCTCCCCTTTCCCCAAAGAAAACAAACTGAGTCAGATAGTAATTTGACCATTGCTAAGTCCTGGGTCTTTGCATAGTGGTGGCTGAACAGCCGAGCATAGAGCAACCTGGATATCTTACCCTTGGCTGCCTTCTCTTGCCTACTCTTTCTCCCTCAGCTTTCTCCTCTGCTCCCAGCATTGACCAGGCCCCTGTCTGAAGCCAAGCTCTCCACTGGACTCCCCAACACCTCCCACATAGCTTACCAAAGAGCTCTCCCCGGACAGCTTGCTGGCTCCTCAGTGCAATTTGTCTAAACCAATTTAGCGTCTCTCTTTTCCATGGCTCTGGTTCTGCCCTTAACTTCTTCCCTCTGCTGAGCTCTCCTCTCCTCCCCGCGCTCATCTCGCCTCCAGCTTGGATTCTCTAGTTGTTTTCTCAGGACTCATTGTTCTTCTAGCACTCCGTCCACCCTGGTGCTGGGTCCTATTGAGCTGTTTTCTCCCAGTCCATCTCAGGACTGTCTGTTTTCATTGCGGCAGCCATGACTGTAGTCGGAACCTCTCTCCTGGATCACTGCAATAACTTCCCGATTGTCTCTATTATAGATCATCCATTTTACCCACTGACACAAGACATTTTCTGGAAGATCCATTATGATTCTGCAAATTCCTTGATCAAAATTTTTACTGTTTCCTTACTGTCTGTGGTATGAAACTCAGAATGTCAGCGTTCACTGCCTTTCTACCTTAATCCCTTACTACCTTTTCTTTTCAGTAACCTTCATCACCTCCAAGTGAATGGTCTCCGTTTTCCAAGCTATCAGCTCACCCCCTCCCTCTGTGCCTCTACTGCTGCTGTCCACACACCTGGGATGCCCTCTGTAGCCTGCACAGGGAGTCCCCCCTCCTTCAAGCATCGGTCAGAGGCCCCACCCTCCTAGGAGCTCCCTGGTCGTTCCAGTCTGGTGCATTCCTAGAGTGCCATTTCTCACAGGTCCCTGGGTACAACAGCTGTTTGTATCCGTTGGTTATGAATCTGGGGGGAACGGTGGCATTTTTGTCTTATAGCCCCACAGGCAAACTTTCTGAACCTCTGGTTTTTAGTCTGTAGAATGGGTATAGCCATTCCTTCAAAATAGGTGTTTGAAGACTATTCAATATTAAAGCTCAATATGTATAAGTATGTAAAGCTCCTAACAGAGTATCTGGAACATAGTAGTAAATACACAATCATTGTCCATAGCAGGTACAGCCATTTTCAAAGGAAGGAAAAAAGGAAAAGAGGAAGGAAAGAAGGAAGGCTGAATAAAGGAAGGAAGAAAGGAAAGAAGGGAGGGAGGGAGGAAAGGAGGAAGGCAGGAAGGCAGGGTGAGAAGAAGAAAGGAGGGAAGGGTAAGAAAGCTAATTTTCGAGCACTTCCTTAACTGTGCCCCTCCCTGCAGTCAGACCCCCATGCCTTTACCCATACTCTGGGTTTTCCTGAACACGCGGCCAGGCGCTGAACACCCTCTCCTTCCAGCTCCAGATGTTTTCCTGCAGCTCTCTACCTCGGCTGGCCTCTTTGCGGGGAATTAACGGCCTCTTTGCGGGGAATTAACGGCCTCTCCTACTTTCTGGCTCACAGTTGCGCTGGGCCAGTGGGGCATCTTGAAAGGAGAGAGAGAGACAAGGTATTTATTCCTGACTTCTTCCCTCTGTGGTTGCCCAGGCTGGCTGTTCCTGACCAAAGGCCTCCTGGCCTGACGCAGCTGTCTTTCCTCTTCCAGTGGCTACTCCTGCCCCTCTTCAGGTGAGGAACGTGCTGGCTTCAGGTTGTGACTCACCCCGAGCGGCTTGTGGATTCCTTATTCCCTGCTCACAACGTGTAGCCTTTTATTAAACACCCCTAACACGTTCCAGATAGTCTTCCTTCCAAGGCCCCGAGGAACACACTCCATGCATGCTTTGTGTTTCAAATCTCAGAATCACTGTGTCAAGCAAGGGAAACCACCCAGGAAAGATATGTGGGTGAAGTCAAGAACAGGCGAGACCGACCTACTGTGGTGGAAGTCAGAACACTGGAGGTTCAGTTTTGGATTGGAGTTGACTTGAGGAAACTTTCTGAGGTTTGGAAATGCTCTGAATCCTGTTTAGGGCGGTGGTCGTGTGAGTATATGCAATTGTCAAAACTCATTGAACCCATACACACGTTTTATGGTGTCTAAATGATACCCCAATAAGAAGTAAATACATACGATTACAAAGGAAAATAAGTATATTAAAATGTGATTATTAAGATGTCCAATACAAAGAAGATCCTTGTAGTTCCTCAACACATACAGCAACACACGCTTCAGAATCCTAGGCTCCAAAACCCCAAAGATGCACTGTCTGGATGGACCTCTAACAAAGCAACCCCTGTGGGTGCAGCGCCCATCTTGCTGCCCAGTACTGCGTGGGATATTAATCTGGAATCCTTGCACGATCAGGTGTCGCACTGAGTACAGGCAATGCCTTTTCCAAAGGAATGTATGACTCTCAGAACCAGGGACATGGTCCCTGGCACAATCCCAAGCACAGAGTAGGCACCTAAAGCTTGAAACCAGAAGTCAGCCCTCACTTAACAAATGGAAGAAGAGTCAAATGGATTCTTATTCTGGGCTAGGCAGCAGGTTAGCTACTAGAAGAGCCTATTCTTCATTTTTTAAATTGAATCTCATAAACTCAGAAGACTCCTCGGTTGTTGGAGGTTTAGATGAATCTGGCTCACCCCTCAACCCCAGGGGTTCAAAGCTTGTGAAAATGCTTTTTTTCTCCAGAGATGCCCCTGTCTCTACTCCCTTGGCTGTGACTGTCACCTCACCACTACCTCCATGATAATCTGGGCTCAGAGGTCTGCCATTTGGGTGAGAAAATCCGCTCCAGCCAAGCAATGTGTGCTGAGTGGTTTCATGAAGGACATTAGGGTGCCGTGGTGCAGGGTTGCCGCTGACTGATTATCATCAGCCTCCAATGTGCTCCCTGCATGCTTGCTTGCAGTCCCCTGACTCCTTTAACTGAAATCCTAGCGGGGGACCTTCTATACCCTGAACATTCACTTGGGAAGTGGAAACTATTTCCTCTTCTTCTCCTTCTCCTTCTCCTTCTTCTTCTTCTTTTTTTTTTTTTTTTGTTTTTGTTTTTTGTTTTTTTTTTTTTTTTTGAGACGAAGTCGCGCTCTGTAGCCCAGGCTGGAGTGCAGTGGCTCGATCTTGGCTCACTGCAAGCTCTGCTTCCCTGGTCCCAGTTCAAGCAATTCTCCTGCCTCAGCCTTCCAAGTGGCTGGGATTATAGGCATGCGTCACCACGCCCAGCTAATTTTTGTATTTTTAGTAGAGACGGAGTTTCACTGTGTCGGCCAGGCTGGTCTTGGCCTCCTGACCTCGTGATCCGCCTGCCTCAGCCACCCGAAGTGCTGGGATCACAGGCGTTAGTCATCGCGCCTGGTCAAAACTATTCCTTCAACTCTCCCCCAACACAGGGGCCTATTTCTGACTTTAAAAACATTTTTTTTCAGGGATCAACCAAGCTAGGCCGTTTTGCCTTTCATACAATTTCCTGAAATTCCAGTGAATAACTTTTTTTTTTCCTCATCTTCTGGTATCTTGTGATGGTCCCAATGCAGGTGATCTGTCCAGGGGATGGATGAGGAAGAGACAAGAAATGATGCCCAACTGTGGCCTCCAGACTGACGCCTCCTGACACCGCGTACTCGGTAGGTGACGGGCAGTGTGCTCTTCCGAGACTGTATCTGGGGATCTGTTTCCATGCCACAGGCCAGGTAGGGGACATACCTTGTCCCTTCTACACAGGGCTGCTCAGTCAGGCTGGGCTACTCGTGGTCAGCAGAAATGTTCAGGCAACTGGGTACAGAAAGTGCTGCCTGAGGGTGTGAAGGTGGCGAGGAGGGCCATGGAAGTTCCAGGCTGAGACTTTGGCAACTCCTTCTACCCTCAGAGCCAGGGTTTACAGGTTTACCCACCCACCTCTGCCCCTTCCTCCAGGAATTAAGATTGGGAGGGGGTACCTGGACTAACAGGCTTTTCTTCATTCTCTGACCTCAGTTTCTGGAATTCTTTTTGGTGCAATGAGCCCCAAGATGTCCATCAAGAGCTGAAGGCAAAACAAATGGAGGGCAGCTTCGTCTCCCCAAATCTTTGAGGAATATTGTATTTCTTGCCTCTTCTCCACAGTACTTGGGCTCTGATGGGTCGCATGTGGTGGCTGCCTGTAGGGTCACACCTGCACCAGGGGGATGGGTGCAGTGTCTCTTCAGAGCCTCTGGCTTGCTCTGAAGATCCCATCTGACCGGAATGGGAAACCTAACAATTATCTTTTCCTGTTGGGAGTTCAGCCTCCTCCATAAGTTCTGGCTCTGAGGACGTAAGCTGAAGCTTCCAGACCTCTGCAAGGTTTGTCTCCTGGGGACAGCAGATGACCACCACCTTCCATCTGTCTTCCTAAATGAGCAGGAATCAGCAATTCTTGTGTGGGTTCAGTTTCTCTAGGGATGTCTTGCCGGCGGTTGTTTCCCCTCTGCCTTGCTCCAGTGGGACCTGGTCTTCCAAACTGCAATCAGGAGGAGTTGGCATGGAGCTTACCGCCAAGATCTCAGGAGGTTTTATACCTCGAGGTCTCTTCTTCTTCTTCATGGTGCTGTGTGCTCAGAAACTTGCCACATAGATCACAACACCGTGCACGTTCCTGCATGCTTGAGTGCTGTTGGATATTCTTCCCCGGAGACAGGGAGAGTTATGACTTTTTGACCTTGTATAATTTTCAATTCTGGACCATGCAATTTTTCTGTTTATCACCATTGCTTCTCCACATCTGAGGCCTGACTCCCTGGGAACATTTCAGCAACTCAGAATCCTCCTCTTCAATCTGGCTCTGCCTTCTCACAGATGCCATATGTTGGCTTATATCCATGTGGCTGTGGCCGGTGGATCCCAGCTTGCCTGGCAGTTACTCCTTAGGAGGAGACCAGGCTCTGAGGAGTCTGCCCCAGCCTTTGAATCAGGAGAAAACCCCTTCTCAGTGATCAAAGTTTTTTTTTTTTTTCAGGATTGTGTGTCACTTAAGAAGCTGCAGTAATCACCCATGGCCAGGATTTCCTCTGGTTGGTGGGTTGATCAGTTTATTTCTTGTCCTGCAATACCCTGGCTAAGACACCACAGAATGCTTTGTATGTGTTGCTGTCTCTACCTGCCTGACCTGGGTGTTACTCCACACATTTTAATGTGAACCTCAGGGTTCTGTCACCACTCTCCCCTGGTCCAAGCATCAACATGGCCCATGCAGAGACAGTCATCTTTCTTCCTTGAGCTGTAGGTTCCCTGGTCTCACAGTCAAGATGAGGGTGCATTTAGACTCACTATTAGACTCAAAATACTGCATTTTGCATTGGGGGCCAGTTTATCTGCTAGTCCAGTGCCCCAAGGCTGCCCAGATGTCACTTGGGGCTGCTTTAGATCCCAAATACTTAGGGACACGTGACTCAAGTCTTCAGTCTCATGGGCTATATGAGCCCAGAGTTCTCCCCACAATTCCTGTGAATTCTAAAACTTGGGTCCTCAGAGTCCCCTTTGCCAATGGGATGCAAATTTCTGCTAGTTCACAGATTTCCTCCAAAAATTTTACTGAAAGCTTATGTTCTGCCACTTCCGTGCTTTTTGTTTGCTTATTTGTTTTGTTTTTCATTTTTATTTTTTAGTAAAAAGTAGCTGCTATAGGCAGGTCAGCTTTCCTTATTTTCCTTTTCCTAATTACGATGACATAGTTTTATTTCTTTAATTAGCTAAGTATTTTTATGTTAGACTTTGCAGCAGCTTCAAGTATTATTTCAGATTTGGTAGGCAGCATTTCCTGCACAGGTAGGTGTGAATTTATAAGCATGAAGGTTGGAGGTTAGTGAAGACTATTTAACATTATTTGGCTTAACAGATGTAATCTAAATATAGATAAATGAGAAAAATGAGAGTTAAAACACCTATTTCTGCTATTTGAACCAACAATCCCATTACTGGGTATATGCCCGAAGGATTATAAATCATTCTACTATAAAGACACCTGCACATGTATGTTTATTACAGCACTGTTTGCAATAGCAAAGACTTGGAAGCAATCCAAATGCCCATCAATGATAGAGAAGATAAAGAAAATGTGACACATGTACACCGTGGAATACTGTGGAGCCATAAAAAGAATGAGTTCATGTCCTTTGCATGGACATTGATGAAGCTGGAAACCATCATTCTCAGCAAAGTAACACAGGAACAGAAAACCAAACACCACATGTTCTCTCTCCTAAATGGGAGTTGAACAATGAGAACGCGTGGACACAGGGAGGGGAACATTACATACCAGGACCTGTTGGGGATGGGGGGCTAGGGGAGGGGGAGCATTAGGAGAAATTCCTAATGTAGATGATGGGTGGATGGGTGCAGCAAACCACCATGGCACGTGTATGCCTATGTCACAAACCTGCATATGTATCCCAGAACTTAAAGTATAATTCAAAATAAAAAGGAAAAACAAAACAAAAAAACCCCAAAAGAACTCCTATTTCCATATTTATGTATGTTTCCTCAAAAAGTACAATGACTTTTCTTCCTCTGCTTCTCAAACTTGTTTTTATTAAAACCATTGCATTCTTATTATTAAGTATTTACTATATGTGTATTTTAAACAAGACTTACAATTGGATTAAATAAATATGTAGTAAGTTGCAATTGGGACTTTATTCAAATTTCCAGATATTTTAAATCACCACTTAATGCAATCCTGGCTCTAACATTGAGGCATAAGTATTCTTCACACACTGCTTTCTAGGCAATGTTCTTTCCAAACGTTCAGCCTTTCTGAAGACTGGATGTGATTGGTTTTTATTTTTTATTTTTTTTAAGATGGAGTTTCACTCTTGTCGCCCAGGCTGGAGTGCAATGGCATGATCTCAGCTCACCGCAATCTCTGCCTCCTGGGTTCAAGCGATTCTCCTGTCTCAGCCTCCTGAGTAGCTGGGATTACAGGCACATGCTACCACAACTGGCTAATTTTTTTTTTTTTTTTTGTGTGTGTGTGTGTGTGTGTGTATATATATATATATATATATATATACACCCATATATATATATATATTTCAGTAGAGACAGCATTTCGTCATATTTCTGCCTGCCTTGGCCTCCCAAAGTGCTGAGATTACAGGCGTGAGCCACCATGCCCGGCTGGATGTGATTCTTTATAGGAATTTTTGCTGAAAAACTTTTTATTTAACTGCTTAACCTGAGTAAAATAAGAATAATGATGATAATGATAATAATTTCAGCCAGGTGTAGTGGCATGTGCCTGTATGCCACAACGTCTGGAGACTGAGGTGAGAAGATCATTTGAGCCCAGGAGTCCAAGTCCAGCCTGGGTAACACAGCCAGACCCTGTCTCTAAAACATATAATAATAAAATAAAAACAAATTTTGCTTCTTTAACTCTTTTCATGAGACTTAGAAGAAAACGTGTGCATAGCTTTCTGTTCCTTTCCTGGCCGACAGAACATTTCCTCCACAGTGTTGTGATTAAAGAACATGATGTCCACCATATTTTTAAGTGATAATCTGCTTGTATTTAGTGGTGTATTGCCGCCTTTATCTCTATTTCTCTACAGATGCATTTTTCAAATGTAAGATGTCTATACCATTTTGTCTTCTTCTTTACTCACTTATCCTAAACGTATTCCAGTGTTTCTCCAGAGTCTTCAATAAATGTAATTATTAACACCCATAATCTACCATTCTAGCTACGTTTTCAACAATCAAAACTTTTATTTTCCCTTTAACATCTATGAACACATTTGCACAAAAAGCTGCTCTTAGCCTGTGGTTTTAGGTGAGTTGCCTAGGTTGGGTTCCCGACTTTGCTTCACACCGGCTCTGACTTTGCAGAAGTTACTCACCACCCTTGTGTTCTCATCTGTAGAATGCTGGTAATAATAGTGCCTTCTTCATTGGACTGGCTTGGGGATCAAATGTGTAATTACTTTGAATGCCTTTGGATCAGGGTCTGGCACAGACTAACCCCTCAATAAATGTTGACTATCACTGTTTTCCCATGCTTACTCTTATTTTTGCAAATGTCTACATTGGAAATCATCACTAGTTCCCCAGGCTGCCTGTAAGTCTCTTTAAGTTGTGCAACACATACCCTTAATTCTTTTCACTCTTCACCGCTTGTGGAGAATCCCCTGGAAACTCTACTTTCTGATTTAAGTGCGTTTCCAGGCAGAGTAAATTAAAGTGTCTTGGTGTGGAGACCACCTGGCCACCTTGCCTTAATTACAGAAGTAACAATAGCATTCCCTAAGAAGACAGCTGCTGCTTCTGAAAATTTAGGTGACATGTGCCTTGTGGAACATGCTTTGTGTGACAAGAAGCAATTGAATTTCTTTGCAGGTAGACACAAGCAAAGAGGCAACTAAGAAATTAGAAGATTGTATAAGAAGCTGCATAGAATCACAATGACTGTGTTGTCCTGAAACCAACCCAGGTGACTTTCTGAATAAATTGGTGTTCAATTAATTTACCGTTAACCAGTACCCCTATGAATAGCTACATTGCTTTCTAGTTCCAATTAGACCGTTACGAAGTTTGGCAAGTTGAATTTCTTTTCTCTGTGTCTCAAATCTGCCATTCTTCAAATGGAGAGAAAGAATCTGAACTTCACAGGGAGTAAAACACTTTGAAATGTAAATATAATTTAGATGCATATATACAATAAACCATAAAATATTATGCAAATATCTTATTAACACTATGCATTTTCTTTGAAAGGAGGTAAAGGCTGAGATTATTTTCATTCACATTTTCAGGGTGCTCATCTTTCAATTAAAATGAGGAGTAGCAGTTTTTGTGAATGAAGAAAAGTTTGTTCAGATATAGATTTAATTCACACGATAGAGGGACCCTGTGGAGGTCTCTGTATAATATAATACCATCCTTTCTTTTCAGAGATGTCTTTACTTTTCAAAGACCACCTGGGTGAGCGGGGGAGAAGACCAGGGTCAGACTCACAGACCTTCCCCTACTGTGTGTTGCTGAGGCTGTACTTTGGGTAAATTTCATTTTGAATCAGCAAAGACAAAAGGTATTGCATGGTAGAAGCACAGTGGATTTAAAATTAGAAGACCTGCATTTGGTGTGCTTCTCCTGGGCAATTCTCAACACATTAAGAATCTTTCCCTAATGGCCTGCTCTTCTATCTGCTTGCTGATTTTCTCTGAAGTGCGCTGCATGTCCACATGGTCCCGATCCCTACCTACTTCTCTTCTGACTGTCACTTAGATTCAAATATAACTACCTTTTAGTTATAACTATATAAAAAAACTATGAATGTAGCCTTTCTAGCTAGCTATATTGCTTTCTAGCACTTTTGAATGACAGAATTACATTTTTGTTTAATCACAGAGATTATCGTGTACCTAAGTTTTTCTTTACATGTTAATTTAAAACTAAGCTTTAACTGAAAAAGAAATCTGATATTAATTAAAGCAGAAATTTTCTTGCATGCAATCAGATTCTATCAAAGACTTAAGAAATTATTCATTTTTAAGGAAATAAGGATAGGTTTAAAAAATGCAAAACATATATGGAAACAGTTTGTTATAGGCTGAATTGCATCCCTCCAAGTTCATATGTGGAACTGCTAACTGCCAGTGCCTCATAATGCAACCTTACTTGGAAACAGGCTCATTGCAAATGCAATTAGTTAGGATGAGGTCATACTGGAGTAGGGTGGAGCCCCAAGCCAATGTTACTGGTGTTTTTATGAAAGGATAAATGTGGACATTGACACACATACACAGTGCACCACATCAAGACGAAGGCAGAGATCGCGGTGACGCATCTACAAGCCAAGGAGCAGCAAAGATGGTCAGAAAAACACCAGAAGCTGGAAGACAAGCATGGAACAGGTTCTGCCTCACAGCACGCAGGAGGAAGCAAACCTGTCCACACAGTGATCTTGGACTTCCAGCCCCCAGAACTGTGAGACAATACGTTTCTGTTGCTTACACCACCCAGTCTGTGGTAGTTTGTTATGGCAGGCCTAGCAAACTAATAACAGATTTTGGTAACAGGAAGTGGGAGGCTTCTGTAACAAATAGCTAAAAATGTGGAAGTGGCTTTGTAATTTGGTAATGGGTAGAGGTTAGAAGAGTTCTGAGACGTTTGACAGAAAAAGCCTAGATTGCCTGTGGGAGACTGTTGTAGAAATATGATTGTCAAAGGTGCTTCCAATGAGGCCTCAGATGGAAATGAGAAACCTGTTACACGAAGCTGCAGGAAAGAAGACCTTTGTTACAAAGTGCAGATAACTCGACTGAACTGTGTTCTATTTATTTGAAAAGTAGAACTCATAAGGAATGAAATGGGATATTTAGCTGAGGATATTTCTAAGCAAAGTGTTGAAGACGTGGTCTGGCTTCTTCTTGCTGCTTTTGGTAAAATGCAAGAGGAGACAGGTGAATAGAAGAAGGGACTGCTTAGTAAAAAGAAATCAGCACTTGATGTTTCAGAAGATTCTCAGCGTATCCAGATAGTGTGCTCTGGAAACAGGGCCGAAAGTGTGGCTGGACAACCGTTTGCCAGAGAGACTCAGTGTGCCGCTTGTGGATCCAGTCAACCATCTCAGCAGAAATGCTGCCAGCTTGGACTGAAGGGACAGAGATGGGAGGAAACGAAGAAAGGCTGTCAGACTCCTGGGGTTCTACAAGCAGGAAATGGGCTAATAGAGCTACTCAGCTGCAAACATGTGTTATCCTTCCAAGAAGGGAGGAATAACCTCAAAGGCAGTTCAGCTGCTGGCAAAGCTGCCGTCAGGTCCCAGAGGGCAGCATCCTTCACCCAGGCATGGTACTTGAGGTCCCTGTCCCTTGCTGCTTGTGGGCTTGTTGAGTCACTGCTGACATGGTCAGTGAGTACCTGGTCTAGACTCTGCTCTCTCTACCTTGACCTCCTAGGTTTTATTCTCAGCTTGGTACCTGGGTTTTGATATGGGTGCCCATTTGATTGGCATCCTTGGTGAAATTAAGCCATTCTTTTTCATCCCTCTTTGCTCTCTTTTATGTTTCTGTTTTGCGTTGTCCTCACTGAAATTGTTGTTTGTGGCAGAAGGAGACTTACAAGGTAGAATGCAGGCGCAGACTCTGTAAGCTTGTTGGTTGAGCCAGCCTCACAGACTGGTGAGTGTACAGTTCTCACTGGGCTGATATCCACCTGGATGAATTTTGCTGTGAGTGACTAATAGCACTGGATGGGATTCTCCTTCCATCTCAAGTCTTTGTCTAAGTGCTTGGCTTGGCTCCACAGAGAGCATTCTGGCTGGCTTTTGTCTTCTGGTGGTGCAGATGGTCAAGCTTGCGTTGGGAGGAGGACGGTCATCATGCTGGGGACTCGAGACATGAAGTGCTCCAGCCTCACATTTCTACTGACCACTGCTAGCACTCGTGGGGTTGTCCAAGTAGAAATCCTTGCCTCCTCTAGGAAAAACTCCTGCTTCTTATACTTACTCTCATTACAATGCTAATTCTTGTGCCCATCTCTAAACGACGTAACTTCATCAAGGATAATTTGAGTTTTCAGTGGCCACTCTGGGGAAGACTTGACTAGAACAAAATTGTTCATTTGAGAAGTACTTTAGAAAAAAAAGGAAATAAGTTTTCTCAGGCCCAATGGGCAGCATTTTTTAATTGGTATGCAAGGCCTCCAAATGAAATTCTGATTTAATAATTGCTTCACTAAGAGTCTTTGGCTAAAGTTAATGAGCAGTTTGACTAAATTAAGCAACAACAAAATAGACTCATTTCCCTGTTAAATCCTTTTCCATCCTGTCTTCCAGTTGCTTCCCTCTACTAAACTCTCCTTCATTCCCCTTACCTTTTTGATGTCTCTCCGTTCTCACCCCTATCAACTCCTCCCTCATTATACCCCTGTTCAGACTCCCTCCCTTTTACCGAGACCTCAAACTGTAGGTTGCTTCTAAACTTCCACCTCTCCCATGAGCCAGGTATGCAGGTAATTGTAGAATTTAAGCCTTGGACCTGAGCTGAATTAAGGATTTCTCTAAATTCAAATTAGACCAGCAACTATTGATAGAAGAAATCAGAATTATTTTGAGTGCATATGAACCTGCATTGCCCACCCTATATCAACCTCTTTTTAAAATTGCTTTCCTAAATGCTTTAATTTGAAAAAGGAAGAAATGAGGGTGAGTCATTTAAAACAAGTGGAACTCAAAAGCCAGACTGGTAGAAATGGGGTAAGTTGTGTTGCTCTTTAAAATTCTCAACCAGGGCTTGGAGAAGCACAATGGCCAGCAGTGCTTAGGTTAGTGACTTGGTTAGTCAATAGCCAGGAATCCAGAAAATGTTCAATTGGCAGGTTGGGCACTCTTGGAGGCACCAGGGAATACCTCTACTCAGCCTATTGCTCCTTAGGATAAAGCAAGATAGATGATATCTTCTAAGGCCTCCATAGGTTTAGATCGACACCCATCCTCATGACTCTAGCAAGCTTTGGATTCTGACAGTGGAACTGTAAGTGCTAATGTGGGAATCCATGGAGAGGTTTGGGGGAATTTGATGGTGAAGATAGAGTGAACCATGAGAAATTGTGCATAAAATTATATGTGTATGTGTTCCTATGCACATTTTCCTGAGGATAGCGTCACAAGAGTTCATCAGATTATCAAAAGGTCCTGAGGCCGGGCGCGGTGGCTCAAGCCTGTAATCCCAGCACTTTGGGCGGCCAAGATGGGCGGATCACGAGGTCAGGAGATCGAGATCATCCTGGCTAACACGGTGAAACCCCGTCTCTACTAAAAATACAAAAATTAGCCAGGCACCGTAGCGGGCGCCTGTAGTCCCAGTTACATGGGAGGCTGAGGCAGGAGAATAGTGTGAACCCGGGAGGCAGAGCTTGCAGTGAGCCGAGATGGTGCCACTGCACTCCAGCCTAGGCAACAGAGTGAGACTCCGTCTCAAAAAAAAAAAAAAAGGTCCTGAGTCCCCAAAAAGGCCAAGAACTACTTCAGTTTAGGTTATGGCCGAGGCTTTGGGGTCTCCATAAATTTTCCAGTCTGAGTCCTTGGAGGTTCAGATTCTCCCCCAGTGGATGCACCTCCTAGAGCAGGAGTCACATCAGAGAGGCACTTTGTAGGACCATGTGCTGTCTGAGCTGCCCTGTCTTCAGCCTCCTCCAACAACAATTACCAGCCAAGAATTTTGTATCCAGCAAAACTAAGCTTCATATATGAAGGAAAGACACGGTCTTTTTCAGACAAACAAATGCTGAGAGAATCCGCCACTACCAAGCCACCACTACAAGAACTGCTAAAAGGTGCTCTAAATCTTGAAACAAATCCTAGAAACACATCAAAACAGAACATCTTTAAAGCATAAATATCACAGGACCTATAAAACAAAAATACAATTTAAAAAAGAAAAACAAAAAACCAAGGTATACAGGCAACAAATAGCCTGATGAATGGAATGGTATCTCACATCTCAATACTAACATTGAATGTAAATAGCCTAAATGATGCCCCACTTAAAAGATACAGAATTGGAAAATAGATAAGAATTCACCAAACAACTATCTGTTGCCTTCAAGACACTCATCTAACACATAAGGACTTACATAAATGTAAGGTAAAAGGGTGGAAAAAGACATTTTATGCAAACGGACACCAAAAGTGAACAGGAGTAGCTGTTATATCAGACAAAATGAACTTTAAAGCAACAGCAGTTAAAAAAAGACAGTTAAAAAAGAGGGACATTATATAATGATAAAAAGCCTTGTCCAACTGGAAAATATCGCACACCTAAACATATATGCACCTGGCACTGGAGCTCCCAAATTTATAAAACAATTATTAATAGACCTAAGAAATGAGACCACAACACAATAATAGTGGGGGACTTCAATACTCTGCTGACAGCACTAGAGAGGTCATCAAGACAGAAAGTCAACAAAGAAAAATGGATTTAAACTATATCCCGGAACAAATGGACTTAACAGGTATATACAGAACATCCCATCCAAAAACCACAGAATATACTTTTTATTCAACAGTATGTGGAACTTTCTCCAAGATAGACCATATGATAGGCCACAAAACAAGCCTCAATAAATTTAAGAAAATTGAAATTATATCAAGCTGTCTCTCAGACGACAGTGGAATGAAACTAGAAATCAACTCCAAAAGGGACCTTCAAAACCATGCAAACACATTAAACAACCTGCTCCTTAATGATCTTTTTTTTTTTTTTTTTTTTAATAGCAAGAGAAGCTCTTAC
>NW_012102587.1:3110528-3117026 GCF_000951045.1 Mandrillus leucophaeus | reverse complement strand
AACAATAGGTCAGCATCTTCTAAAAGCCACATCTGAACTATTTCTGGTAAAAATGGTTTGGATTGTAATTAAATCATGAAAACAGAAAAGATGCAACTATAGAAGGTTTTCAGGACAGACTAGAAAACACCTTCTGACAACATTCAGTAGTTAAAGATGGTACTGATGTAACAGTGGCCGTTTCATTTCGTTTTGTCCTTGGAATCAAATTTGAAATTAGAGACCTAATTCAAAACCAGAAATTAGAATGAGAAATAGCCTCTTCTCTGGGACCGCAACACCTTGGAGAGCATTTTGGAAGAGTTTTAGAATAAATACGAAATAAGAACAAAAATAAACTTATACTCCGTAAATTAGCCAGCTAAGTGGCCCACTTTCTAATCATCTATCTACTGATGAGGACACTTATTGAAGGGACACTGGAAAAAAGAGTCTGGTCATGCAAAGGAAAAGCAAGACAAGAAAAATCCTTCAATTCAGATCAATGAGCATGTATCAAGGAAGGAAAGAACTCAGTGTCTTGCTTTACCCTTAAACACTCAAGGTGAATTAACTATAAATACCGATGGTCAACCTCCTCAATTCCTGATAAATATGGTGCTACTTTTTCTACATTAAACTCTGCCACCTTTGTTCAACATCTTCCCCAGAGTAAACATACCACACAGGTATTAGATATTTTAAATAAACTATAGCTTTCTTCTGTCTCTCAGCTCTTATCGTTAACACTTAGACTTTTGACTGAAGAGCATTCCTTCCTGCTCTGTGATACCAACCCCTGCAAATTTAATAGGAAGATACTTACCTTGCAAATGGAATTGTCATATGATATGCACACTTGAGGGACTGTTACTGGAGGCTTTGGAGAACTCATTTGCTTATAACTGGTGTATTTCTGATATGGTTGTACTTTTGCCTTCTCTATTATGTTTGATGAACATTGCAAATAAAGATCTTGAGACTATACTTGACATTCTGTGGGCTAAACATTCCACTGAAATAGGAAAAATAATTGGAGCAGGACCTACTAAAGTTCCGATAGATCTTAACAAACTGTTGTAATTATTTCCACAATATCCCTTGAGGCCAAAAGCAAAAGAAGGACTCAAATCTATACTTAAAAGACATTTATCCAAAGGCCTTCTCGTATCCTGGACTAGCTACTACAATACGCTTGTTCTGACAGGAAAGATACCAAGTGGATGAGAATATTGACTTGTCTAAGACACCAAGGCCACCAACAACATTGTTATTCTTCAATGTGGTAGCCTCTAACCCAAAACCAATAATGTCGTTAATTCTGTCTGAAACCTCTTGCTTCACCATAGTGTATCTTTGTTCCATATTTCTGCAGTGTGCCTCTAGACCAGGACAGCCAATATCTTTTTGCCTTTACTTGTGAAAGACAGCACAGACCTGGAGAGTTATGTTCTAGAGATTTTAAAACGTGATATTTTTCCTAGGTCTTAAAGACTGAAAAGATCTAAATTTCTCTTGTGATTCATGTTGCCGTTCACTGCTGCAATACTCTAAGTCCTGCCTTTCACTTGCCTTTACCAGAAGAAGGGGAAACCTCATGATTGTCTTACCTCATTTGGCGACAATAAATCCTGTGTCTCACTCTGATTTATTGGAGACTCCTGCTGAGAACCCTGACCTTGGATTATTGGTTGGTGAGTCATGCTTCAGAGCTGGAAATGGAGATCAAGCAGAATGCGCTATCACCAAATTAAGCAGTCCTCTGGAATATAGCTCTCTACCTGAGGCAAAATAAACTCAGATGGCAGAACTTCTTGCCCTTAGTAGAGCTTATCAACTAGCCAAAGAACAGAGAGTAGACATATACAGTCAACCCATATGGTGTGGGCTCTGCAATCCTGGATTCAACCAAGCATGGATTGAACATATTCAGAAAAAAACAATTCCGTAAAGTTCCAAAAAGTAAAACTTGAATTTGCCGTGCCTGACTACTCAACGAATCCACTCAAATGCAGTAATGTGTTGGCATTATATTAAGTATATAATCTAAAATCTCTATAATCTATAATTTCTATAATTAGATCTATAGGTATGTAATCTCTGGTAATCTAGAGATGATTTGAAGTATGTGGGAGGATCTGCTTAGGTTATATGCAAATACTATACCATTTTATATAAGGGACTGGAGTATCCATGAGTCTTGGATTAGTGTTTTATAATGATGCTGGAAGGAACTATCTTAGCCCTTTTTTTTTTTTGCCCTTCCATCTTTTCCTCCGTGTGAGGACACAGCCTTTGTCCCCTCCAGAGGATGAAGCAACAAGGCGCCATCTTGGATGGAGAGACCTGGACCCTCAGCAGACACTGAACTCAACAGTGCCTTGATCTTGGACTGGAGGTTTTATTGGATACACAATTCATTCCTATAGTAAATGATTATAAGATCTAAAGTAAGTTTTAGTAAACTGAGCAAAGGTAGAACATTGGTAAAAGTTACAGCTTTATATCAAAATACATCCATGGGTACAGTCCATTTGGTTGGACTCACCTTTACTCTGAGTCATGGGCTCCAGGCAGGTGTGATATGCACAAACTCACTTTCTCTAATCTTTTCCTCCTCACCCCTTTGCTTTTTCCTTTAATCATTACTCTCCTCATTTTTTTCTTGTGACATTTTTCTTACCAACTTAAAATATTTAGTGCACACTATGATGTATGCATGCACACATACACACTTTTTTTCTAAGTGGGAATCACTTCCTTTGCAATGCCTTCCCTGACTTTTTTTTTGTCTTTGGTATACTCCTTCTGTAGTTTACTTTTGTGATACTCTGCACCTCTCTCTCCTATCATTTGTCCTAGTTGCAATTTTGTACTTATTTTTTGATGATCTGATTAACATTTTCCTCCTTCAGTAGGCTGGAACTACGTCTGCTTTTTTCATGATTTAGCACCAAGCTTGATTCAACAAATTATTACTGAATTAATGAAATAAAAGTATTGCAATCATCTAATTATGGTAGTTCCCTATTTTCACATCTCTTTCCTCATTAGGCAATACTCAGAAGCCAGGGTTGAGCCTGACACACAGTGGATGTTGAATAAATGTCCGTTGTTGAAATGAACCAGTTGTATCTGTCTAGTGTTGTTCATTATCCCATTTTTAGGGGGAGCATGAACCATTGAAGTACCACCGTACCTGACCAAGGAGACGCAGATGAGGAATTACAAAGGAAAGATGTGGCTGCATCAGAGAAGCCTGCTCAATTTTTTGCAGAAGATGAATGATTAATTCATCACGTGCCGAGACACTGGACTTAAAATCATTTTCTTTCTAAGGCGGTTTTACAAATAACTGGTCAGTTAAGAAACTGGGAAATATTCATTATAATATAGTGAAGAAGTTGGTCCAGAAATTAGAGATCTGGCTTCTCCTCTCTATTTTGTCTTTAGCTGAAGATCGGCAAAACTTTTTCACTCTCCGGACTCCAATGTTCTCATCTTAAATAAAGGTTTTGGGACAAAAGTGTCTTAAATTTCTAACCTGAAAATTCTCTTGCCTTGTGAAGGGTGTAACATTTGGGTTTTTATTTGACTTACTTTAGCCACACATTCTTGCAGGTTTCATTTCATGGTCTGAAAAAGTGGAGCGCTTCTAAGCAAGTATTTAGAAGATAGAATATTTCTGGTGTAAAACATGGCCAATAAAACTTAAGTGTAATCAAATTCTCCATATATTTTCATGGTCAACTTGTCTTCTCGAGCTAACTCACCACAGATCACTCTTTACGAAGATATTTATCAATTAATCATATACCTCCTGAATTCTCCATAAGTATGATGCATGGTATGTGTCTTATGAATTATTTTCTCTAACCCAGTAGGGAAGCATGGTAGTGTAGTGTGTGGACTAGGTTCAAATCTCAGCTCTGGCACTCACTAGCTGTCTTATCATGACAATGGATTTTATTGACTCTAAATCCCAATTTCTTCATCCAATAAAGGATGATGATGATATCTGCATGATGTAGTAGCCTTTGCAAGGATTGCAAACATTAATGCAGAGCAGGAGAACGTGCACATGACTGAGCTCCCATTATGTTCCTGGCACTACAGGTCCATAGTAGGTGCTCAGTCAGCACAGGTCCTTCACCTTCTGCTACACGATAAGGGTTTTGTTTCTTTTTTTGAGACAGAGTTTTCACTCATCACCCAGGCTGGAGTGCAATGGCATGATCTCGGCTACTGCAACCTCTGCCTCCCTGCAACCTCCCCCTCCTAGGTTCAAGCGATTCTCCTGCCTCAACCTCCCAAGTAGCTGGGATTACAGGCACCCACCACCATGCCTGGCTAATTTTTGTATTTTTAGTAGAGACAGGGCTTTGTCAAGTTGGCCAGGCTGGGCTCAAACTCCTGACCTCAGGTGATCCGCCCGCTTCGGCCTCCCAAAGTATTGAGGTTACAGGCATGAGCCACCACACCCGACAGTGAGAAGCTTTTTGAAACAAGCAACCCTCTCTTCTTCTTTGTAAATGCCACCTATAAGCAACAATTTTCAGAGTAGGAGCTTAATATAGGCTGACGGTTGGAGTGAAAGACTGCTCAATACTGAGAGGGAACATAGCATTGAAGAAGGCTTTCTTTGAGTAAAGGGAATTAGAAGAGAGATTAAGCCAATAAAATGTAATGTCATGGAGACCACACAGAAGATGGGAGCCTTCACATGCAGGGTGAAATACGGCAGTGGCTGTGCTGTCAGGCTAGACCAAAAAACTATTATCCCATTAAAATGCTTCTCCTCTGGCTCCTTTGCAAGGTGGCAGAGCTGTAAAAATGTTGTGCATTATTTCCTGGCAAATCATGATGGAAATGCTGTGGAATTGTGCATGAGAACTTAAAGGATTCATCATGGTTTATTCCATTAAAATAAACACCAAAGAAAGTAATAATGGTATGCCATTTATTGTGCAGTATTGTCAACCTTTTTATATGTTAAATGGAATCTCCACAGGCTTGCTAATGGTATATAGGCCATAAAGCCTTTAAACAATAATGTTTAACTGTATCTGAAACAGTGGAATCTTCTGGTGGTTGCATAGGTGGCCTGGTTTTTAAATCTTCTCAGTGAGAATATCAGAAGTGCTACAAAAGGCCTCTGGGATATTCTTTTTCAGAACAGGTGACAATCAGTCAACAAATACAAGGATTTGTCCTCGTCATGTATGATAGCATGTGTGCATGGGCAGGCATGATGACATCAGGCCTTTAAATTAACAAACCAAAAAAAAAGAAAGTAAAGTTGGGACTAAGGTACACAAATTGTCCAAATCTGGACTGAACTTCCTTGTTAGGCTTTATTTTATTTTACTTCAACAGAGTCTCAAACCAAATTTATTTTTCATCAACCCCTGGAAAAGTAGTACTAATGTGTTGAAAAGAAATAGATAAGAAATGCTAAACTATTTCCAATTATGAACCTGAAATGAACATATGTTTATTACATGTAAGTGACTGTCATTGATTTTCTTCTCCCACCACTCCCATCTTCATCTTAATTTCCTTCCCTTCTTTGGTTTTATCCTTCCTCTTCTCTTCCCCTTTGTTTTCGCTTTTTCCTTTCTCCAAGTTTGAGATACACTTTCTCCTTGTCGAGTGAGTAGCTTCAAAAATATAATAGTCCTCAGCAGAAAGGAATTTCAGAATATCATCGGACCTGAGCTCAGAGTTTCAGATTCAATTGCCCTTAAAAGACCACATAGATGATTATTGATCCAACTCCTAAACCTTAGTGCCTCATGCTCAGGGTAAGTGGTAGTGAGGAAACGTAAATTTCTATAGGGGAGAGCACCTACAAAAATTACCTCCTTTAGGTTACATGGTGGGATTCATCCCTGGAATGACAGGGGGATATTCCATTTCAGTTCTCCATGCATATGTGAAGCTATCAGTATATATAATGGTCAGGGCTCCATAGTCTTGGTTGTTAATACTTGGAGTGACTGATCTCATTATAAACCGTAATTTACTGTCTATACTTCCTTCCAACTTCATGAATACTGATTGGTGGGAACAGACCAATGCATTGTAGAATATAATTCCAACGGAGTAGTTTGCATGTATAATTTAAACATGTCATAGTATACCATGCCTAATACATTAAACTGTGCATGTGTCAAATGAAAAATTCTCTTATGAGAAATGAGCAAGTATTTATAAACAATTTGGCTGATGTTATGAGCAAAGACTTTCAAAATAAGGAGCCAAAAGTTTCCTTTTGGACTGTGAACTCTTGCAGTTTTCAATCAAAGTGAGCCCAAGTGGAACCTGGGAGAGCAGTAATGAATTGTTTTATTATCATTATCATTATTATTATTATTATTATACTTTAAGTTCTAGGGTACATGTGGATAACGTGCAGGTTTGTTACATATGTATACTTGTGCCATGTTGGCGTGCTGCACCCATCAACTCATCATTTACATCAGGTATAACTCCCAGTGCAATCTCTCCCCTCTCCCC
>NW_012102587.1:3108000-3110478 GCF_000951045.1 Mandrillus leucophaeus | reverse complement strand
CTAGTGAGATAAACCCAGTACCTCAGTTGAAAATGCAGAAATCACCTGTCTTCTGTGTCACTCGCGCTGGGAGTTGGAGACTGGAGCTGTTCCTATTCGGCCATCTTGCTCTGCCTCATGAATTGTTTAAATTAGATGAATGTGCAATAGTATTAAATATCTGGTGGGCTTTAAAGCACCAGAAACAGGAATTCTTTTTGTCATGCAGCAGCAGAACAATTTGTTATTTCAGTAAACACATGAATCAGTTCCAGCAGAATAGATATATATTGTTTGAAGATGGATCAGGGTTTTTTCAACTTAAAAAAATAGCAAAGGTGGTTTCTGTTAAAGTTGCTGCAGGGAAAATTCCAGTGACCCAATCTTTGTTCCCATATTTGTTAAAGGAGTATAAATATCTTGTGGTTAGAGATAGTGTAGGAAAGAGGGAGATATAGTTGGTAGTCAATAAATTGCAGTTATAGTAATTAAGAAAGCATTTGCCTGGTAAATTCAGAGTATTAACTAAATTGCAGGGGCAAATTAAAAGTGCAAAATATGGCTATCTGACACCACTTTTTTGCAATTGATTGGATCATTTAAATAATGCATACAAATAAATAGAGCCCTTTCCTACAAGTTTTGCATAACAAGGCAAAACTTGACCAGATTCCATCCATGTGTATTTGGCAATACTTTATAATATTGAGCACTCCTAGATCTAGTTAGGAGAAGAGACAGTGCAGTGCTGGCGTCCAGCTGCTGGGTTTCAAACTCCATCTCCACTGCTGACTGGCTGGGTGCATTTAGCTCACCTCTCTGTGCTGCCCAGCTCATTTCATCTGAGAAGCAAGGGACAGTCATGGCACATATTTCATAAATCTGAAGCTAGGATTAAATCTAATCCTTGCAGAGCAGGTAGAGTTAGGAAGTGCTCAATAGATGCTTATTACTTTAAGTGTTCTTAGTCTAAGAGAGATTTGGGCAGTAATGGAAAGTTAGAAGAATCTACCCTGATAATGTAGGGTAACGTTCCGTCTTGGGGGCATTTTAGAAGATAACTGGCCATGGAAAGAGATGGAAAACTGCTAAATGTAACCCTTTATTATTCCACATAAACTGAAAAATGTCAAAGGTACTTGAGATTTCCTCTCCTCTCATCCAATGTCTCTAACCCTAGAATAGAGAAATTTAGAAGCTTTATCGGATCATAGATACACGGATAGGTTTAGCAATGATTGGGGGATCTAAGAGCTGGTTGATTAGAAATACACAACTTTTGTCACCTAACAAATTAAGTTGGCTTAGTATTGAGGGGAACACTTCGGTGAGTCTAGGCTGAAGTCCAAGATCTCCCTTCAATGCAGAGAACAGATGGTGGAACAATAAGTTCAAAGACCGTTAATGTCTTGCAGATATTTTTGACTTCTATAATTCTGCCAGAATCATCAGTAGTTCATGCACATGAGTCTGTTCCCCCTTGAGAGTTCAGACAGGATGTGTTCTCATTAAGTTAAAGATAAAACGATTAGGTTCACTGGAGAAAATGTTTTGTGGGTATCTTCAATTAAATCTCTGCAGTTTATAACTATATATTTAATTTCCTCCCACAGAGACTAGTAAAGAACTACAATACCTTGGAGTCCCACGAGCATTTTATGACATGAGGAGCCCACGAAACAGATTGGAAAAAGGGGAAAGCCTGCAGAATAGATGGCAACTTCACTAACATCTTTATTTATTTTTTAAAAATTGTATCTATTCCTATGCTCTAATGATCTAGAATTTTCAGCGAATCCCTGGGAAACTTAAAGAATGCTGTGAGAGCATTCTTGTTTAAATATTTAAGAAAAGAGACATTTACTTTCATAAAGAAGAACATATGGCCTTGTTTGTTACTGTGAATCCTTGGTTCTAACTACTGCTGTCACCCAGGCATGTGTTCCCAACATTGACCTTTGTCTGAACTATTCTTATCCCTATGTAGGTGTATTCTATATCTGCATCTTCCATTAAGCCTTCAACTAACCATTTAACACACACACACACTCTCTCTCACACACACACACACGCACACACAAATTGGCCCCCAAGTATTTTTAGGTTTCAAGCCTCTTGTTTTTCACATGTTAGACTCATGGACCTTATATTTAAGTATATTTTCTGCACCTGCTGTCTGCCCAGATCTCTCCCTTAATGGACCTGAGGTCTCTCCTCTCTCTGATGCTGAAGGGTCTACTTAGGGTGAAAGGATTTTCTATACTGTGGTGATTACAAAAATGTATGATTGAAGTTTATTATATGTCAATGATGTCCTGGTTTTTTAATAACGGGATTTATCCTATTAACCTTGAAATAAATAAAATACAACATTCATCTTTTGTGGCTTACTAAAAAATAGCTGTTAATGGACACTGTATCCCCTTTAAAATTTTCTTCTTTTTTTACTTTGTTCATACACCTCTCCATGGAAATCCCAAATATTAATTGAAAAAAAAA
>NW_012102587.1:3095340-3106980 GCF_000951045.1 Mandrillus leucophaeus | reverse complement strand
GTGGATATGCGTAATGGGTTGAAAAAAATCCACATGTAAGTGGACTTGTGCCGTTGGAATCCATATTGTTCAAGGGTCAACTTTAATATGATATGAAGGGAGATATGATGTATAGAAAAGTGCACATAAGTATATAACATGATGAACATTAACAAACTGAACATACCCGTGTCACTGGCACCCAGATCAAGAAACATAATCTTGCCAGCATCTTCTCCAACTTGCTTCTAGTCAATACCGGCAGTATTCTTGTAATATTCCATTGTTTGTTTGGATCGATCTTAATTTGTTAAATTATTTCCTTAATCATGGGAACTTTAATGATTTCTTTTTGGTTACATATAATACTTTATTTAACACCTTCATACCTATTTTCTTATACTTTAGGGGCTATATATGCAGGATAATTTACTAGAAGCAGAATTTTGGAGTCAAAGAAAATGAATATTTAAAATTATAATTATTACCATGTTGCACTCTAAAGAGGTTTTGTCACTTTCATACACTACAGCGGAGTATCAGAAGGCCTTCCACACTAAATGAGCCAATAGTTTAATCTTTGCCTTCTGCTAATTGGAAATTGTGTTTCATTTTAATCTTAATGTTCTCTGTTTTAATTTGGAGTGAGGTTATGTATTTTTTCATTTGTTATAAATAATTTTGTTTCTTTGGGGGGAGGTAATTCTATGACAACTTTTTTCAAATTTTCCTGTAGTAATTGATCTGTTAGATGTTTTGTCCTTTGTAAGGGAGAATGGTTTATTTACAGTTTTTTTAGGTTAATACTCATCATATCCAATCTTCAGACATTTTTATTTAGGGATGAACAAAGATTTTATTCATGATTCATTTGACTTTCCTCTGTATATGTGACTATTTCTCAGTTCTCATTTCTAATGCTGTATGTTTATGTTTTATTGTTTCGTTTCTTTATATACATTTCTTTTCTCAAGAAGAAAAGCTCTTGGATCCATTTACTTATTTAATAATTTTTTTTGTTCTACTAATTTGTTGTTTTAATTTTTCCAAATTACTTTCTACACTCTGCTTTCTTTGGATTATTTTACTGTTTACCTCTTCATCTTTTTGATTTTAGTGATTAACTCAATTATTTAAATTACTTTCTATTTAGAAATTTAATATTTAAAGCTATGAATTTTCCTGCAATGCTGTTAGCTGGCTGCAGCACTAAAATTCTGATACTTAGTGCAATCAATATTCATATTTCCTAGATATTATGTAATTTGACTTTTGATTTTCCTTTTCAGCCAAAGATTATTTTTAAAAAGTTTTCAGAAACATCAGTGGTTTGATATTTTTCTTGTCTATTTGCATTATTAACTTCTAAATTTTTAAAATGTTATCTGAAAATGTATATAGGAGGCCAATTTGGGGTGTATGTTGAAGCTTTCTTGTGGCAAAAGATATGACCAGTTAAAAATAACTGGTTCCTCAGGCATCTGAAAAGAAGATTATATGCTCTAGTTTCACAATGTACAGCCTGATATGTCTATTACATCTAACATATTAATTAAGTGATTTTAAGCTCTAATATTTTATTTTGTTCTACTTTGTTTTTGATGGAGACCAGTGAGAAAAACATCTTAACTGGTTCTGTACTTCCATCTCTCTCTCGTTGTTCTTGCTTCATAAATGCTTATGTTTTCTTGTGCGATGATTTATGACAGATCTTTACTGTGGATTGCACCTTCCATCATTATTAAGTATACTTCATTTCACTTATTGCCTTATGCTTTGCATGCAGCTAGGACTAATATTAATAGTTGACTCCTGATTTCATTTTGTTTCCATTTGCTTGTATAATCTGTTACTATCTGTCACTTTTCTTTCAAAGTTTCTGAGTCTTTTATTTGTGTCTCCTGTGTATAGCATGTGGATGGATTTCATGCTTTATGAAATCTGAGACATATTTTCTTTTAAAAAATGAGTTCATCTTATTAACATTTATTGATATGACAGTTGTATTTGGTGTATTCTTTTAACCTCTGCTTCTAGTGTTTTCTGTATTGTGGTACATCTTTGTGTTTTCTTTGCTTTGGGCATGGGTGTGTATTCTGTCTGAGAGCCTAGAAAGTTTATGTTCTGTTTTCAATTTTGTTATTAATATTGTTACTGTTTGTTTCTGTTTTGTTGTTGTTATTGTTTTTTATCTATACATTTATCCCTATATTCCTTCAGCTATGAAACTGAAGGAGTGAATGAAACCTATTAAATGATAATAATACATTTAACCCTATATTCTTCAGCTATGAAACTCTGGCAGTATCTATTGCTGTCCCATTATGAAAGTCAAAATTATTAGTGCATATGTATTTCCTTTTACTGCCATTTACTTTTTCTGACCTTTGACTCTTGACCTGCTTCTTTTCTACAGGGGAACCCCACCCCTACCTTTCATTTTCTAACTTCTGTCTCTTTCCAAGTACCATGACCTCACCATAAGTCCCTATATGATTATTTTTATACTTTAAATAATATACTCAAATTTATATTTCTTGGTTTTCAGTATTAAGTAGTAATCATTGGGTTCTTGTTATGAGAAATGAGCTAATCAACAACTTATCTGTCACTTTTTTCCAAAAGTTGAATCGGTGTTCTCATAATTTTATCCACATTTCACCAAATTGTTATGCCTAGTTTTCATCGACTGTGGGTTAGGGTTGTAGCTATTTGGGGGGCTATTTTTATATGTATATACATTATATTTATGTATTATATCCATATAAAAATGGTACATTTATATAAGTATAAAACTTTACATAGTTTTATGTTATATAAGTAGAGTGCACATGTTATAGTATATACAATATATTTTATATCATGTACAAATATATATTATATAAGACATTATATCTTTATGTTTTTTGACTGTTTAAAATTTACCATTTGAACCATTTTAAAGTATACAGTTTCATGGCATTTTGGACATTCACAGCATTGTGCAACCCTTACCACTATCTAACTTTACAACATTTCATCCCTTTGAAAGCAGTCACTCCCAATTTCCCCCTCCTCCCAGGCCCTGACAACCACTAATCTGCTTTCTGTCTCTCTCAATTTGCCAATACTGGATGTTCCATTTAAATAGAATTTTACAGGTGGGTGGATCACCTGAGGTCAGGAGTTCGAGACTAGCCTGATCAACATGGAGAACCCCCGTCTTTACTAAAGGTATAAAATTAGCCGGGCGTGGTGGCACATGCCTGTGATCCAAGTTACTCGGGAGGCTGAGGCAGGAGAATTGCTTGAACTTGGGAGGTGGAGGTTGTGGTGAGCCGAGATGGTGCCATTGCACTCCAGCCTGGGCAACAAGAGCGAAACTCTGTCTCAAATAAATTAAGAAATAAATAAATAAATAGAATTATACAGTATATAGCCTTTGGTGTATGCCTTTTTTAGTTAGTACATGACTTAGTAGTTCCACTCCTAGGCATATATACAAAAAAATTGAAAACATATTTTCAAACAAAACTTGTACACAAATGTTTATAGCAGGACTCAATAGCCAAAAAGTGAAAACAACCCAAATTTCCATCAACTGATAAATCGACAAACAAAAATGTGGCATATCCATACAATGAAATGTCATTTCACCATAAAACGAATTAAAGTGTAGATACATGTATGACTTGGATGAATCTTAAAAAACACCACATATTTCTTATTGCATTATTAGAAATGACTTGCATATTAATAGAAATTTTATACATCTGTCTAAAGACTTTGGCTTTTATGTTCCAGAAGCCTAAAGCATTAGAGGAAAAGATTAAGGAAGGGGAATAACGAGCTCCACATCCTTCCACCCTCTCTCCAGGCTAGAAACCATTTCCCCAGGAGCTGGGAACTGACGAGGCTGAGAAGAGTGGCTGAAAGAGAAGAGTTTATGCATTCTGGAGAAAGGGGCTCTGTGCCCCACTTCCTCACCAGAGTCCTGAGCGGACAGCAAGACCCAGGAGCAATGGAGGGCTCAAGATCAGGGAAAATGTATGCCTCTTTCCCACACAGAGCTGAGGAAAGTGACCGACCTCCTCTAGGGTGTGCTGCCTGGTGCCGCACAGCAATGGCGAACTCAACATGCTGGCCATGCCCTTAGGAGTCACAGGGGAGCATCAGAAGAGCCGGATGAAAATGCACAAATGGGCACAGGGTCCCCTAGCGGCAGCATCCTGTGTGTCTCCATGACTGAGAATCTTTGAGACATGGGAGTAATCATTTCCTCTGTGGACAGATGAATTCACTTCTAGGTGTCTCCCCCTGCTTCCCCATCTCCTATACACAAGACGATGCACACACTCACATCCTGGGTACTACACAAACCTTGGAACTTGGACATGAAGGGAAACGTCTGAGAGAAACCAGAGCCAGCTGAGATGAGTTTCCCACCACTTCACTGCCTGGGGTTTTAATTGTTAGAGAAACATAAAGACAATGATAATTTAAAAGAGTATTTATTATCCATCAACTGATAAATGGACTAGCAAAATGTGGCATATTCATATTTAATGATAATTGTTTTAAAGATTTATTTTTTAAGAGCAGTTTTAGGTTCACAGCAAAATTCAGCAGAAGCTTCAGAGATTTTTCACATAATCCTCCCCCTACACATTCTGAGCTTCTTCCCACACTGACCTCCCCGACCAGAATGTATACATACTGAAACATCATGTATCCATTTACCACGTGAATTTGTACAGGTATTATTTATTAATTAAAAATGAATTTAAAAAACAAAACAAAAAAGAAAAGAAATTGCTGAACCTACACTGACACATCATTGTCATCAAAAAGTCCATAGTTTATATGAGGGGTCACTCTCGGTGCTATGCATTGTGTAGGTTTAGGCAAATGTGTAACGACATGGGTCCACCATTATAGTCATACAGGGTGGTTTCACTGCCCTAAAAATCCTCAGCGCTCCACTGATTCAACCCTCCCTCCTCCCAACCCCTGGCAACCACTGCTCTTTTTACTGTCTCCATAGTTTTGCCTTTTCCAGAGTGTCATGCAGTTGGAATTATACAGTATGTAGACTCTTCAGACTGGCTTCTTTCACTTAGTAATGTACACTGTAATTTCTTTCATGTCTTTTTGTGAATTGATAGATCACTCTTTTTAGCACTGCATAATATTCCACTGTCTGCATATACCACAGTTTATTTATTCACCTACTGAGGGATGTCTTGTTGGTTTCCTAGTTTTGGCAATTATTAATAAAGCTGTTATAAACATCTGCATGCAAGTTTTTGTGTAGACATGTTTTCAACTCTTTTGGGTAAATTCCAAGGAGCACAATGGCTGGATCCTATAAGAGTATGTTTAACTTTGTAAGAAACTGCCAAAGTGTTTCACAAAGTGGTTGTATTATTTTGCATTCCCACATCCCAGCAAGGACTTGGTGCTCTCGGTATTCTAGATTTTAGCCATTCTAATAAGTACGTATTGGTATCCCATTGCTATTTTAATTTGCATTTCTAAGATCGCATATGATGTGGAGCATCTTTCCACATGCTTATTTGCCATCAGTTTGGACTACTTTTTCACCACTTTGTTGAGTGGGGCCTTACCTATCAGAGAAAAATAAAGAGAATAATTTCTTTTAGCAACTGGGTTTGCATCCTTAGACTTTTCTACATGTGTCAACAGGAACAGAGTTCTTTCTTCAATTTTCATTTTTATTCTTATTGTTGTTTCCTGTTGCTTTCAAAGAGAAAATTGGAATAGACAGACTTTATTCCACCGTCTTTAACTGGAAGCTCCAGTTAAAAACATTAACTATTTTAAATACATCAGATTAAAAACAAAACATTGATATCAAAAGTTTTTGGTAAGAATAAGGAAAAAGTAATATTGCTAAGGTCAAGTTCTTGGGTTGTCTAAAGGGTCTTATTTGATTTTCTAAACTTTGACAGCAGGAGAATTTATTTGGGAATAAACAATTAGCCGCATAGACAAAGGCTCATCATGTATCATTTGCAAATGGAAAAGAATGAAACTGACACCTAGAAAGATGTCCTGTTTCACTACTGTAAGTCTAGTTGACCAGGGTGACCACGGTTGGGAGATTATATCAGGCTAAGCTGCTATTTGAAAGAGGAGTATAAAACTTTCCAAAATGTCTTAATTAAAACTCAACAGACAAACTCAGAGGACAGACATGGAGGAATTAGAAGGGCATAATTCAATCAGCCTCAAGGAGAATGAATACTTTGGTTCAAAGAAGCCAACTCAAAAAAAAACTATGTGATTTCTGAGAACAAGGTGCCCATCCATAGCCTGTGCTGGGCAAGTCTGTGTGATTTAGAAGGACAGAGTTTGGGTGGGTGGGGGGTGGAGTGATAATTGATGACGCCTTTATCAAGTCTGAACAAAATGAAACACACAAAGAAAATCAGTCAACTGGGGCAAACCAGCTGCTTTTCAAGCGGAGTCTGCAATCTGTTTTGGAGACTGGCTTTGTCCTTAGGATGTTACACAATGGGGTGACATAGCCATTTTTCTCCTCTCCAGCTGTTCGTTATTGTTTCTATGCCATCTCTGTGTTAGATACAAAATTACCTGACAAGGTAAAATGAAATGATGTTATCTTCCTAATAAACATGTAATGGCCATGCCGGTTTCAGCAACATTGATGGAGCAGCCCATCTCTGGGATCCAGAGAAGTCATTAGAAGTACCACTGATGCTTCTTTTCTTGATGCCTTTGGGTGGAGATTGTGGTGAGATGAGGTCGTTGTGAGCAGAGTGCGTGTCTTCTTCCTTTCAACGGCTTTTAATCTATACATTCCCTGAGGGAAGAGAGTGTCCTCTACCTTTTTTTAAGTACATTCTGAGATGTGCTAGGGAAGGGTTTGCACTCAGTCGTCAGCTGTCCAAACAGGAGCAGCAGTAAGTTCAGTGATATTTTGCCTCATCTGATGTGCGCAATTGGTGCCCCGATGACATTCCAATGGGTCCAAGTCAAGCAGCCAGTTGATAACATTTACGCAGCCTCTGATGACACAGAGAGACACCAGAGGCTTACGTGAAGGAAGACTGATGCATCAGAATGGGTGAGTGCTTGAAGCTAGGCAGACCTGTGTTCAAATCCCAGCCCCAGCACTTATTACCTCTATGGCCTGGAATGAGTTATGAAATCACCCTGATTTCTAGATTTCCCCACAAAATAGAAACAAAAATTCTATCCCAAATTCTTCAATTAAATCAATACTAGTATTGAGTACCTACTATGTACTAGAGTCAATTAGGAGAGACGCTTTCTGTTATTCCTTCGACAAATATGTTGTGAACCTACTATGTGCCAGGCACTAAACTGAGTGAAAAAAAAGACTGCAGGAAAATGTGATAAATATACTTATAGGTATTTTACTTATTTTTGAGGTTTTAAGATTTTAAGATTGAATGAGGGCATATAAAAGAGTCTGCTATCCTAGAGGGATCCACAAAGACTTGAATAGGGGAGCTGTTGGTGCTCAGTTTTGAATAAGGCAAAGGAATATTCCAAGCAGGGAACTGACAAGGCTCCCCCAGTGAGTCTGTAATGGAGACACCCACCTCCCCAGGGAGGGGCTTCTGGACTCGTAATCCAGTGCTCTTTTTCATTGCCACGTTCTGCATCTTGGTTTGAGTTTTAAATGATTAAATGCCAGATGTGATAGTAAAGGTATTAAGGAAAGAAAGTGTACAATCACGAATGAATCACATGTGAAGAATTATTTAAAACAAAGTCTTCCATCAACCTCCCATAGCCAGGATTGACATTCTGACGCTCTCTTAAAATGATAATGCCCAACTTAAAAAAAATTATGTCAAAGCCTAACTGTGAGGGGTGGGGGAGGAGGTGAGGAGAACGCATTACGTGGGAAGGGTTATTTAAAGTCATCAAGATAATAAAACCTTCATTCTTATAACAAGGGTGAGATAATGAGATGTTAATCCTTTCAAGATTTAATAGATTTATTATTCTAATGAACTACACTTGACAGCTTTGAGCTGTACATAAAAAATTATTAATCTTTTGACAGATGTTGAGGGTTTCCTTTCTCTCAGTCTAGGTGTATGATCAGAGAGTTATGGCTGAAATTGCTCACTCACTGCAATTTCCCTCATGGTGTAGCGGAATATTGAGGATCTCTGTGGTCCTGACTTTACTGAATGACAACTGTGGGAATAAAACCTTGCAAAACAGAAATTAGAGAAGTACCGACAGAGGAGATTAACCGGTGTGTGCGTCCAATGATAAACCAAATTAAACACAAATAATAGAGGCTTTTATCAGCCTGTTCAGTAGGACGCAGTCTTGTAAATTTAACAGTCTTGTTAATTTAACAAAGATGTCCTGAACACCTATTTTGTGCCAGCACAGTGTTGATATCAGGGATAAAAAGTTAACTGGGTTGTTTTTTGTCCTTGAAGATCTCAGCATGTGGTGGGCAGCCACTGCTACCAGGCAAGGAGGGAAATGAGTACCTGAGATGAACAAAGGATACAGAAAAAAACGGGGCTAATGGGTTGAAAGCTTTCGTGTGACTGAAGAATTTTTGGAGCTAGGATATTAGAGACAGTGAGCAAGAGAGAGAAGGTGGTGGTTACCGGGTGAGATGCTTGCCGTGGGAACACTGAATGAGGTGCAGTTATGGGTAATGAGTATGTTTACAGCAGTGGTTTCAGAATTGTTTTGATCATAACTCAACATAAGAGAGATACATTTTATATCATGACCTGGTATATACATACATATATATATATATGTAATTGAGGCAAAGTTTCATGAAATAATTCCTATCCTTATTACAGGCAATACACCCTGACATTTCCTCTTATATTTTATTTCATTTAATGTAATACAAAACTTGGTTTCATAACTCAATAATCAATTACTATTCTGGGGATGAAGGGCTGACATGGGGTAGAAAACGAACTCACTGCCAGTGAAAAGATAAGGAAAATGAGAGGCCAGATATTGGCTAGATGGATCAAAGGTTTTGTAACCACCAAGAATCATGATAGGAGTGATAGTGAAGAGAAAAACAGCAGTCCAGGGGATAGAATCCACATTGAATGAGGGGAAGTGACCGGGAGGGGGGCAGGTGCTTGGTACAGGGACAGGGGATGGGCTACCATCTGATAGAACATGCTTTAGAGGGGCTGGGGGTCATAGAGAGAAGGGAAGAACATGGTGTGGAAGTAACTGTGAAGTGTAAGAGGAAACCTGTCCCAGGGGACACAGCTGTGAAAGAAACACGACTCCCACTTGAGAGAGGGTTACAGGGACGTAGGGTCATCAGGGAGACAGAGCTTCCATTTAGGATAAGGCGAAGGGAATGGTCAGTGAGAGTGAGAAGATAGGGAAAGTTTTGCCCTCCAGAACTCACGGTCTGTTATCAAGTTTAGGGGATTAGGGAATGGTGGGAGTTTGGGTCAGCTTGGGGCACTTGTCAAGCATTGAGGTCATGAATCCTTGGATGAGTCTTAGGCTCCTTTTGTTGACTGAGGTAAGAGAAGAGCAATGCTTCATGGGCTTTGACATGGTGCTCTCTGGGGAGAAGATCATTCATTCTTTCTGAGATGAGCCTGTTGAAGAGTGTGTAGTATTGAGAAAGGGAGTGCTTTGGGTGTGTGTGGGGGGGGCACATATCTGATGTTTTCAGCAAGTGGAGGCAAGAGATAAAATATCATTTCTTATCATTATCTTCTACATAAAGACTTGGAAATTTGGTAAAATAATAGACCAAAAACCATACTGCAATGTGTAGGTAGCACTAATTATAGGAGAAGAGGGAAAAATCTTCTATTTCTAAATTCTCAGAGGAATTGGGGAAAGCCCACAGAGAGAGTCAAATCTATTCAGTCTCAAATAATGAAGTCTCTGCTTGGTTATACATGGAGTGAAAACAGTCCAGAGAGCGAGAAGGCCTGTCAGAAAGAACAGAGATATAGACTAGATCAGCGAGTGGAGAGGGTGAGGGACCTTCAGGGCTGTAAGGAGGCATCGTTTTGACTAGCACGCCCTTCAAAAGTCATTGTGTTCTTTTCTTCTCCTGGAGATGGTCCAGTGATCTACCGACCTGCTGGTCACTTGCTCAGGTGGACAGATATGGCTTATGATAGTTGACTTCAGTGGGAAGGGTCTTTAGCTTTCTGTGGAGGGAGCCATAGCCACTTGTCCACAGCCATTTCTCTAACAAGGGCCTCTGCAGAGTGACAGGCTCAGAGAAGGCAAGCCATAAGTCTGAATTCCTGGATTCGGAAGAGGATTATCCAGGGTGATTGCACTGTCTTTGGGAGTTTTTTCTGGGCCTTTCACTCATTGGTCATTCAGTCTTTTACCAAGCAAGCACACACTGAGTACCAACTAGCAAGGAGGAAAAGCATGTGGTTAGAAAGTTCCCTTGGAGGACGTAAGACCTGACCTGGGGGTTGCAATTCTTTAGTGCATCTAATTTAAAATTAAAGTAGTGGTTCTATTCCAGTGTTTTTAAAAAGTATAGAGTATACTAAAATAGGAAGTATAATGCAGAAAGAGAAAATGTCACTTCCTAAAGATTTTGCATGACGAACAGCTCGCTTACATGTTCCATGGAGCATAATGACTCTAGGTGTCAGAAGCAGAGGCAGGGGTGGTCAGTTACAGCCCCACGGAGGGGAAACTCCAATGCCAGCCCCTTTGGGCACTTAGGGTGTCATAGTTTCTCTCTGTGCCTCAGCACTTTCATCTGTAAAGCATAGGGGTTCTCATCTAGCAAGACGACTGCAAAGCTTAATGGCAGACAAAAATGCTCAGGTTTATTATTTCACAATATATTTTATCTGAAGTTTTCTGTCTCCTGGGGTCGGAGAGTTAAACTGATGATCCTTATTGCTAATATAACAAAATCTTTGAAACCAGAGATTTCATTTTTCTATTCATTGCTGATCACTGAGTGATAATTATGTGGTCAAATAATAAATTATATTATCAGCACCATAAATAATGAATCACATAATCAGTCATCTAAAAGCTATACTAAAGTACAGGAAACTGACTTAATCTCCTCAAGTAAGGAAGTAGAGATATTCCTCGGAGCTAAGTTAATTTTTTTTTCCCTGATACACTTAAACCTGGCTAAAAGAGAACTATGGAAGTAGGAAATGATGTGTCTTGGAGGATTTTTTGTTTGTTTGTTTTTTTGTTTTTGAGACGGAGTCTCGCTCTGTCACCCGGGCTGGAGTGCAGTGGTGCGATCTCGGCTCACTGCAAGCTCCGCCTCCCGGGTTCAGGCCATTCTCCTGCCTCAGCCGCCCGAGTAGCTGGGACTACAGGCGCCCGCCACCACGCCCAGCTAATTTTTTTGTATTTTTAGTAGAGACGGAGTTTCACCGTGTTAGCCAGGATGGTCTCGATCTCCTGACCTCGTGATCTGCCCCCAGGATGGTCTCGATCTCCTGACCTCGTGATCTGCCCGCCTGGGTCTCCCAAAGTGCTGGGATTACAAGGGTGAGCCACCGCTCCTGGCCTTGTCTTGGAGGATTTTAAAGATTTGTGTTTCCAAGTCTTTGCTATTGTGAATAGTGCTGCAATAAACATACGTGTGCATGTGTCTTTATAGCAGCATGATTTATAATCCTTTGGGTATATACCCAG
>NW_012102587.1:3083573-3094380 GCF_000951045.1 Mandrillus leucophaeus | reverse complement strand
CATGTATATATTTGTTAAATATTGCCAAATTCTATATGGGCTGCACAATTTGGTATTTCTAACCATACTGGACTTTGAGCTGGAAAGATTTTGCCGTGGTTCATGGTATGGTTCGCGGTAACGTGCAACATTAGTTGTTGCCTCTATGTCTGGTGTTTATTGCTAAGGCAACTAAGCCTTAGCTACATGGTTATCTATTGCTGCTTATCATTGAGAATCAGCTAATGGGTTGCAATACTTCTTTATTTTAATAGGTTGGGGGCACATCTACATATCTGTGATTAGAATCAATATTTTATTATAAAGCTACAAATAACTGTAGTTGTTCCAGACATTGGAAGATGATATAAAAGTAATACAAAATAGTGCAGAAAATAGGAAGCCTGTACCGTATGATTGTTACGAATATAAATGAAAATATGTGTAAAATCACTAGTCCAGTATCTGGCACATAGTAGGTACATAATAAATGGTAGTTACATATTATTATTATTCTAAGAATATTTATTAGAGAGTAGGGTCTGTGACTCCAAAAAAAAAAAAAAAGAAAGAAAGAAAGAAAGAAAACCTTACAGATTCCCTCTTCTCTGTTCATTTTTCTTTTAATTTTATGTGTGAAACTTTAGAAAAGTGACAAGAAAAAAAGTGTTACAAAGAATGCCCATACACTCTGTGCCTGAATTCACCTATTGTATTTGCTTTCTCTCTCTCTTTTTTCCTGAATCAATACATAATATGTTCCATACACTATGGTCCTTTAACTCTAAACAATTTATTAAGTATTTCCTAAGAATACGGGCATTCCTGCAGATAAACACAATGTAGTTCTCAACACCAGCAAATTCAACATAATTGTGATGCTTTTATCTACCCTCCACATTCTGATTTTATCAATTGATTCAATAATTTTTACGGTACTTTTCATCAATAAATTACTGTATTTACTTGTATGTCTAGCATATTTCCATAGCCTTTTTGTCTCTTATGACGTAGACATTTCTGAAGAATACCAATTCTAAAAGTCAAACATTTTATAAATGGTGTACTTCCTCTCACACCCCTTCTACGCCATCTCTCCCCACGTCCTGTAGATAACTAACATTATTGTTTTCTAGTTTGCACTTTGTGCTCCTGTTGGTGAAGATGAGAATATACAGCCACGTTTTCTTATTTCTCCTTTTCTCTTTTTGCCACATAGCGTGTACCTATGCTATTTTTCACATTGCCTTAAAAACCTTTACAATATCTTCTGGAATTCACTCCACATCAGTTCACAGAACTCTTCCTTGTTCTTTTTCACAGTTGCATAGTACTCCACCATGTGTATATAACACAGGTTATACCCTACGTCTTCCTATGACTCTTTGGTATCTTTTGTGAAGTCAAATAACACTTCAATACATCACAAAGTGCATATGATTGTTGGTATTATTTGAAATGTATATTTAGGCTAAGTGGGATTGTTGGAGTTAAGGATGAATGCATGTATATATTTGTTAAATATTGCCAAATTCTATATGGGCTGCACAATTTGGTATTTCTAACCATACTGGACTTTGAGCTGGAAAGATTTTGCCTTGGTTCATGGTATGGTTCGCGGTAACGTGCAACATTAGTTGTTGCCTCTATGTCTGGTGTTTATTGCTAAGGCAACTAACTGTTCTTTCTGTCTCCTGTGTAGCCCTTCTTTTCCCTCAGTGATCAAACCTGCTAAAACTGTTCGTTTTGAGGAAAGTGGTGCTGGCTGCATTAAGAGCTGTCGTCACTGCCATTCTGCTTCTCGTTGTGCAGTAGAATTTCCTTTTTTGAGGACATGGGGATTCACTGCAGATAAACCTTCCTGTTAGTGTTGGGACCTAATGGTGAAATCAGAAGATGAAACAGAGCTAAGAGCAGCTGTGTGTGGTGGCTCATGTCTGTAATTCCAGCACTTTAGGAGGCCGAGGTGGGCAAATCACAAGGTCAGGAGTTTCGAGACCAGCCTGGCCAACATGGTGAAGCCCCATCTCTACTAAAAATACAAAAATCAGCCAGGCATGGTGGCACATGCCTGTAATCCCAGCTACTTGGGAGGCTAAGGCAGGAGAATCTCTTGAATCCAGGAAATGGAGGTTGCAGTGAGCCGAGATCATGCCACTGCACTCCAGGCTGGGTGACAGAGCGAGACTCCATCTCAGAAAAAAAAAAAAAAAAAAAAAGAGAGAGAGAGAGAGACACAGAGATAAGAATTGAACATGGAGAAGAAATGAAGAGAGAGAAATCAGAATGCATTTTCAGAAATGAGAATTTGGTAGTAGATAATCTGTGACGGCTGGAGTGAGAGAATTCAGATAGACATGGAAGAATTGTGGGTCTGGAGAAACAGGGAGTAAGCCCAAGAAGAACCTGGAAGGTGCCGTGATGGATGGGAGGATGGCTCATGGGTAAATGACCAGAAAGACATGAGAGTGACCAAGATGATCAAGCATCTTCTATGGGTCTGGTATTGGGGTTGGTGTTTCAAGTCTACTAGTTCTTTTGGTTCATCTATGTCTGAATTAGTTGGGGGCACTTCTAGCTGCTAACTAAGTCTTGGTGAACTTTAGAGTGAGTAGGAGATAGCTAATGCAGACAGACGAGTTGATTATTCTTTTTTAAACTTACGTTCATTTTTCAACTTAATTCAGCTCAATATATAATCACTGAGTATTTATTGTAAATCAAGATTATACTGCATGAAGTGGCTTGAAGATAGATCCTATCCAGCCTCTGCCTTCTAGGGTCTCATGTGGGTGAGAGGCAGTGCCAGCACAGTTACAGGCAGTGCCAGCACAGTGTGGTGGGTGTGAGACTGTAGTGATATCAGGTGTCCTGGGAATCTTGAGGAGCCCCAGAGATTTCCAGAGGAGGTGGTGCCTGCCTCAGCTAAGTCTGGGTAAAGAATGAGAGAGAACCAGAGAAAGGGCAGTGGGGTCTGAGGCAGAGAGAGCATCTTCTCATCTGCAAAGTGGTCCCAGGAGGGTGAAACAACAAGTGTAAAGCTGCAGGTACCGGATTCTAAGCCGGAGAGAAGGGAGTACAGAGAGGTCTTTGGGAGCCCCTCCTCACTTTTTGTGCACAGGGGCACACAGTTCTTTTTGCCAATTACTCAAATCTGTGCATTGTTTCTAGTGTTAACAATCAACAGTAATGGTAACAACAACAGTAACAACAGTAATTAATTAGTCCTTTCTTGAGAAGGTAATTGGGCAAACGAGACCTTAAAATTGTCTCTCCTGGGATAAGCCAGTGGCTGCGTGGTATTTGGCCAGGAGGTCCTGAGAGGAGGCTGCTTGAGGTTCAGCTTAGCTGGAATTATTGCAGTTACCATCCTCTCAAGGAGAATAGAGGGTCCAAACAAGTGCATTCTCCATGGCAATGGTTTTGTGACATCTACAGTCAGTGGGGCAGGATTTGTACTCTGCACTATTCCAGATGTATTAGAGTGATTGGGTGTGCTCAAAATATGTTAACACACCACAGAAAGTTTGCTAAAAGCTCATTTTGTAAGTGATTTGTTGGCCTGACCAAGAGCTAAATTACTTAGTTTACAGTTATTTTTATATTATTATTTAATATAGTTCTTAACAACCTTTGGGACAGAAATCAATCCTTCCCCCAGTGAGAGGACTCTTTCCAGGTCTAAAAGGAAATAAAGAGTGACTTCCAACTGGTGGAAGCTGTAGGATCTGAAATAGCAAACTGATTTTTATGTAGAGCACCAAATTTTGCTGTTTCCCTGATGGAGATTCTGAGTCACTCATTAGCTGCCCCAATTTTCTTCTCAAATATAACATTTTCTTCTTACATTAGAAAGATGTTTTAAATTCACTCCTTTCACATCGAGGTTCTCCTCTCCCTCCTTTCCTTCCCTCCCCCTTTTTCTTCTTCCTTTCTTTTATTTTCTGCCATGTGTTTCTTTTTTATGACATGTAATTTTAAATCTTACTTGGCCATTGTTACATAACTTGTCATTCTAGTGTGATGATGGATTAACTTCGTCTATTAACACTGTTAAAACGTGTGTGTCCCCTGGGATTCTTTTGTTATAATTGGTAGAGCCAGCTAGAATTTTCATCTCCTAGCAGAAGAGGGATTTTGTCTGCCTGGTTTGTTCTCTTAATTAGCAAAATTTACTGATGTAACATTTTAGAAACTACTGCTAAACCATCTCTCTGTTTGGTTATTATATGTGATCACTCCATCTGTTAATCATTGGAGCTCCATGCTGCCTTATTTTGTGTGAACAACCTTGCTAAGCCATCTCCGTGGCTCTTTTTCTGAGTTCCTACTTTTTCTGAAATTACTTGACCTGCTTAAAGCTCCTTGGGTTGTCCCTTCTTGGGCACAGATGAAAACAAGTGTTGATCTATAGATTAGAAACAACTATATACTGAACAAAGGAAATACAGTATTTACATAAATGAACACTCATGAAACTCAATCGCAAATGTATCCTGTTAGGTTAGGATGATTGTGTGTTACAGATAACTTTTTGTATGTTTCATGTTTGTATTTCATATTTTATATTTCATGTTTGTAGGATTCACCTGAAACCTGGGGTTAGAGTGCATATGAGAATTTGTTGATTTGTGAAGTCGATGTCAACTACAGATGCCTTGTCAAATTCAATTAATTTTAATAATGGATGGAATGATTCTTCTATATTTTCTAGCTAGATGGTCATAATGCATACAAATAATGACAAGAATATCACTTCATTCCTTATTGTATTGGCCACGATCTCAGTGCAATGTGGAATCATACAATGGAGAGTGGTTGCAATTAATTTGACACCACTATGTTTACATTAAGGTCAGCTATAGGTTTTTGAGAGATAAATTTTTCAAATTGAGGCAACTTTCATTGAAATCTAGATGGTTATCTTTTTATAAAAACTGAGAATGAGGGTTAAATTTTATCAGATGTTTATAATCTATCAAAATGATTTTTATTCTGTATTTTTCCTCGAATATAATGTAATTCTATGTGATAGAGTGAATGCCCCTGAGAAAGGTTTTTTGATCTTGAAGTATGCTGACGTTTCTGACATAAACCCTGCCATGGGGTTGTTTCTTACAGTTGTTAGTATTTATCTTGGTTTTCTTTTACTGCGTTGTTTTCAGTTTTGCTAATAGTTCTCTGTTGGTCATTTGTTTTTTGTCCAGGTTAGTATCATACTTATGTCTGATGGGTAAAAGGAGTTGGTTTTCTCATTTTTCCTATGCTTTGGAAGAAATAACAAAGTTGTTGTCTCTTTAAGGTTTGTTAGAACTCCTCAGAAAAGTGATTTCCTCCTGTCTATATCTTATAATTACAATTTTGGCAATTGGAATATTATATTTTCTACTTTTTAATTGAGTTAATTTTGACAGTTTAAATTTTCCTTACATTTCGATTCCTTCTAGATTTTCAGAGATTGTTGAAAGGCTGCACATAATATTCTCTTGTCACTTTAACATTTTTCATCTTTGTGTAAAAATTACTTCCTAATAGTGTCTATTCAAATGCTTAATTTCTGTGATTAGCCATCCCATTTTTAATCCATTTCAATAATTTTTCCAAATTATCTTTTGTTTTATTAATCAACTCATTTCATATTTTATTTTTCATTAATTTCTGCTTTAACCTACATTAAGTCTTTCCTTTTCTGTTTATTGAGCACATTTTTCTAGCTTTTAAAAAACTAGCTATTTATTTTTCATTAGTTTTCTAATAAAGATTTTCTCTCGTTACTACTTTGGTTAGAGCCCTCAGTTTACATGTAAATTGTCAGTAATGTTTCTGTCAAAATTATGCTTTTGATTTCCTCTTTAACCCTGTAATTAATTAAGAGCATGTTTTCAACATCCAGGCATATGGATTTTCTTTACTGTAGCCTTTTGTTGCTACTTTCTACTTTGATTCCAGTAGTGTTCAGTGAGTGTGACCTCTTTGATTTTTGCTTTTTGGAATTTGGTGAGATTTCCTTTGTGGCATAACGCATAATTTGTGTTGTCAATTTTCCATGTATGTTTGAAGAGAAAGTGTTGTTCTGTTAGAGACAAATTTCTATATACAGTTAGATACTAGATCAAGCTTTTAAATTTTATTATTCAAACATTATCTACTTTTTCTTTTTTTTTTTTACTAACTGATCTCTGAGAAAGGCGTATTTAAATATCCTTCCATGATTGTGGATGTCAATTTCTCCCATAGTTCCCCCAAATTTTGCTTCATATATTTCCAATCTATGTGGCCTGGTACATATATCAATGTTATGCAATATTTTCATTGTAAATTGGGTTTTTAAAAAATCAAAATGAAGTATCTCCTTTTGTTTCTCCTGTTTTCCAAATTGAACTCTGTTAACATTTATTGTTAGTATTACAACTCTACTTTCTTATTTATTTTATTAACATTTGCTTTGTATATGTTTCCATATTCGTTTCAATTTTACTTTTGATGTTTTTATTATGGTTATATCTCTCTTAAACAGTAAATAGACTGTGTTTTGTTATTCAATCTGAGTTTATTTTGGAAAAATTTTAATTATTTTTTGTTCTGGTCAAATATATATAACAAAATTTGCAATTTAAGCAATTTTAAGTCAATTCCCTGATATCAATTACATTTATAATGTGCCACTATCACCACTATTTATTTGATCACTCTGAATAGAAACAGTAACCATTAAATAATAACTTCCAATTCTCTCTCTCTCCAGCCCCTGGTAACCTCTAATCTACTTCTGCCTCTGTGAATTTCCAGCTATTCTCAATATTTTATAAAAGTGGGTTCATACAATATTTGTCCTTTTGTGTCTGGCTTATTTCACTTAGCATACTGTTTTTAAGTTTCGTCCATGTTATGTGTTCAGAGTTCACTCTTTTTTGTGATTGAGTAATAGTCCATTGTATGAATAGATAGATGTTTGGGTTACCTCCCACCTTTTGACTCTTGTGAACAGTGCTGCAATGAATATTGGTATGCAGGTATTCATTTGAATCTCTATTTTGAATTCTTTTGCAGTTTTCTTTTTAATTCTATCTAGGACTGGTGCTGGGTTATATGGTAATTCTACACTCAACTTTTTGAGAAACTGCAAAACTATTTTCCACAGTGGCTATATAATTTTTACATTCCCACCAGCAATATACAAGGGTACTAATTTCTCCACATCCTTGCCAGCACTTGTTACAGTGGTTCTCCTTATCGTCAGGGGATACATTCCAAAACACCCCGTGGATGCCTGAAACTATGGATGGTACTGAACTGCATATATGTTTTTTTTCTATAAATACAAACCTATGATAAAGCTTAGTTTATAAATGAGGAGCAGTCATTGATTAACAACAATAACTAATAACAAAATAGAACAATTATAACAATAGACTCAAATAACAGTTGAGTGGAAGTGGTCTCTTTCTTTCTCAAAGTATCGAATTGTACTGGATTCATCTATTTACAGACCATGGTGTAGCATAAGTAACACTATGAACACTGTGGAAAGTGAAACTGGGGATAAAGAGGGACTGCTGTATTTTTTGTATTTCTGTTTTTGTTTGTTTTTTAAATATAGCCACTCTAGTAGGTATGAAGTGGTATCTCATTGTGGTTTTGATTTGCATTTGCCTAATGATGTGCAATATTGAGCATCTTTTATGCGCTTATTGGCCATTTGTATATCTCTGGAGAAATGTCTGTTTGGGTTTTTTGCCCATTTTTAAATTGGGTTGTAAGCCAGGCGTGGAGACAAACATCACATGTTCTCACTCATATGTCAGAGCTAGAAAAGTGGATCTCATGAAGGTAGAGGGTAGAATGGTGTAGAGGACTACATGCTCGCAAACGAGACGTTCCTGATAAGTCCTGCTCTTGCAAATGAAGCAGGGCGTTCTGATAAGTCCTGCTCTTGCAAACGAAGCAGGGCATTCCTTCCCTGCAAACAGGGAGGACAAAGGAGCCAGTTGCAAACAGCAGACCCTGGGGGCTTGTTTATGTGTAAACATTTTGAAAATCCAGAAAGTCAGGGAAAGGTCAGAAAAAAAACAATGTGTCTTGTGACTTGGCAACATTCCACAAATGACTGTATAAAACAAAGCAGAGCACGCCATTCGAGGCGGCCGCCATGTTTGTCTTGTCTTGTGTTGTCTTGTGTATTCATTCTTTTGTTTAGGAAACATGCGGACCCCAACAGAATGGTGGTTACCAGAGCCTGGGAAGGGAAGCAGGAGAGGTGGTGAAGAGAACTTGGCTAAGGCGGGGGTACCCAAGCCCTGGGCCACAGACTAGTACCGATCAGTGGCCTGTTAGTACCTAGGCCTCACAGCAAGCAAGGGAAGATTCATCTGCATTTACAGGTGCTCCCCATCACTCATATTACTGCCTGAGCTCCGGATCATCAGCGGCATTAGATTCTCATAGGAGCACAATCCCTACTGTGAACTGCGCATGCAAGGGATCTAGATTGCACGCTCCTTATAAGCATGTAATGCCTGATCATCTGTCACTGTCTCCCATCACCCCTAGATGGGACCGTCTAGTTGCAGGAAAATAAGCTCAGAGCTCCCACTGATTCTATATTATGGTGAGTTGTATAATTATTTCATTATATGTCACAATGTAATAATAATAGAAATAAAGTGCACAATAAATGTAATGCACTTGAATAATCTTGAAACCATTCCCTCCCACCCCCAGTTCCATGGAAAGACTGTCTTCCATGAGACCAGTCCCTGGTGCCAAAAAGGTTGGAAACTACTGGGTTAAGGGGTACAAAAATACAGTTAGATAGAAGGGATTCATTCCAGTATTCGATAGTACAGTAGGGAAATTATAATTAACAATAATTTATTATATATTTCAAAATAGAAGAGATTTGTGATGTTCTCAACACAAAGAAAAAATAAATGTTTGAGAGGATAAATATACTGATTATTCTGGTTTGATAATTACATATTATATGTATTTGTCAAAATATCACATGTACTCCCAAAATATGTACAACTATATCAGTAAAAAATTTAAAAAATCAAATGACATTGTTTATCTTTTTCTTGTCAAGTTGTAGGAGTTCTTTATATATTCTAAACCTTTGTCAGATACATAATTTGTAAACATCTTCTTCCATTCTGTAGATTTCTTTTACTTTCTTGGTATCGTCCATTGATGCACAGAAGTTTTTAATTTCTGATGAAGTCCAATTTAATCTAGTTATCTTTTTGTTGCTCATACTTTTGGTGTCATATCTTTTCAATTTACATTTATGGTGATGTAAAATATATTCGTACAAATTTTGTCTTTTTATTTAGAAGTTTCTATTGAATGCATTTTATTTCTTTTCTTGTCTTTTGTAGAATTACTTCTTAGATATGACACCAAAACCAATAGAACAGAATTTAGAGTCCAGAAATAAACCCAAATACCTACAGCCAAATGATTTCTGACAAGTGTGCAAAGTCTGTGGAATGGAGAAAGGATTATCAAACAACTGAATTACAACATGCAAAGGAAGAAAACTGGACGCTTCTTAAATTGGATGCTTACATCACACCATAAATAAAAATTAACTCAAAAATGGATAAACAGTCCGGGCGCTGTGGCTCACACCTATAATCCCAGCACTTTGGGAGGCCGAGGCAGGCAGATCATGAGGTCAGGAGATCGAGACCATCCTGGGGAACACGGTGAAACTCCGTCTCTACTAAAAATACAAAAAAATTAGCCGGGCATGGTGGTGGGTGCCTGTGGTCCCAGCTACTCGGGAGGCTGAGGCAGGAGAATGGCGTGAACCTGGGAGGCGGAGCTTGCAGTGAGCCGAGATCGCGTCACTGCACTCCAGCCTGCGCGACAGAGTGAGACTCCATCGATAAACAACCTAAGTATGAGAGCTAAAACCACAAGACTCTTAGAAGCAAACGTAAGGTCCATCTTCTTGAGAAATAGGTCTGAAAACAGATTTGAAAGAATATCTGTTCTTTCAGTGATTTCTCTTAAATTAAGGGATATGTGAAGTATTTATATATATTTATTTTAAATTAGTTTCTAGCATTAATAAGAAGCTACATGCTTGCATAGAATAAGTGAGAATCACACCTTGTTTTATTTTTTTCCCTCCAGCTCGCCGCCCTTCTTGATATAATGTAGAATTTTACTTATATCATTACTGTTTTTATTTTTGTTCCTTCTTAGACTTTGTGATGTTTTAATGCTTAGTTTTTCTATTAATCAGTTTCACATCTATTCACTGTTGAATGCACTTTGTTTTTATTTTGTCAGAGTGTATCCTTTGATCGTTCTTCTAGGATAATCTGTGAAAAGTGACCTTGTTGTCTTCCTTAATTCTAAATATGCTTTATCTTCCCCTCACTCTTGAATATTGGATAGCTTGAATGAAAAATCCTTGATAAAAATGTTTTCCTCAGATCCTTGAATAAAGTATTTTATTGTATTTCTGTATTTAATGCTGTCAACCGGGAGTCATATCAATTTAGTTATCTTTCCTTTTAAGTACTCTTTCATCTCTCTGGAAGTTTTCCAGTGTTCTCCTTTTCTTTGGAGTTCATCATGACATATTTGTATGGGTCTTCAACTGGCATCATTTGGGCCCTATCCAAAGTTTCATGTCTTTTTTAAATTCTAAGAAGTTTCTCCTATTACTGGTTTGTGTGTATTTTTCCCTTTTATTTTCTACTTTGGGAGCTATTACTAAAGAGTTATTAGAATATGTGTATCTCACCTTTCCCTCTCTTTCTCTCCCTCTTCTCCCTGCCTCTCTCTTAGCTTTCTTTTCTTTCTTTCTCTCTCT
>NW_012102587.1:3036626-3082948 GCF_000951045.1 Mandrillus leucophaeus | reverse complement strand
ATCTCTTGACCTCATGATCTGCCCGCCTCGGCCTCCCAAAGTGCTGGGATTACAGGCATGAGCCACTGCGCCCTGCCTCTCTTTGAAATTTCTGCTTTATTTTGTTGTGCTGTTTTTCTTGAAGGTCATATCAACCTTCCATTTCATTTTTTACTCCTTTAAAAAATATATTTGTTGTGAAGCTTTCTCAACATATTAAAGGTTATACTGAATAATAAAATAAATATTTATAAACATAAAATTTGGCTTAAAGAATGCAATAGTGCCAAAATATTTGAAGTTTTTGGCATTCTCTTCCGCAATCAGCACCCTTCTCTCTATCCAGAGGATAATATCATAATTTTGCTTTCCTGGGGGAATTTTGCATAATTTTACATAATTTTGGGAAGTTTATCATTCCCATGAATGTCTTTATGTTTACTACACTTATGGCATCGTTTCCCATTTCTAAATATTATATAAGCAGATTGTAATGTATACATCCTTTGCAACTTTGCTTTTTTAAAAAAGTCAGCATTATATTTATGATATTCATCCATGTTTACAGATTATATCTCATTCAATTCAGTACTTCAAGCTGTTGTTTTGTATTAAAATGGCTGAACAGATCTCAGTTTATTTATCCATTTTCTTCTTGGTGTGCATTTGGGCTGTTTCCAGACACTTGTAATTAGAAGCAGCCTTGCTGTGAACATCCCTGTCCATGTCTTTCTCATTGAATTGTAGATTGCCTTACACATCTTAGAAACAAATACTTTGGCGGGTTATGTGAATTCCAAATATTGTCTTCCCATTTTCTTACAATTTTTTTCACACTTCTCAAATGGTTTCTTTTGATAGAGAGAAGTTTTAAGATTTGTATGTGGTTGACTATATTCATTGCTTTCTTTAAGTTTGGCCTTGTCGTGTCTTACTAAGAAATTATTTCCTCGTGGTTTTTTGTAAGGTCATAAAATATTCCTCACTGTTTTCTACCAACTGTTTTCAAATTTTGATTTTTTTAAGTCTTTGATCTGGCTGTGATAGATTATTGCCTATAGACTAGTTAAGGGATCCAATTTTATTTTCATTTCCATAAGGATAATCGAATATCCCAGAATATTTGAAGCATTATGTAAATATGAACAAGGCAAGAAGATAAATGTCTAGAGGGGCCTACCATTTGCATTCTGACCAGGAATGATTTAGACTTGATTGACTTCTACAATTTGCGAACATTAGCCTTCCTAGAATTTAACTATTTGTAGAAACGGAAGACCTGAGCTAGCGAGTGGTGGGAGGTGCTTCTATAGTCTTGGCTCAGGATGTGGGTGGCGAGGGATAGAAGACTACACATTGAGTGCAGTGTACACTGCTTGGGTAATGGGTGCAGCAAAATCTCAGAAACAAAGAACTTATTCATGTAACCAAACACCACCTGTTCCCCAAAACCCTACTGAAATAAAAAAAGTAAATTAAAAAAAATATATATAAATACAATCCACTCTTTCATCAAAAAAAAACAAAACAACAACAACAAAAAAAACAAGAAAAGAATGTTAAGGAAAAAAGAAAAAGAATATGATGGCTAGAGGAAGGCCTTCAGCCCAGGGTGTCCTTGCTGGGTCGCAGAACAGAGCATCAGTCTCTTACACAAATATGCCAGAGGGCCTCGGGCAGTGAGGTTTTTTGACAATTTTTCATTTGAAGAATTTTCTTCACTTGACTTAGTAAACCGTAGCTAGAATCTGCCTATTTATTTTTATTATTTAAGTTATAGCCATTAGCTTGATATTGTCCAGGTTTTTTAGCTTGTGTGGTGTCATTTGGATGCTGTGTGCTTCCTACTTTGCCAACAGCACTCTGGTAGAAGCAGCCCATCTCTCAGAGTCCGGAAAAGAAAGAAAGATAAAGGTATCATTTGTTGTCATCACAGTTGATCATCTCAGGCTTAGCAGGGGAGGCAGCGGCTGGGTTAACCCAGAGAGCTGGAGTGTAGATTAATTTCTTTTTGTTTGCCTTATTAGCTGGAGGCTAAGAAATTACTATGGGTAAAAAATGACTTTTATCTGTGGTATCCTGGATAGACAAATGAAGAAATTTTGTCAAAAAGAAAAAAAAACAAAAAAACTCATGTAATTCATGTGTCAGTCTCTTATCACTCAGAACCTTTAAAAATAATAACTTACGGCTGGGTGCGGTGGCTCAAGCCTGTAATCCCAGCACTTTGGGAGGCCGAGACGGGTGGATCACGAGGTCAGGAGATCTAGACCATCCTGGCTAACACGGTGAAACCCCGCCTCTACTAAAAAATACAAAAAAACTAGCCGGGCGAGGTGGCGGGCGCCTGTAGTCCCAGCTACTTGGGAGCCTGAGGCAGGAGAATGGCGTGAACCCGGGAGGCGGAGCTTGCAGTGAGCTGAGATTCGGCCACTGCGCTCCAGCCTGGGCGACAGAGCCAGACTCCGTCTCAAAAACAAAAACAAAAACAAAAAAACTTATTAATTAACTTTGGAACTAGTAAGTGAAGGAATCCTCCATGGTCATTAACCAAACATTCTCCTTAAAAAACATACAATTTATGTCACGATTCTATGACTTTTCTCCAGCAGTCTCCTGGAGATGCAGTGATCCACCTGGCAATGCATCTATCTTCCTTCAGCAGATAAACTCCTCTTCACGCTTCAAAAGCAGCTGAGGTAGCAACTGTTGCAAGAGCTGCGTTCTGTGCTAAGCGTGCCTCTCAGCCAGTGCCTCCACTGTAGCGCTAGGCTAGTTGCGGTAGAGTGATCTTTTCCTGAACCTCACTTTCTAGGGGACTGTGCGATCCTGGAGGGCTTGAATGGGTCCTCTTCATCGCTGTGTCCTCTCTTCCTTGTTCTTTGTGCACAAACACCGCACACACACACGATCTATATTTCTCTCTCTTTAGATATGTATGCACATACCTATTAAACTGAGTTTAAATGAAAGGGTTTTGTTTTGTTTTGTTTTTGTTTTGTTTCTTTGTTTTTTTTTTTTTGAGATGGAGTTTCATTCTTGTTGCCCAGGCTGGAGTGCAATGGCACAATCTCGGCTCACTGCAACCTCTGCCTCCGAGGTTCAAGTGATTCTCTTGCCTCAGCCTGCCAAGTAGCTGGGATTACAGGCCCTCCCACCATGCCTGGCTAATTTTTATATTTTTAGTAGAGATGAGGTTTCGCCGTGATGGTCAAGCTGGTCTCGAACTCCTGACCTCAGGTGATTTGCCCGCCTCGGCCTCCCAAAGTGTTGGGGTTACAGAAGTGAGCCATCACTCCCAACCCTAACTGAAGGTATTATTAACTAATAATCCAAGAAGCCAAAATAACAGAAAACCTATAAACTTTGGAGTCAGAGACAACTGATTTCAAATCCCACCTTGGCTACTTATTGACTAGATGACTTTGAAAACATTAATATACGAGTCTTAGTTTGCTGTTTGATGAAATGAGAGTCATAACTAGTGTTATGCTGGGATTAGACAAAACAGCATCATTCACTTTGAATGTCACAAAATAGGACCTAGATGTAGGTCTGCTGTCTCTCTTTTTCAAAAAAAGTATTTTAAGTTATTTTTATTTTAAATGAGGACTATTGCTGACAGTACCTTGTATAAACAAACAATCAAACCACATGGGTTCCTTATTCCTTGGTTATCTGCTATTTCCCTGTGTAGGAAAGAGTGAGTTGATGAAGACTTGGCATCAGACTCCAGGGACCAGAACACCAGAGCCACTTGGTAGCTTGTGAGAAATGCAGGAACTCAAACATCTTGAATCAGAAATGTGCATTTTAGGAAGATCCCCAGAAGATTCAACTGCCCATTCAAGTTTGAGAGGAGCTGAGCCTGGAACAGTCCACAGCCCAGATTTGAATAATTCTAGGAAGTTCATTCTAGCTCCTGTGTTAATGAAAGAGAACTTACAGCCAAATTTGCACTTATTGAATAAACTTCCCCTGTGACGAAACGAGGAATGGGCTTTCACAGAAATAGTTGATTCTGCCTCCTTGTTGCATCTTATTTCAAAGCTATGCCATCCTAGAGGGGCTGGGGCCTTTGCGCCAGCTACTGCCCCCAGAGAAGCCAGTCAGAATACCCAGTCTGATGGGAAAACAGTGGCTTCACTTCATTTCCCTGTCCCTGGCTCTTTCCTGTGCCCATGTCAGCAGAATATAAAGGCTTGTATCTCTCCAGGGATTCAGGGGGCTGAAACAATACTTTTCTTCATCTTTGGATGTTTTATTAAAAAAAAAAACCTATCCACCAAAAGCAAGGCTTTAATACAATATATATTGATTTAAAGTGTTTCATGTCTTATAGAAACATATTATTACCTTTTAAAGGGACAACGTTTGCTGACATTTTGAGTCAAGGATATTGGCCTCATGGACCATCTCTTGTTTTTTTTTTTTTTGTTAAAGCATCTTTGCATTTATTTAAGATTTGAAGGTGTCTTCCTATCAAAACGGTGTCTATGCTCGGCAAATAATCATTCACGAGCAAGTCCAGAGTTTCCTCAGTGGCAGATGAATGTGGACTTGCGGAGTCATCTCGGTGGGGGCTTTCTGTCCCGCCTTGTGTGATAACTGAATAAATCCCACTTGTGAGAGTTGGATGGCTGCTTAGGAAGCACTTTTCGACAGATAAAAAATGGCTTTTCTATTTTCCAGCTTATCTTTTATGCGTTGGTTTAGCACACATTTCCAACACACCTACAATATACGTGTTCTTGGAGTAAAAAGAGGAGGGAAAGCGAGATAGAGTTTCTGCCCTCAAAAAGCCAAGAATTTAGTAGACAGACAACCAGTGTTCAATGAACTTCAAATAAAATACGACACAATTGATTGAATCAAATACGACGAATGTGACCAAGGTACAGACAGAGCGCGGTCTTTGGCATGGAAAGAACAAACGAGAATATCTGGGTGAGGATGTGGAGGCACACAGCAGGTCACTAAGCTTTCGCTGTATATTGTTGAGAAGAGACCCCATTTGGGCTAGGGTGGGCGAAAGGACCTTCCACTAGAGGGAAGAGCATCTGCACAGGCCCGGAGATACGAAAGAGTATTGCATATTTAGGAGACTGAAAGTATCTTAGCATGCGTATGGCATATGGCAGAAGGTTTTAAAGTCTTTTGATTGTGACGAGTAATAACGAATATGTTTTACATTGTGATCCAGCACCCACATGTACACACTCAAATATCACTGCAAGAAAAGACAAAATCTTCCCAAGATAGTATGTACCCTTGGTATACACAATGTGCATTGATTCTAGTTCATTTATTAAAGTGCTGGCCATGCCTTTTTAAATTGATGACAATTCACTAAAGGGTCATCACCCACAGTTTGAAAAGAACGTTGTGTACACTGAGGACTCAGGTGCAGTTATGTGGTTGGAGTCACTAAGAACCAAGGGCAGGGCCCTGTTTGAGCATATGTGCCACGAAGTGAAGAAAATGGGTAAAATGTCTCTATAATTTATTTTTCTTTGCTCTTTCTCTCAGCAGCTCATCCTTCCTATCCATACAATTTCTTGTTTCATATTCCATATCTCAAGGCTCTGATGTCTGCCAGCTTATCTCATAACCCAAAAACCCAAGATGTAATAGAAACTAAATTGTAGGTTTACAGTTTACCAAATACTCTATTATTCTTACAATAATACAATGAAGTTGGGTTTCTCTATATGCTACAATTTAATAAATGAAGATTTGGTGAGGTTAGCTAACTTTTATAAGATAACTCAGCTAGTTAGTGGTGGATCCACGGATTTCACACTCATGAGATCTCCTTTCTTCCATCACCTCACCGCCTATATCAATGTTCCCTTTTTACATAATGTGTTTGAATTTTAAGAGGGACTTTCTAAAATTAATATTAATTGAAGTGACAAGTATAATGAAGATGTCTCAGATTTATGGCTGGTTAGAAAGGGAGGCACTTTTGTGCTGGTGGGCCATTTTGTGCCCTTCGAATTATACCATAGGTAATCTGCTGCTTCACCCACAGGCAGTGCAAAGGTTGCTTGTATGTGAGAGTGGTAAATGCATCCATGATGTGCATATACTTACATGTTTATGTATCTATAGAAGTGGTCTAGTTTAAGTTTTGGTTTTCCACAGGGAGAATTATAGCTCCCTCACACTTTGAGAGGCTCTATCAGGTATCAATGTCAATAAGCCCAGGTGAGCCCCGCCATCAACACAGACTCAAGACCTTAGTGAGCACATCCAAGCTCAGGGGAAGCAATTCCTTTTGAGAGCCTTTATACTCCATCTGAGGGGGCAGCTCCTGGCTCTGCCACATCTTTTGTAGAGTTTTTGTTCATTCATTTGTTTGTTCAACAAATATTTGTTGATCGACTATTAAGCGACAGGATCTGTCGAGGGCAAGTGTGATGAACTGCACAGGAACATGCGTAAGCCCACTCCAATCTTTGGCGTCTCAACAAATGGTTTTACCACCCATCCATGTGTTCAAGCCAACACCTAGGTGTCAGCATTGATTACTCCCTGCTTTCTTCTCAAATTTCTGACATTCTCCTTCCACTTGCCTTACTTATTCAAAGTTTACCGTCACCTGTCTTCTTCAAAGGGTTCTCAAAGTAGAGTAGGAGCTATAGTCATACAGATGAAGCAGTATGGAGGCGTAAAATGTTTATTTATGACCCACACTGGCTTTATCAAAATTTGAGAGAGGCACAGTGTGCTTGCAATATCCAGCGAAGTTGCAGGAGAGCAGACTCAATTTACGTCCTTAGTTCTTCTTTTCATTATCTCATCCATTGACTTGGAACAACCTTGTCCTAGCCCTTCTACCAAAGTGCAGCCTGTCAGTGCCATGTGTTACTTTGCCCCTAATTACCATTTACTTAATTTGCATGTAACTTTTTACATCGTAAAATCGTTATCATTACTAGGGAGTCCGGTTGCTGAGGCAACTAAGAGTGGTGCATGCACAACTTATCCTTTCCCCAAAAGTTAACTCTCCTCAATCAAATATAAAAGATGTTCTTGGTTATTTTCTCTTTTGTGTTTGAAAGTTATAGAACATTCTATAGGTCTTCTGGCTTTTCTCCCTGTTTGTCTGTCCCTTCACAAGATTTTACTGCTTTTTCCTCAATACGTTTTTCCCCAAATTTTATTTTTCTCAATGTAATATATATTCTTTAAAAGTTAAATTGTTATTTGAGATTTATAACAAATATAGGAATTTTCATACTTCATAAATTCTCACCATTACCATGCTTAATTCTTGCTTCATAAGCAATCATTTAGAATACTTTTTGTATATTATTTTAACATTTTACTTCAAATTTCTAAATAACAGACTAATGTTACTTCTTGACTTTTCAGTTTTAGTTTTCAGTTTAGTTATACTGAATTTCTGCCAAGAAAGATAGGGATTTAATTTCAGTTTCCACTGATTCTCCCTATTTTTTTCTCCTTGATCCTCCTGATAGCATTTAGCTCATGGCTTCCCTCTCGGCTGATGTGCCTGGAGCTTAGGAAAGAAGTGAGAGATACAAAAAGATGAGGTCAGAAGGGTAGATATATGGGGCCTTGTGGGTTTTGTTGAGGAGTTTGGGTTTTATCCTAAATGCAATGGGAAGCATAGTGGCTGCCATAAAGTTGTAGAGAAATGGCCAGATATAGGACATCTTTTCAAGGGAGAACCAATAGAGCATCATGATGAACTGAGTATCAGGAGTTTAAGAAGAAAGCAGCGATTAATCAATGGGGACACCTAGGTGTTGGCTTGAGCACATGGATGGATGGTAGAACCATTTGCTGAGATGCCAAAGATTGGGGTGGCCTTATGCATGTTCCTGCGCAGGTCATCAAGAATTTTATTTTGATTGAGTAAATTTGAGATGACTATTGTTTCCAAGAGGAGATGTCAAGTACATAGTTGAATAGACTAATAAGGAGCTCAGTAATGATGTTTGAGTCTGGATGCATAAATATGGGTGCCATTTTAATGAAGGTGGTACTTAAAACCATGGGACTGGCTGAGATCACAGAGAGCCCAGTTTTCAGCTCAGTGTGCTCCAAGATAAAGGGATCTAGCTGAGGAGGAGAAGATAAAAGCGAATACTGAGAACTGGTGACTAATGTGGTAGAAGGAAGACTAGGTGGTTGCGGTGTCCTTAATTCCAGGAGGAATGAGTGTTTTAGAAGAAGAAAGTTTTCAGTTGTGTCAAATGTTGATGAGATGTCAAGTGACAGAGAAGGGACCACTGCATTTGACAACACGAAGAGTCATGGCAGTGTTGGAAGGAGCATTTGGTTGGTAGGTGGCTTTGGAAGCATGAATGAAAGGGCTTAAAGGTTTATAATAAGAATGTGGGGACTGTGACAGGTGCTACACCAGAGCCCAGGAGGCAGTGAGAATACACTATAGAGAATCATGGCCTCGTCAGAACATCAGGAAGTTTCTCCCAAGTAAGTAGCTCTGAGATCTGTCCTGAAGCCTAAAGAATGAGAAGGAGTTGAGTATGTGAGACACTGGGGAGGGGAAAGAGTGTTTCGGAAAAAGGGAACAGGATGTGAGAAGACTCAGAGATAGCAAGTCAAGTGCAAAGAAATGAAAGAAGGCCAAAGAATATGGGAAAGTGATATGGGGTCAGGGAAGGTGGCTGGAATTGAGGGGTATTTAGGGACTCAGGCTTTGCAAGATACTCTTTTGTCTATTCCAAATACAATTGAATGTTATTGAGACATTATCAAAAAAAGTTTTGTGATTTTCAATTATCATGTGGATAGTATACAAAGGGCAGATAGGAGGTGGGTAGGTGTGGCTAAGGAGAGACAAACTTGGAGGCTTTTGCAATGGTCCAGATGAGAAATGACGGCAGCTCATTCCAAGCATTGGGGTCAGTGAGGGAATTATGTCACAGACGCCCTACATAGAACAAAGAAGCAAGTTCCATAATAGCAGCGAAAGTGTTTTATCTTTGGCAATGAGCACAGTTTTTGCATTTGACAATATCTCATGTTAATTTATTCTGTTGACTAATTGCTCTTTGGAGAAATTGAACTCATTCACCATTAGGTTTGACATGTTAAATTAATCAGATCTCTTAAAAGGCTTCCAACTTCTGAAAGCCTCAGACAGTTCAAAATTGCATCCCCATTTATCACACTGTTTTTGACATGATATGCAAAGAAAAATAGCCTCATTCATTCCTATCTATACTCTGGCATACTTTTTGAGGCACAGGGGCATTTACTGGGTTACAAATGACTTCCCTGTTATTGAAGATAAACTGATGCCTTTAACTTGACTTTATTATTAATCTATTATTTATCAATAAGAACCCCTTCAAACAGTGTTTCAAAAATTGAAACATACAGCAGATTACTTTCCAATTCCTTTAATTTCTGATCACATCATTTCTGATTTTGATAGTACTTTCCAAAAGGATGTTCTCTTCTCTATAATGAGATATGTTGTACATAACACATTTTCTGTTACATTGCCATTTTCCTTTAATGGAACTCAACTTGAAGTATCTATTTTTGGCTTGGAGCAAAATGAGATTCTTTTGCTGAGCTCTTGCATTAACAATCCCTGTTGTGCTGGTTCTAGTTCTTCAAACCCTAAGTGATGTACTGAATGGATCTTCTCACATCCCATACATCTTTGCATTTTTCTGACTAATTCTAAATATTCCCTCCCCAAATATAACTTTATTCCTTTCTACTAAGCTCTTCTATTTCATTTCAAAGCTTCACTTAGACATAGTTTATCATATTTTTATTTAAAGATGTGGTTCTTATTTTATGAGATGTAAATACCTAAAAATAAATTTTGCAAAACTTTTAGGTAAACTTTTAAGGGAATTGTTCATTCTTGAACAAAGGTCTAACTACCTCTTGGTCTGTAGTCTGTGAAGTCTCTATCTGAATGCATGCTCTGTTGCTCTCAGGACTGTTGAGAAGGTGTTTAACTGGCTCTAAGCAGGATTGCGTTTGTGCTCTTGTGCTCTCTCCCTCTGTTTGTACTTTTCCAAAGTCTCCTGACCACTCTTTCTCTGTCCTTGTCTCACATGCCTCTTCCCACTGATTGCCTGGCTCCTGATGAAAGGTTTACAGTTGAGCCTTTCTTCTTCTCCATTGCCCATTTTAATTCATACAGTCTTATCACCAACTCTATCTTCCCTCTCATCCCTCCTCTAGTAGTTTATGCCATATTTTCATTCACTTGCATGTTGACCATGCTTTAAGTGGGCTGAATTATCAGGCATCATTCATTCGCTCATTCATTCAGTCAGCCAGCTGTCAAACACAGCCTCACTACACAGCCAGCACCCTGTTATATAGGAATTCAGGCGAGAATGAGACAGAATCCATGTCCTCAAGAAACATCTATAGGAAAAGGCATGTTTAAATCTGGATTCAAAAGGAACACTGTCTGCAGCTTTACTGAGTTGGAATCTGCTCACTTAGAAGGACTGGTTTAAGCAAAGTGTTAAGGATATTCCATGATATCTACAAGGGATTTTTGTATTATTAAGTACTTATTAGGGGCCTGGCATTATTCAGGCCTATTACACTAATTAATCTTCAGAGTGATCATGGAAGGAAAAACATTTTTATTCCTGTTTCATTAATGAGAAAATCAGAACTCAGAAAATTTAAAACATGTCCAATATCACATAGCTAATAATTAAGTTGCAATGGCTATTTTAACTAAATCTTATAAACATTTTTAAACTCAAATTTAGCCCTTATCACCCATCTTCATCAATTATTAACACCTTGCCATTCTCCATTCTTCCTTCTTCTTTCGTCCATCACCCTCTGCCGTTTCCTTTTTTTTTTTTTGGCAGAGAAATATTTTAAGCAAATTCAATACGACGTATTACTTTACCTGTGTATATTTCCATATGTAACTTTTATAGGTGTGAACTCTAAAAAGACACAAACAATATTATCACAAACAATAAAATTACCAACTTTCCTGTATAATTGTTTAATAGCATCTAATACTCAACTCAGGTTTTCTTTCTTCTGATTGTCTTTTTGGAGTTTTAAAATTGTTTTCTTAACAATTAAGATCTAAAATAGAACCCAGTCTGTCTTCTTCAAGAGCCCCCCCATCACCTTTCTCATCATTAGGCAGGGCTACCTAGCTTGGGCCCACAACACAGCCGCCCCACCCCAGGCTGATTGCTCTGATTGAGAGCTGCTTTGTGTTTCGCTGGGGGGCAGCCCTGAGAGACAAGCGAAAGGCCCTCTGACATCACCACTGAAAAGGTCTCTGCTCCTGCTACCCTCACATTTGGGAGGGACCATAAAGCCTGAGCTAGTTCCAGGACTATGGGGTGCAGCCCAGTAGTGCCAAGCCAAGATCTGCATCCAGCATTTGAGTGGAAGAGGAGCCCACACCTTCAGAGCACTGTGAGGGACCACAGTTGCAATCAGGAGGAAATACAGAGGAGCCACTTGGCTAAGAGCCTACCAGTCATTGCACTTAAGCCCCACCTCCTGTATCACAGCCTAAACTTCAACACCAAAAATACTCTGCTATATCCCCCCTCCACTGCTGTGAAAGGAACAATAAGAATTCAGCTACAAATAAAGACCCTGCACAAATACTTAGCCCTCTGAAAACATCCAGAAATGAAGAGAACTCATTATACTCAAATCCCACTATAGTTAAAGAAACATTAGCCCACACAGATGAGAAAGGACCACTGCAAGAACTCTGGCAACTCAAAAAGCGAGAGTGTCTTCTTTCTTCCAAATAACTGCACTAGTTCCCCAGTGATGGTCCTTAACCAGGCTGGGATGGCTGAAATAACAGACACAGAATTTAGAATATGAATGGGAACAAAGACCATTGAGTTTCAGAAGAAAGTCAAAACTCAATTCAAGGAATCTAAGGATTACCATAAAGTAATACAGGAACTGAAAGACAAAATGGCCATTAAGAAAGAACCAAACTGATCTGATAAAGCTGGAAAACACACTGCAAGAATTTCATAATACTGTTGCAACTATTAACAGAAGAGTAGAAGGAAGAGGCAAGAGGCATGTGAGACAAGGATAAGCTGAGGAAAGAATCTCAGAACCTGAAGACTGATTCTCAGAACTATCTCAGTCAGGCAAAAATAAAGAAAAAAAGAATTTTAAAAACAAACAAAACCTCTGAGAAATATGAGATTACGTAAAGAGACGAACTCTATAACTCATTGGCATCCCTGAAAGAGAAGAAGGGAAAACAAGCAACTTGAAAAACATATTTGAGGATATGGTCCATGAAAATTTCCCAATCTCACTAGACAGGCCAACATTTAAATTCAGGAAATGCAGAGAACCCCTGTGAGATACTGTAGAAAACAGCCATTTCTAAGATGCATAGTCATCATCAGCTTCTCTGAGGTCGACATGAAAGAGAAAATATTAAAAGCAACTAGGAAGAAGGGACAGGTCATCTAGAAAGGGAACTCCTTTAATATAACAGTGGACCGTTCAGCAGAAACCTTCTAAGCCAGAAGAGATTTGGGGCCTATATTCAGCATTCTTAAAGAAAAGAAATTCCAACCAAGAATTTCATATCCAGCCAAACTGAGCTTCATATATGAAGCAGAAATAAGATCCTTTTCAGACAAGCAAATGCTAAGGGAACTCATTATCACCAGAATTGCCTTATAAGAGGTCCTTGAAGGAGGGCTAGAAAAAAAGACTTTTACTAGCCATCACAAAAACACACTTAAGTAAATAGACTACTGACCCTATAAAGCAACTACACAGTCAATTCTACATAATAATGAGCTAACAATATGATAATAGAATTAAACACGCAAATATTTATGTTAACTTTGAATGAGAACGGGCTAAGTGGCCTGATCAAAAGACAGAGAGTGGCAACTTGGATAAAGTAAGACTTAACTGTATGCTGTCTTCAAGTTACCCATCACACAGGCACGAACATATACAAGCTCAAAGTAAAGTGATGGAGAAAAATCTGTGAAGCAAATGGAAACCAAAAATATCAGGGTTTGCTTTTTTTTTTTTTTTTTTTTTTTGACAGAGTCTGACTCTGTTGCCCAGGCTGGAGTGCAGCCTTCTAATTTCAGACGAAACAGACTTTCAACTGACAATGATCAAAAAAGACGAAGAAGGGCATTACAAAATGGCAAAGGGTTTGATTCAATAAGACAATTTAACTGTCTTAAATATATATACACCCAACACAGGGGCATCCAGATTCATAAAACAAGTTCTTAGAGACCTACAAAGAGACTTAGATAATTATACAATAACAGTTGGAGAATAGAATATCCCATTGACAGTATTAGACAGATCATCAAGTCAGAAAACTAACAAAAATATTCAGGACCTGAACTCAGTACTTGACCAAATCGGCCTAACAGGCATCCACAGAACTCTCCACCCCAAAACAACAGAATGTACATTCTCATCTGCACATGGCATATACCCTCAAATCGACCCCACAATTGGCCATAAAGCAATTCTTAGCAAATTAAAAAACTGAAATCACACCAATCACACTCTTAGACCACAGCACAATAAAAATTGAAATCAATACCAAGAAGATTGCTCAAAACCATAGAATTACAGAGAAATGAAACCACCTGATTCTGAATGACTTTTGGGTAAGCAATGAAATTAAGGCAGAAATAAAGACATTCTTTGAAACTATGAGAACGGAAGATACAATATACCAGAATCTCTGGGACACAGCTAAAGTATTAGTAAGAATTAAGCATATAGCACTAAATGTCTACATGAAAATGTTAGAAAGATCTCAAATTAACAACCTAACATCATACCTTGAGGAATTATAAAAACAAGCCCAAAGCCAGCAGAAGACAGAAATAACCAAAATCAGAACAGAACTGAATGAAATTCAGAAGCAAAAAACCATATAAAAGATCAATAAAACCAGAAGTCCTTTATTTGAAAGAATAAATAATTTGATATACTGCCAGCTGGACTAATAATAAAGTAAGAAAGAGAGATGATTCAAATAAACACAATCAGAAATGACAAAGGGGACATTACCACCAACTCCACAGAAATACAAAAAACCATCAGAGACTATTATGAACACCTCTACGCATACAAACTAGATAATCTAATAGAAATGGATAAATTTCTGGACACATACATCCTCCCAAAACTGAATGAGGAAGAAACTCAAGTGGTTTATTCAAGAATAAACCACTAATGAGTTTAGAAACTGAATCAGTAATGAAAAGCCTACCAACCAGAAAAAGCCCAGGGCCAGATAGATTCACAGCCAAATTCTACCAGAAGCCTAAAGAAGAGCAGGTACCATTCTTACTGAAACTATTCCAAAAATTGAGGAGGAGGGACTCCTTCCTAACTCATTCTATAAGGCCAGGATCATCCTGATAACAAAACCTGGCAGTGATGCAACAGAAAAAGAAAATTTCAGGCCATTATCCTTGATAAAAGTTGATGCAAAAATCCTCAACAAAATACTAGCAAACTGAAACCAGCAGCACATCAAAATGCTAATCCATTACAATCAAGCAGGTTTTATCTCTGGGATGGCAAGGTTGGTTCAACATGTGCAAATCAACAAATGTGATCCACCACATAAACAGAACTAAAAACAAAAATCACACAATCACCTCAATAGATGTAGACAAGGCTTTTGATACAATTCAGCATCACTTCATGTTTATAAAAAAAACCCTAACAACTAGGCATTGAAGGAACATACCTCAAAATAATAAGAGCCATCTATGATAAACCCACAGTCAACATCATACTCAATGGGCAAATGCTGAAGGCATTCCCCTTGAGAAACAGAACAAGACAAGGATGCCCATTTTCACCATTCCTATTCAACATTGTATTAGAAGTCCTAGCCAGAGCAATCAGGCAAGAGAAAGAAAGAAAAGGCATCCAAAGAAGAAGAGAGGAAGTCAGACTATCTCTGCAGACAATATGATTTTATTCCTAGAAAACCCCATAGTCTCTGCCCTAAAGCTCCTAAATCTGAGGAACAACGTTAGCCAAGTGTATTAGTCTGTTTTCACGCTGCTGATAAAGACATACCCGAGACTGGGCAATTTGCAAATGAAAGAGGTTTATTGGACCTACAGTTCACCATGGCTGGGGAGGCTTCACAATCATGGTGAAAGGCAAGGAGCAGCAAGTCACCTCTTACATGAATGGCAACAGGCAAAAAGAGAGCTTGTGCAGGAAAACTCCCTCTTATAATAACCATCAGATCCCCTGAGACTTACTCACTATCATGAGAACAGCATGGGAAAGACCTGCCCCCATGATTCAATTACCTCCCACCGGGTCCCTCCCACAACACGTGAGAATTCAAGATGAGATTTGGGTGGGAACATAGTCAAACCATATCACCAATTTTCTGGATACAAAATCAATGTACAAAAATCAGTAACATTTTCATACACCGATAATGTCCAACTTGAGTGCCAAATCAATGCAATTTCATTCACGATAGCTACAGAAAGATTAAATACCTAGGAATATAGCTAACTAGGGAAGCAAAAGATCTGTACAACAATAATTACAAAACGCTGCTGAAAGAAATGAGAGATGACAGAAACAAATGGGAAAACATTCCATACTCATGGATAGGAAGAATCAGTGTTGTTAAAACGACCATACTACTCAAAGTAATTCATACATTCAAAGCTATTTCTATCAAACTACCAAGGACATTCCTCACAAAATAGAAAAACTATTCTAAAATTCATATGGAACCAAAAAAGAGCCCAAATAGCCAAGGCAATCCTAAGCCAAAAGAACAGAGCTGGAGGCATCATAGTACCCTACTTCAAAGTATACTACAAGGCTACAGTAATCAAAACAACATGGTACTCGTACAAAAATAGTTACATACTAATGGAATAGAATATCGAGCTCCCAAGTAAAGCTGCACACCTACAGCCATCTGATCTTTAACAAAATTGACAAAAACAAGCAATGCAGAAAGGAGTCCCTATTCAACAAATGGTGCTGGGATAACTGGCTTGCCATATGCAGAAGACTGAAGTTGGACCCCTTCTTTAGACCATATGCAAAAATTAACTCAAGAGGGATTAAATATTTAAATGAAAAACTACAATTATGAAAACCCTTCAGGAAAACCTAGGAAATGCCTTTCTAGACATAGGCCCTGGCAAAAATTTTATGATGAAGATGCCAAAAGCAACAAAACAAAAATTGACAAATGGGACCTAATTAAACTAAAGAGCTTCTGCATACCAAAAGAAACTATCAACAGAGTAAATAGGCAACCCACAGAATGAGAAAAATATTTACAACCTATGCATCTGACAAAGGCCTAATATCTAGAATCTATAAGAAACTTAAACAAATTAACAAGCAAAAAGCAAACACCACTAAAAAATATCAAAGGACATGAACAGACACTTTTCAAAAGACATATGCATGTCCAACAAGCTTATGAAAAAAATGTTCAACATCACTAATCATTAGAGAAATGCAAATCAAAATCACAGTGAAATACCATTTCACATCAGTCGGAATGGTTATTACTAAAAAGACAAAGAATAACAGATGCTCATGAGGCTGCAGAGAAAATGAAGTGTTTATACATTGTTGGTGGAAATATAAATAGTTCAGCCACTGTGGAAAACAGTTTGGTGATTTCTCAAAGAACTTAAAACAGAGCTACCATTTGATCCAGCAATCCCATTATTTGGTATATGCCCAAAGGAATATACATTGTTCTACCATAAAGACACATGTTGGCCAGGTGCGGTGGCTCACTCCTGTAATCCCAGCACTTTGGGAGGCCGAGGCAGGTGAATTGCTTGAGCCCAGGAGTTTGAGACGAAGCTGGGCAACAGGGCAAAACCCCATCTCTACCAAAAATACAAAGATAAGCTGGGCATGGTGGCAGGTGCCTGTAATACCAGCTACTCAGGAGGCTGAGGTGGGAGAATCAATTGAACCCAGCAGATGGATGTTGCAGTGAGCTGAGATCATGCAACTGCACTCCAGCATGGGCAATAGAGTGAGACTCCATCTCAAAAAATAATAATTAAAAAAACACATGCAAATGTATGCTTATCACAGCACCATTCACAACAGCAAAGACATGGAATCAACGTAATGGCCCATCAGTGGTAGTCTGGATAAAGGAAATGTACATATACACCATGGACTACTACACAGCCATAAAATAGAATGAGATCAGGTCTTTTACATCAACATGGATGGAGCTGGAGGCCATTATCCTAAGTGAACCAATGTGGGAACAGAAAGCCAAACACTGTACGTTCTCACTTACAAGTAGGAGCTAAACATTGAGTACACATGGGCACAAAGAAGGGAACAATAGACACTGAGGCTTACTTGAGGGTGGAGAGTGGGATAGGGTGAGGATTGAAAAGCTATCCATTGGGTACTATGCTTATCACCTGGGTGATGAAGTAATATGTTCTCCAAATCCTCGGAACATGAAATTTATCTGTAGAACCAACCTGCACACATGTATCCCTGAAACAAGAATAAATGTTAAAATAAAATAAAATAAAATAAAATAAAATAGGCTCCCACACTACGCTTGGTTAATATAATTATTAAGACTCTTTTTACCTTTACAAGTTTCTTCTCCTCTTCTTTCTCCCATGCTAACTACTTGTTGAAGACACTTGGTTTTTTTTCTCCTGTAGAATTTCCCACATTCTGAATTGAGCTGATTATTTCCATTTGACTGTGTTTGACATCTTCTATCCCTCATATTTTCTATAAACTGGCAGGCTAATCAGGGTGGCATCATTCGATTCAGGTCAATGTGTTCTCTTTGAATAACATTTTTTCTTTATACAAGGTGTGCAGCACTTCCTAGTGCATCATATCAGCCACTTCCTTTCTACAGATGTCACAGTTGATGACTGGGGGCAGGTGTTGTTAATCTGAGCCATACTTGCTAAGCATCCTCATTAACCTTTCACTGATGATTTTTTAGCCATTGATAACCATTGTCCAGTTGATTAATTCACTAGGTGTCACAAACTGTTGATTTCTATAATTCTCTATCATTCCTGCTAAGTTCATTAGTTAGTGTTCTTCTATAATAAGAATATTTCCTTCACCAATTATTTGGTTGCCCTGAAATATGGCTTATATCCAAAAGCAAGGTTAAATTCTTGATTCTGACCCTTTATGTAGCAAGTTTCAGAATAAGGAGTTGGTATACCACAAAGCTAGAGCCCAGGACCGCGTGACACTAAGCCTTATTAAATTTCTTGTTAACTGGAGAGTTCAAAAAGTTGTAAGAATAAAAGCAAAGTCTAAATGTCCTAGTTCTTTTTTGGCAGTCAGGTGGCTGTGGAGCCAGGATCCCTGAGATTCCCTGGTGCGGCTGTTTCGGGAGAAATGTCAGAGGTCACGAGGTGTCACTTGGTTGCACTTCATAGCAGTTACTGCCCTTTGCAGGCTGATTAGCCATCATGATCAACATGGAGTTTCAACACCTAGATGGCCAACAGTCAGGTTTAATTAATAGCTTGGTGTCTGACTGATATCCATTCATTCCCTCATTCCCCTGGTCCATGCTCCTGGCCACAAGGGCTGGAAGAGCGTGAGAGCATGTCTGCTCATCTCCTTCTCACTAGCTTTCCGGGGCAGTCAGGCGCCTTTGGAAGGAGAAGAGAATTGTGTGAGTAAATACAGTGTTTCCTCTCCAGCCCTGCGGGTTGCCTTTGTCAGCATCAGCAGAAAATCATAGATTGGAAGTGACTCGGTGATTCTGCTGAGCTTGGCCTAGCACAGCAGCTGGAACAAAACACACTTCTATGTGCCCATGTGAATACCTGAAAATTGTTTTACCTTGGGCCTTCAAAATGGAAATGATTTCAAAAAAAAACAAACCTCCAGAAGACACCAGTGCAATTGTGGGAGTTTCCATTAACTACCCTTGTCACACCTGCTGCTCTTCTCAGCTGAGGACAAGGGACAAGGTTGTCTCTGGCCACAATTGCCCTTGGACAGGTTGGGCCCTTCTCTAGACTCTTTTCATCCCTACATTTGCAATGTTCTTACTAATCCTAGATGGGAGAATCGAGCCCAGCTTTTAGTCTTCTCAAAGGAATCGCATTAGATGAGAGATAGATTTAGAACTTCAATATTCTATTGTCCACCCCACACCTCACATCCCGCTGCTGAGAACACCAAAGGGAAGATTCCTTTGCACAAGTGTCTTGGAGAGAGGGGCTGGGGAGTGTCAGAGTAGATTGCATCAGAGAATACAGAGAGAACGGCAGGAAGTCGCAGGAGAGGAGAGGAGTGCAGCTGGGTCTCAGAGACAGGTACATCCCAAGGGGAGAACCCCGTGCTCCTCTCCGGCTCCCAAGTTCCTGTTGGTCCTCTTCTTTGTTCCTCAAGGTCCCAGTTGTAATAACTTTTTGCAGATGGTCTAGTAATGAGTCTCTAGAAGAGCCAGTGTCTGTGGAGTGGCTGTGGTAAGCATGGGCACCCGACATATACCTTCTGCTTGTCCCATGCTCATTGTTGATGTGGCCACAGGGCAGAGATGTCTGATGAAGAAAGAACTACCTTCTTTCTGAAGTCCAATTGGGGTCCCCTAAGCATTTTTGGAGGCTGGCTAGTGCATGCTGTAGGCATGATCCTGTGATCTGAACCAGCAGCGTCCTGTTCCCTGTCAAGGGATAATGTCTCCCCATTGGTACTAGGTAGGGTAAAAGGTGGCATTTGGGATCAGCATTGCCCAGGCCAGGTACTCAGAGCACCCTCACCCACAAACACACACAGGGACCATGGACGCCCTTGCCTTGGCTAACTCCAAATACCCCTGCCCTTTGAAGTTCAGTTCCTTCACCAGAAATTGTATTCCATAGTAATACACTTCTCTGTTCTGGAAACATTTATTTTGTTAATTTTACACAAAATGTCATAGCTTAAAAACTATCTGCATATCTGGAACATAGGGAGTACTTAATGAGTGTTTATTGAATGAATGAGTGCATGAAGGAAGCAATAACAAAAATGTCAACAGAAAAAAATTCCACAATGGCACTTCTAGAATAAATGTATTAAATCTCAATGCTTCTTTTCTAGGGCTCTTGTATGGTTGGAGTCGCTCACTTAGATAGTAGTGATAATTCTCATCCACGGAGACCAACAGGAGACAATTCCCATAAATTGACTGTCTCTGTCAACCTAAATAACAGAAAGACTCTCTAAAAGAAAATATTTATTTGGGACTAGGGCATTGCAATGAAAATATGAATGCCACAGTGAACTATGTGTGTGTTCAGGGAGATAAAAGAAGACAAAGATTTTTAAAGGAAAAATGAAGAGGATTAAATGACTGTTTTTAGGTAATTATCTTTGGCTCCAAGGGTCAATAACAACGGTGATGCCAGTTGAAGTTGGACAGGAAGTTCCTGGGCAGTTGTCCTGACAGAAGTTTTTTTTTGTGGGAAGTTGCAATGACTTTTGGGCAAGGTTGTGGTTTTTGTAGTCTTTTGTCATGGGTTTTGTTATCAGCATACGAGCATGAAAACCTTCTCTTCATGGCCTTCCCTGGCTCTATTTGTCAGGTGTTTTTGGTTTGTTTTAACACAAGTGACTCCATTTTGATTCTGACAACTTTGACAGCTCCAATGCCCCAACCTTGAAGTCTGGTATTGCTACCTGTTGTTTTACATGTGAGGCCACTGAGGATGGAGGAGCTGAGCATAACAACTGATTAGGGATGCCTAGCAGATCTGGGCTTGTTCTCTGGCTCCACATAGCTTCCAGGGCTGCCGTGTGCATGGAGCAGATGAGTGGAAGGTCGTGAAGCACTGCTCCGTGGAAAGAGTTGCAGAGCAAGCCCTTACATGCACAAGAGCTCATGCAGCCTGCAGGAGACCCACACTCAAGCAATGCCCAGCTCACTCTTCATATGTGTGAGCCCCGCAGGACTGTGTCCACTCAGAGGGGTCACTAGTCTCGTTTACAGAGACTCAGTGTCCCCCTTGCATCTGCCCAGAAAGGGGATAGCTTTCTATCTCATAAAGGGTGGATATGTGGGAAGCTGTCTCCATCAACACTTACTTCAGAATCAAGAAGTTCATGATTATTTAGTGTCTCTACTGAAAGGATAGACTGAAACTCGCTTGGCAAGTCAAGTCACATCTCTCCTTTGCTTCAACTCTTCCAGAGATCCATCACACTCAGAATAAAATCTGAAGCCAGATCAAGGCCTCCATGTCCGCTGCCCAGCTTTGTCTGTCTTTTCACCTCCCTGTTCCCTGTCCATCCTGCTCACTTCTGCCTGTGCAGTGGCTGGTCCCTCTGCCTGGCACTCTCTTTCCTCACCTTACTCATAATTCAAATGTCAGGTGGTTGAGGTCTTTCCTGAGGACCCTGTGTGATGAAGGCCATCCTATCCTCTATTCCTCTCTCTGATCACAATGTCAGTTGGATGGTTTCTGTGGGGGTCCAGGAGGGTCGGTATGCCCCTCTCCTTCTCAGTTTCCTCTATTGTTAACATCTTGCAATAGTGTGATACTTTTATTAAAATTGATGAGCTAATATTGATAGATGATGATGATGATGATGATTACTCTTAGAGACAGGGTCTTATTCTCTCACCCAGGCTGGAGTGCAGTGCTGTGATCTAGTTCATTGCAATCTTGAATTCCTGGGCTCAAACAGTCCCCCACCTCAGCCTCCCTCCCAAGTGGCTAAGACCATAGGCATATACCACCATGCCTGGTTAGAACCACAGGTACACACCACCACACCTAGTTTTTAAAATTATTTTTTGTAGAGATGAGGTTTCATGATGTTGCCCAGGTTGGTCTCGAACCCCTTACCTCAAGCAGTCCTAACACCTTGGCCTCCCCAAAGGCTGGGATTACAGATATCAGCCACCACACCTGGCCTAATGCATTATTATTAACCAAAGTAGTTTACATTGAGGTTTCCTGTTGGTGTTAAACACTCTATGGTGTTTGACAAATGCAAATGCCATGTATCCACCATGACAGTATCATACAGAATAGATTCACTGCCCTAAAAATCCCCTGTGCTCCACCTGTTCATTTTTTCTCCCTACTGGTTCCAAACATGGTATTTTTACTTTCTCATAGTTTGCCTTTTCTATTAAATAGAATGTCATATAGTTGAAGTCATATGATTATGTAGCCTTTTTGACTTAGTAATATGCATTTATTTTCTCCATGTCTTTCTGTGGCCTGAGAGCACATTTCTTTTTATCTCTTTTTGTATCATTTATCATTATGTTGCATGGATGTAAATTATAGTTTTTTTGTTTTATTTTTGAGACGGAGTCTTGCTCTGTCCCCCAGGCTGGAGTGCAGTGGCATGATCTCTTCATTGTCCTCGTGAAAGAGCCAAATAATGCAGAAGTATATAGAAAAATATCACTCAAAGCCCTGAGGAATATTTCTTTTTTTGAGACAGAGTCTTGCTCTGTCACCCAGGCTGGAGTACAGTGGCATGATCTCCACTCACTGCAAGCTCCACATGCCGGGTTCACACCATTCTCCTACCTCAGCCTCCCAAGTAGCTGGGACTACAGGCACCCACCACCATGCCTGGCTAATTTTTTTTGGATTTTTAGTAGAGACGGAGTTTCACCGTGTTAGCCAGGATGGTCTCGATCTCCTGACCTTGTGACCTGCCCACCTCAGCCTCCCAAAGTGCTGGGATTACAGGTGTGAGCCATGGTGCCTGGCCACAAATTATAGTTTTTTTTAACAAAAATCTATTCACTTATTGAAAGTCATCTTGATTGCTTCCAATTTTTGGCAGTTGTAAATAAAGCTGCTATAAACACTTGTGTATAGGTTTTTGTGCAGACATTAAGTTTTCAATTCATTTGGGTAGTTAGGAGCACAGTTCCTGGATCATATCATAAGACTAGCTTTAGCTTTGTAAGAAACTGCCAAACTGTCTTCCAAAATCACTGAGTCGTTTTTGCATTTCTGCCAGCAATAAATGGGAGTTCCTGTTGCTCCACATCCTTGCCCAGCATTTGATGGTTTTGCTCTTTTGGAATTGGGCAATTTTAAAAGGTGTGTAGTGGTCTCTCATTGTTGTTTTAATTTGCGATTCCCTAATGATATTTGATGTTGAACATCTTTTCATATGCTTATTAGTCATCTATATATCTTCTTTGGTGAGGTGTCTGCTCAGATCTTTTGCTCACATCTTAATTGTTTGTTTTCTTGTTGACAAGTTTTAAGAGTTCTTTGCATATTTTAAATACAGGTTCTTCATCAAATAAGTATTTTGCAAATATTTTCTCCAAGTTGTCGGCTTGTCTTTTCCTTCTATTAAAGACTGTTAACAGATTTCCCAGGTGTTTGAGAAGAACTAGACTAAACTACTGGCTGCTATGGGACTTCATGACAGAAGGGCAGAGTCATCAAAGACAACTCCATAGCGTTAGTACTGGTAGCCACTTAGAACAGTTCCAGTACGCCATAAAATCTATCAAAGTGTTTGTAAGAGAAATAAAATTGAGTAAAACCAAAAAATTCCAAATCGTGGATGTTGCAAAAAGATAAATGGACTTTAAAGATGAAGAAGGTATTAGATATTAGGACAGGAAAGAATTCAACTGATTAAGAAAATGTGAGCAAAACTCAATGCATAAACATAATCAGGAATGTTTTTGGGGCAGGAAGGAAACTACGGGGTAAAATTAAGGAAACTGTTATTTAGTAGAGAGAAAGAAAGTGAACTGTGGTTCATAACAGAATAATAACAAAACGAAGGCCCGTTATATATATTCACATATATATGTATATATAATATATTATATATACATATAAGCATATTATGTGTAGATATACATATTATATATGTATATATAATATACATATATGTGTATGTATATATTATATATACATATATTATATGTATATTATGTGTATAATAGGTATATAATAGAGAGTCATAAACTCTTAAAATCACCAGAGTAACATAGAGAAGAGAAGACAAAGCCTGCAGTGGCTTCCAGAGCTATCGCCAGAATCACTGAATCAGGAAGTGTATTATTTCAAATCCAGCTGGAAGAACACTCAAAGAGTTTTAAAGCCATTGCACCTCCACGTCCCAACTCAGTATCATTTCTCACACAAATTCAGCCACTTTCCAATCTCATAATAAGCCAAAATCCATGACAGCCCTGTCTGAGGTTGTCTTCAGTGTGTGGTTGTTATTTGTGTCGTTTGCAGTTAAATGAGTCCTTTGAGACTCCCATCTGGTGCTCGTTCATATTTTCTTGAAGACTCTTGGCAAGTTAAGGAACCTTGCTGAAGGAACCTGCTGAAGAACCCAAAGATTGTTCCAAGATGAATCTTTGTAAGAGCTGCATGTATTTATCCCAATATCCTAGTCGTCAAGTCAAAAGAAAATGTGTGCTGAAGTTCTACAAATGGCACTGAAAAAAAATGTAGGAAGGGTGAAGAATCTCATCTCTGATTTTAATACGTAGAGTTACACGAACCTGGAAAACGAGGGATGGGAATTTAGACACTACCATGATACTGGTTAGAGAAAGGCAGAAAGAAGGAAAAAAGCATTGTGTAGTACAGAGTCTTTCACCAGGACACATAGGAGAAGGAGGTTACAAACCCAGTGGGTTGAGTGTGGACTCTACCCGTTAACCTGAGTGCCTTGTAGAGCCCACTCCAATTTCATAGGAATATTTTCCCCGTCACTGGCCCTGTGCTTTAGAAACTTGCAGGAACTAAAGGAGAAACAAGGATGGCTTTATTGCAGTCTGTGGAGATGCACACCACAGTGGAAACACTCATCACAATATTAAGAGCTAAGTTCAAAGGAAAGTGAATTTTGTGGAAAAATAAAACGCCTGCTGATTACATTTTCTTCCCCATTAATGCCAAATGAACGTTTTCCATTTCTCTCGACTGCTCTGGACTCTAAGGTGGGTATCTTTTTTAAGATTTACAGTTAATCACCTGATGGAAGGAAGCAGGGGATGTGGGTGGGGAGTGAGCAAACCAAGCAGGTATGAGAACAGAGGCAACCGGATCTGCGGGGAAAGGCACAATTATAGCCATGTGAGAGGCTTGCCCTATGGATAGCAATTTCCATTTACCCACAGGTTTCCATTCTGCTGAATGCAGACAGCAGGAAAACAAGCAGAGAGCCCTATGAAATAATACACCTTCCTTCGCCTGTGTTGGCTACACAATTTGGAAGGCTGATGTCAGAGAAAAAACACTGTTAGGAATTTTAGTTTTCAAATTATGAAATGTTCATCTGGTTCTTGAAAGGGAAACATGTGTGCCTGAAAGAAGATGAGCACACATGGGCACAGCCCAGGGACATCCCTCCATCGTATCATTTAATATCTCATTGTCGCATGTCAACAGGGAATGCAGCCACCTGGCGTCATCTCAACACTCCAGCCCGGGCGACAGTGTGAGAGTCCGTCTCAAACAAACAAACAAACAAACAAACAAACAAACAAACACTCTATTTGCCTCTCTCTCTTTCTACTTTCTTCTTTTGCCTTCCCTGTGAAAAGTGGCTAGATGGGTATGCATTCAAATTACCTACTTAGGGAGACAAAAAGGCCACTTTTGAATTCTAAGTTCAACATCTACTAACCCAACTGTGTATCTGAGGAAGAAAATGTTTTTTAAACAGCTTCTTCTGTCTCTTTTTGCAAACAGTGTTAAAGGGGGTATGTAATAATTTCTTAAATTCTCTTTGCTTGATTTAAATTGATTAAAATATTGGTTGGCCATCTTATATTTAATCATTCAACAATATTTTTTCAGGCCTCTATTATGGGCAAGTCATTTTGCTAGATCTGGGGTACAAAGATGCCTAAAGCCTAGTTGTTTTACTCCCGGAGCTCCAAGTCTCGAAGGAAAGGCAGGAAGTAGATCCTGACATTCACAAGATAAACATCATTAAAGCTTTTGAGGTTGATTTCATGATCTATTTCTCCCCATAACATGCAATAAGTTAAAGTTGAAAAATTAGCCTCATTCTAGTCCTTTATAATGCTTAGTCATTAACTAATTAAGCAATTAATTAATTTAAATATTTATTGAACATCTATTAAGCATCAAAGGCTCTCATGGAGCTTACTTTTATGTCAGAAAGGGATAAAGGCCATGAAGAAAAAGGTAGGTTAAGGGAATAAACAGAGATTGAAGACAAGGCTTTTTTTTATGGAATGATCAGGGAAGGCCTCTTTAAGAAGGTGACATTTGAACAGAGAGGGAGTGAGCCACAGAGATATCTGAGGAAGCAGCACGTGCATAGGGTCTGAGGCAGGAATAAGTCAGGCAAACTCAAGGAATAGCCAGGAAGCCAACTTGGCTATAGAAGTGGAAGGAGAAGTAAACGATGAGGAAGAGAAGAAGTGAAGGTCCATTGTGCATGGAAGGTCTATTGTGCATAGTTGCACTTGGTAAGGATTTTGGATTAAATCCTGGGCCCAGCAAGGAAAGCGGGTAATGGGCTGTGGAAACAGTTTTGGTAGATGTTGGTAACTTGAACTAGAAAAAGATGGTGAGAAGGGCAGATTCCAGTTCTGTGTTAGATAGAGCCAACAGGATTTGATAATAGATTACGTTATGGGATGAGAAGCATTTATTGAGATAGAAAAGGGTGAAGGGCTAGGGAATGGGGAGGAATGAAGAACGGGTTTGGGCTTGCATTTTGGAATAGGAAACAAGGGGATATGGAGAGTGGAAGCAACTGTGAGTTGGGGTGACGTAGGAGAGACCTGGATCTGAGAGTCCTGGGTGTAGGTGTTATTTGCAGTACTAGGTCAGGCTGATATCCCCAGGAGAGTAAGAATAGAGAGACTTGAGGAGTGAGGGCTGAGATCTGGACCACTCTAGGCTGTAGACATTGGGAAGATGAAGAAGAATCTGGAAAGGTGACTGAGGGGGTATGAATAGTGAGATAGGACAGCTAAGAGAAACGGCTTCTGAATGCCAAGTGAAAAAATGCTGTAAGGAAGAAGAGCTCAACTTTGACCTACTGCTGAGAGGTTGACTTAAGATGGAAATTTTGCCTTCTTTTTCCACTTTTTGCCAGCCCTGAAAGTTAGCTTTTACATCTGCATATATTAAGAGCTAATGGTAGCTTTCTTTTTTTCTTTTTAAAGAATCAAGGTTTTCAACTTTTAATAAAATATATCGCATGTAGTCAGTCTGTTTGGGATACTATAACAAAATACCTTAGACTGGGTAATTTATAAATAGCAGAAACTTATTTTCTCACAGTTCTGGAGGCTGGGTAGTCCAAGATCAGAGCAGCAGCAGATTCTGTGTCTGGTGGGTGCCTGCCCTCTGCTTCATAGGTGGTATCTCTTGTCACATCCTCACATGGAAGAAGGGGCAAACTGCTCCCCTGTGTCTTTTTTTTTTTTGCAGATTACAAATGTGTAATAGGATATTTTAGGGACAATACATTGAAAAACAAAACTATCATTTTACAAATGTAAATACAGAGAAAAATTCTAGATGGAAGCACATGAACTTCGTAGCAATAAACTTTATAACAATGTTACTCCTATGGAGGAAGAAAGGGGATTAGGACACGGAATACGGCCAAACAGGAAAATTGTACCCTGGGATGCCCAGGACAGTCCGTATTTATTCTTGTTTTAATTACCGGTTGACTTACTTATTTCCCTTGTGTCTCTTTCACTAATTCCACTCATTATGGCTCCACACCCATGACTTAATCATCTCCTAAAGGCTGCTCATTTTAATAATAACATATTGGCAACTGAATTTCCACATGAATTTTGAAGGAACACAAATATTTAGACCATAGCACATATGTAAGAGTTAGAGAACAAAAAAAGATGAGTTTGTGCTGAGATGAACTGCTAAGCTGTGGGCTAAATTGTCTTACTGGTTACACTGATCTCGCAACATTTGTATTTCACACAGTTACTTCAGTAAAAAGACAATTTTCTGTATGTCCTTGACCTTTGGGTCTGATACCATGTAATTGAAATTTCAAGAGTTAAATTTATAAATGCTAGGAGCAGACAACAAAGAGTTCCAAGGATTGTGATAGAGAACATGTACAATTTGGTCACAAAAATAGGAATCATCAATTTTGCTTTCAATGTGGTTTATTTATTTATAACCTGCCTTGTTTCAAACTGTAATCTTCCAGCAGGTAAAATCTGTGTCTAAAATACTCATTGTTGGCAGCAACTTAGACTAAGCGCCTGGGGGTGGAACAAAAATTAAAAAATAAGTGGAGGCAGAAATCTTCTGTTGACTGACTTTGGTCGACGTGTAGATGGTCCATTTCTCTCACATTTTTAGTTTTTCACTGATATGGTCATTTAGACTCTAACTCCTCAGGCCAAATCCAGCCCACAGGCATATTTTGTTTGGTGTACACAATGTTGGCTCAGATTTAAAAACTGGGAGTTTTCATATGAAAATCCACATTTATGGCTCCTTTTAAAAAACTGTCTCAATAACAGTTGCAACTATTCCATTTATCAATTTAAATTACCTGAGTAATCACTTTATTGATTTAAATTACCTGAGTAAGACTTACAATCAAGTTTGCAATCACTGATCCACGGGATGATTTATTTATCATATAAATTGTTACAACTGCATTTTCTTTCAATACAACCTCATGTGGCTCCCCCATAAACATTTTTCAAGATGACAAAATCAAATCTTTTTCTATGTGCTACATTTTTTTGGATGCTGTTAAATTTTATTTAAATAATTGTTTTTAATATGTCAAAATGAAATGTATGTGGTGTAAAGAAGTATATGTGGCCATATTTTCCAGAGTCAAAGTACTGTAAATAATTGATAAGTTGACTCATTTTGGCAGTGCCTATCCCCCAGGTTAGACCATCTAAACTCACCATGCTCCATTTTCTGAAATGGCTTTCATTAGTTGATTTTGAAGGAGTCCAGAATATGACATCCCAAAATATGCCACTTTGGCATAGGCTTATTCTGAGATGAAGGCAATTGAGAAAAATCAAACACAGAAAGAGTTCTCTGCTCTTTCCTTCTGCCTAAAAGCAGGGTGTAAATTTTCCTTGTGGAAATATCTGCTCCTCTCCTTCTTGTACCAGGAAGAGGAGATTAACCCTTATTACTGGAGGCAGAGATGGCATCAAGATGATTCTGTGTAAATAAGCTTTACTAAATAACCTTTATCTGCCATTCCATAGTTTCCCCATGTATTTACATTCCCACATTTTACTGCCCTAGAAACCCAAAGCCTTCCTTCCTTTGTCTAGTCATTTGTCTAAATTTATCATCCTTTGTTAAAATGGTATGTAGGCACCCAAGTCCAACCACTCCTTTAGAGTTTTCACTTCTTTTCTATGAAACCCATCATGTATGTAAAAAATAGTAACATCAAATGGAATGTGTACGCTTTTCTTCTGTTAATACTACTTTTGTTAGTTTAATTCACAGGCCCATTTCAAATAACCTAAGAGAATAGAGAACACCTTTTTCCTCCACTACAGTGTATTTATTTACTTTTACATTGATGCCTTTTACGTGACAAATGCTGCTAGGATATGGATGTTAGAAATTAGTAAACTTGCTTAACTGTCGTCATGATTCAGTGGAAAGATGTATACAAAAGCACATAATCAAGATTCAGTGAAACATATTCCAGGAGAGATATTAGCACAATGAACTATGGAATCACAGAGAAGAGGGACCACTAACCCCTTTAAATGAGAAGTTATCTAGTGTGTTTTTAACTGTTAAATGAATATCATGTTACTGTATTGTGTGTAATGAGATCTGATGCAGATCTCATTCATAAATTCTCTCTCTCTCTCTTTCTGAATTGTGTGTGTATGTGTGAGAGAGAGAGAGAGATTAAAAGCATTTATTTAAGATGGTTTCTAGAGATGGGCTTACATAATAACCCTAGGGACTATTTAGCAAAGAACTTTCCTGTCTTTAGCTTTACCATATGCCATAGATTGAGCAAGTCATTTATACTCTGTAAATTCAGTTTGCATATCTATTAAGGAAGCATTAATTTAGATTATCACTTCTCAAATAGGACTCCTCATATGAATTATAGGACAGAGAAAATAATTTGAGTGACCATTTTCTCAATTCTCCCAAGGATGGTATATAAGTTGTGACATTCTAAATGCACGGAAGAGAAATTAATTCATTTCATACAATGGATGCTTTAAGAGATTAGGGCTTAATTCTCTCAAGAACACTGCTGCAATCTTATGTGGCTTTTAACTGGTTCATTGCTGCTCTCTCCTCCACCCTCCTGTAAGCCAGGAGTCCAGGTTATAAATGAGGGATATAGGTCACAGGTGTCATTGTACATCTTGCCTCTGTCTGTGATATAAGCCTCGGCTAGTTATAGGGTTTGGCCTATACGGATTATGGCTGCTAAGGTTGACACTGTCATAACTTGCATAGGTTCTTTGTCCTTGAAAACGGAAATCTTGGAAATCTCATAAAAGTAAGGAAAAAACCTCTAGTGATCTAATCTGATTTTAGGGCTAGACCTCCTGATAAAGAATTATGAACTTGAACTCAATCCAGGCTGCCACTGCTACATCAGGGCGTCATGGTTTCAAGAGAGCATATTAAAATAACAATAACAAAGAAAATGGCAGCTATCCATTATAAGTAGTTGTTTTGTACATTATTTTATTTAACTATCATGAGAATCCTGAGCTAGCTTTCTTGTTCTCCATTTAACAGGTGAGGAAACTCAGAGGAGTTAGGTCACTTGCCCAAAATCCAGGGCTAGTAAGTAGCAGAGGCAGGTTGCACACCAATGTCTCCGTAGCCTTGGTAACCTTATAGTGTGCATCCTCTCTTTCAAGTCAAGTAGGAGTCAGGTTATACTTCCTAGAGAGGAGGAGTGGCAAGAACTATACAAAGACTCTGAACCTGTCGAAGTACCAGAAAGAGTGAACAAGCGTGGAGATGACTTGTTGACACTTGGAGGGTGCAAAGGTACTCCAGGTACTCTGAGGATCAAGCTAAAGGAAGGATCCCCAATTCTACCTCCAGCAGCTATTGGCACTGAGTGTAAGGACCAACTGCTGCCTTGGCTGGAATTGATTCAGTGGCCCAGGGAGACAGGGGAAGAAAGAGGAACTTGCAGATCTAAGTCCATTTGCAGATTAGTTGGGGAGGGCCTGGGATGGATGCTGCTTTTGGTTCTATCTGTTGGAGCATGAACCTGTGCTCACATTTTTGGTTGTGAGAATTTGCTTTGAAATGGTATAGTGGACCTTATCAATGCTGCCATATATCCTTTCAGGTCAATTTTAATGTTTCTATACAATTCTTCTTCAAATTTAGTAAGCTCTTGCCTTATTATGAGGATTGTCTTCGGGCCAGTGGAGGATTCCTGCAGCATCAGATTGTCTGAGAGTTCACATCCTCAGGGCTGCCATTGGCCCAGTGACTGACACACAGGATCAGCGCTTCCCAGCCCCCTTATCTGGGTGAGATGGCTCTGAGATTACTATGCACCTGACTTCTCTCCTGCAGGATCAGCTGAGGCTACTTCTGCAGGAAGATTGTCTGAAATAATCTGCCTCTCTCTCTCTCTCTCTTTCTCTCTCTCTCTCTCTCTCACTAGTTTCTCCTTAATAAATAATTTGCTCATGGTCTGTCTCTCACTAGTCCTTCCTTAACAAGTAATTTGCTCATGATCCTCATCTCAAGAGCTGCTTCAGGGAAAACTCACCTAAGACATACAGTATTCCTGTTTATATGTTACATACTTATATATTCAGCCAAAGTTCCAAATTCATGGGAAGTCATGTTCACTGAAAAAAGAGCCTAGGGTTTGGGGCCAGATGAATCTTGCTCAAATACAAACTAAACCACTGCTACTGAGGGCTTTGGGTGAGGCACCATCCCCATGTGGTTGCTTGTTTCATAATGTGTGAAATATCAATAATGATACTTAAATTGGAGGAGTCTGGATTTAATGGGATAAAGTATTTAAAGCATCTGGTACTCAGTGGCACTAATTATTAAAACCCCAAGCAAAGTAAGGTTGGAGACATTCTAAACTCAGGACAGTCACAGAGAAACCACATTTAAAATATTCTTTTCATTGTGTGATGCTTTTGCATAGATCTCTTGTATAAAAAAAGAAAAAAAATCTGTATAGCCTGGCCTTTCTATACACAGGCAGTGCCCTTACCGCTTGGAGTACTATATTGTTGCTGCCAATTTGTTCTCACCCTCAGGAGGCACTGTGGTCTGTGGACAGAGAAATAAATATTTCTGTTTGTTTCTTCATTTAGTATATGTCAGTCCTGCATTGATCTTGGCTATTTCCCTCAAAGGGATGCATGTAGAAGCAGTTTTCACAGCACAGATAAATATTAAAGGCATATTTAGTTCCCTGTAGTGAACAAGGCTGAGGAGACAAACGGGCACATCACTGAAGGAGGTGTTTGAAGGTAAATTAAGGGCCGGCCATCAAAGTGACCCTCATGTATGCCCGTAGAAAGTGTGCCTTTCAGAAAACTCGATGACCTCTTCTATTCCTCTGTGGGAGTGTTGTTGGGTTGAGCCGTGCATCATTTCCGTTCCTCAAGCCCAAAATAGTTTTTTCTGATTTGTTAAATATTTTACTCACAGAAGTACGTGACCATGATTTTTCTTGTGTTTTATAGAGTATAAGAATTTCTTTCTTGGAAGTGGCATGGGCTTTGGATTAGTACCCAACTTCCCCAACAAGAGGCTGAGGAAGCCTTGAGGATTTGTTCCATAGGATCCCATCGCTGGCTAGGGATGAGGGACCATTTATTATCTTGTGGCCACTCCAGACACAGAAGCCTGTTCCTTGCCTCTCTGCTTTGGTTCATACTGTTTTCTCTGCCTGGTATTTCCAACCCTTTCCCTACCCCTACACCTGTCCCCATTTACCTGGTGCTCAGCTACTTACACTCCAAGATTCAGCTCTTGCAGCACCTCCTCTAAGTAGCCCTTTTCTAACTCCTCTAATTAGTCTTGTTCCCACCTCCTGTTGCTCTCCTGGCCTTGTATAGGCTTCCACTGCAGCAGCTAAAACCAGGAAGTGCTAGGACCTATGATTTCCCAAGAACAAGGATCAAGACTTATACATTTTGGCCAGGTGCAGTGTCTCATGCTTGTAATCCCAGCACTTTGTGAGGCCGTGGTGGACAAATAGCTTGAGCCCAGGAGTCGAAGACCAGCCTGGCCAATATGGTGAAACCCTATCTCTACAAAAAATACAAAAATTAGCCAGGCATGGTGGCATGTGCCTGTGCTTTCAGCTACTTGGGAAGCTGGGGTGGGAGGATCACTTGAGCCCAGGAGGTAGAGGCTGCAGTGTGCTGTGATCATAGCTCTGCACTCTAGCCTGGGTTACAGTGAGACTCTGTATCAAAAGAAAAAAAAAAAGATTTATTCATTTTGGATCCTTCAGTATTGGGCAAATAATATGTGCTCAATATACATTGGTTAGTAATAGAACAGTCATATAGCCATGGAGTATTAATTGAGGTATATTATGTGCAAGACACTGTGTTAGATGCTAGAGAAGATGTTGAAAAATAAAATATAATGCTGCTTTCTAGAATTAGAATCCCTTATGAACTATTCATGCCAAGTACACAAGGAGGGGGGATTTCTGTCTGTTTGGTTCACTGATGTTTCCCAGTCCCCTGGAATAAATAGTGCCTGACACATAGTTGGCCCTCAATAAATATTTAATGAATGAGAGAATGCCTTCCACTTGGTAACAGTTTTAGCTTTCTCAATGATGCATCCTGTTTTATATTATACCATGAGCAATGCCTTGCTTTGGATTGCCGAATCAGACATCCTCGTTTAAAAGGTAAACCCCCCTGAAAAAAGTGAGGGAGTTATTTTCAATCCTAGCTTAACCAAATAGAAACAAATTAAGTTCTTGTTTAAAGTTGCTTTTCAAAAGTTCTTGTTTGTTAGAAGCCTAAATGGTACCTGAGGCCAAGGGAAGCTGGTTGCTTTTGAGCTCAAACACTTCCTGTGAGAACTGCAATTGCACGTAAGGTCTGGTCCATCAGTGGCCACTGAAAATATGTGTTGAGCTGTTGACTGTTGCACCTCAATTTAGAGCATTAAGTAGAAAATGTTTCCCTGATTGGAAGTCATTTCTGCTCCTTCTGGGTTGTTTGTTAGGGACTTCATCACAAGGGTAGCTTTTGTCTCCTCTTTCTTTAAGTAATCTGGGAGGTTGCTGGAATCCTCAGTAAATTACTTCAAAGATAGGCTTTGTCATTGGAATAAATCCTGAAAGACCCATCGCAGGTAGCTCTGTAGGGATTTTTGATGGAAAAGTAGAACAATACCTTGGTGTCCTAGGACACTTTTGACTCTAAAGAGAGATGACCAGTGAATTACAAAATATAACTCTATTCCAAGACTCGGAATCTAAGGAAATTAAATTTAGCTGAAATTGAGAGCAGTTAAGGAGGGGAAAAAATGACAAATGTAGAAAACTCATAGTTTATAAGTTTTATTCTTTAAATATTCTATCTGTTAGTGTTCTCGTTTAGTGTTATTAGGACTTATATTTTGGGGAAAATAAATTTTATATTTTAATTCTTAGAAAAAAAAATTCTTCCTAGTTCAAACTAGACAACAAAGATATCTTTGTTTCATAGTGGCGATTTCCTGGAGGGAAAGAAAGGGGAAGGTAATTACGAGAATCAGGCAACTATGAGGTTGAACAGGGAAGAGGAGGGCACAAGTAGGGAGAGGGCAGAAAGTAAGACCCTGGGGTGCCCCAAGAAGAGAAGAGAACAGGCTTAGCTCAGCATCTTCTTATAAGTGCCTGCCATAGAAACTGCGGGACCTTCACCAGCCTTCTTCTCACCCTTCATGACAGAAGGGGTCTGTGTTTTTGGTGAACAAGGAGGACATGAAGAGAAAAGAAATTATGATTTGGGGATTCTATTGGAGTGGTTAAGGTTGCCTACATGGCTGGTGAGTGCGTGCGGTTGTATTCCTGCATTCCCAGGTATCTTTCCTTCCTGACTATCTCTCTTGTTGCTTCTGCCTGCCACTGGTGTGGCTGTTGCATACATTAGGATGTCTACCCAGGAGGGCTCTGCATCACCTTACAATCCTGAAGAGAATGGTTTACAGTTAAACTGTCCTTGGGGGCATTGCAGATTTAGCAATTCACCCTCCTGGAAAGTGTGACTGTATTAATATTGATGCCCCGGGAGAAGGGTTATTGTAAAAATGGAATTGTGGGAAAGTCACTTTTACTGCTTCAGCCCATCTGAATCCATGCACTAGAGGATGCATAGGTGTTTTATTTTTTGGCGTTGTTTCTTTGTGAGCAAAAGAAAGAAAGTTATGTTCCCTGAAGTGAGATCTTGATTTTTCAAAGCAGAATCAATATGTTGCTTCCCTTCAGAGGAGAGAGAAGATGCTGCAATTGGTCTGGATTCTGCTAATTACCAGCCCAGTGGATTCAACTTCATCTCATTCTGTCTTGGTGAGGAAAGATGGTTGTGAGACGAAAGCCCGACATTCTGTTTCACCAGCTAACCCCTCATCTTTCTTTTCCTCATTAAACCACAAAGACCTCGACCTCCCAGTCCCTTGATAGGGGCTTTATATTGCCTACTGTGAACTCTAAGAGGTGGGGCTTGTTATCCCTATCTGATGACACGGGAATTCTTCACTTCCAGAGCTGGTGAATAGGGAAGCTAGGATTTGAACCAGAGTTTTTCTTACTCAAGAGTCTGAACATTTAGCAAATAATCTTTCTTGTCTATAGGTTAATTTTTAATTACAAATTGATTAATTCAATCAAATTTTCTGCTTCTGTATTAAACAAAGAGGCAGTTAGGATACAACTGTAAAGGTTTAGTATCTTTGTCGATAGTCTATGGTAGAATACATTCTTTGAGATGGGTGAGCAAAGAGGGCTGAGAGTGTTCATGTTGGAAGGATGCTTAGAAAGTGTTTCCTCGAGAAGACTTGCCTATCATTCCCTAGGAAGGATACAGACTGCTTCGTAAGCCTGGTGGACTCCATGTGAGCATGTTGTAGATTTGGTTTTCAAAGTGGAAGATACTGTTCTTTCTCATTAGAAACCCAGGTGTTTCAGAGTCATACCTGTGAGTACAGCGTCATCCTACATTCTACCATGCCTTGCTCTGTTTCAGGAACAGCTTTAGGTGGTGGAAGGAGCATGGCCTTGGAGCAGAATTTCCTATGTCCTACAGTGGGACCGACCCTGGGCAAGTCACAGGAGGCGACTGCCTCATCGAGGAAGGTCCACTGCTTGGGTGTGAACCTCAAGCAGGATTTGACCAGCTTCGTGCCTTAGCTTCCTCAACTGTAAAATGGGGATAATACTAACTGTCATATATAAACCCATGGGGATTTATATATAATAGGTGATAGGTGAGTGTATATATAAGCATGGCTGCCTCGTAATTAGCTCTATAGAAGGGTTCACGGTTTCTATTACTTCTTCCCTGGTAAAACAAGCATGGTAATGCCTTCCTCATGGGCAGGGTTGAGATTCATTGGTATACCTATGGCATTAGTTTTAAACTAAGGCCTGTTTTGTCCTTAAGGGATCTTTGGCAATGTTTGAAAACATTTTTGATTGTTAAAACTTGGGATGAGTTGGGGCTACTGATATCTAGTAGGAGGAAGCCAAGGATGCTACTAAATACCTTTTAATGCATAGTGTAGATCCCAAAGCAAAGAGTAATTCAGTCTAAATGCCAATAGTGCCAAGGTTAGAGCCTTGCCTTATGGAATTCTTGTGGCTCAGTACCAGGTACGTTGTAGGTGTGCAATGCATAATGGTGCTTTTCGTTTTCTCATCCTCTTCAATCTATACCATTGACTATCCTCTTTCTTCATCCATGTGCATTATTGTCAACAACTTCTACTTGATGCCCCCTCCTTCTCTGTTCCTTCCTTTAGGAATTCACCAGCTGTTGGACTTTTGTGGAGATGTTGAAATAATAAGGCATCTTATCAGGTGACTTTTTCTTTTAGTGGCCTCACTTTAGGGCTGTCTTTAGAGTTGCGGGAGAAGATGGATGAGAGAAAGCTCTGGTTTGGGGCTCAGAGTACTGGAGCTTACAGTCATTTAACAATCATTGTGCCCATTGCTAAAATTCTGAATTCACCAGGGCATGGGCCTTGCCAGGGCATGGGTTCCTGAGGGTTTGATTGAAATCTCTGAACACAAAACAAAACAAAACAGAATATTTGGCCAATGGCAGGGAAAGGTACTCTTCACTTCTCTTCCCAGCAGTTGGGAATAATTGGTGTAATGGGTGGGAGAAAGGAGATAATAGACATGAGGAGGATCATTTTAGAGACTGTGTTTGAAATCTACCTGGGAAAACTTCCATAGCTATGAGTCAATTCATTGTTTCAAGTTACATAATTTATCTGAATTGTCATGACAACAGTTTTGGCTCCATATAAACATCCCCTAAAGCCTGAGAGTTAGGAGCTCCACACATTTTATGTTGATAAATGAAAATAGAAATGATCTTGAGTACTGTTGTGTTATTCAAAAACTTCTCAGTGGATATCCTAGTAATTAGATGTGGGTTCAGAGGAGTCTTCACTGGAATAAAATATTCCAGCATTAATTGCCAAACTTTCACATGATGGCTTGCATTTTGTATGTAATGTAGTAAAATCTTAATTTTTATTTTGATGTTTGACCATTTTTTCCTTTTCTAAACTCTTTAACTATCTCTCCTATTTAGGATATGCCACATTCATCTCATAGATGATTTATGGTTTTAGAATAAAAAATATAGACAGGAAGGAATTTTTCCTGAAAGTAACCCAGTATTTTATTTTCAGGATTATAGAGTGTTATTGAATATGAATGCAATGTGCCTGAAACCTCATGGCACCCGCATTATATTAAAAAAATGTGCATTTGATAAAGCCTGGGATAGGAACCATGAGTCAGGGCAATTTTTCAAAGCCATTTTGCAGAGTCTTATGACAGCAATAAATACCTAAGTATCAGATTAATAATTGGATCCTGACAAGTTTGCAATTGTGGCCACACATCATCAAAACTGTTTATTCAGCATCTGTCAGGGAAAAAAAATCAGAGGATGCTTTTATGTGAGATGTTTTCAAGTAAAACGCAAAAAAAGAAAAAAAAAAAAAACCCAGTAAAAAACAACAAAACAAAAGCAGAAAACAAGTGGAGAGAAAGTGCTGAAAAGTCCACTTCGGAGTCTTTTGTTGAGTAGTTTGCATTAGTCTCATTTAGGGTGCAGGAAGTGAGAGTGCCTTGTATTGTATAGGCTGTCAGACCTATGATGAAACTTTGGTTCTGCCTCCTAATGCCTCTGTGACCTTGGGCACTTTATTTAATCTCTGGCTTTAAAACTCTTTTCATATATAAAATAGACTAATAACACCTCCTGTAGGTATTTTGTAATGATGGAGTGAGAAAATGCATACAGACATCCTTGCACAAGTAACTGGAGCATAGTAGGTGGTGCTTGAGAAATTGTACAAGTGGCGTCTCTGGGGAAGGCAATGCATAGTTTATGCAATACTTACAAACATGACATTTTGAAATTATAATCCTCTTATAATCTAACTTTTAGGAATTTTTGGAATTGAGAGAGGTTGAAAGAAATTGGAATTTTGACAAATTTTTAGTCACATCTGGTTCAGGTGAACATAGATACAGTACTCAATTGTAGAGACCAAAGCTATCCTGAGGAAATATGGAGGACGTGATAGCCCGACCTTCTGATACTGTGGTCAGCTGATCAGAGTCACCATACAGGCAAGTGGTACTTTGTTGGACCTCTAAAAATGCTGACGGATAGAAATGACTCTAACCAGGAGATAGTTTGCCCAAATATATGACCATTACTCTTCTCTCCTTAATTCAAATCTAAAGATGAAGAAGGAAAATTCTATAGGACCTTTCAAATTTTTTGTCTTTGTTGGTCTTCAATCTAAACTGAAAGTCAACCACTTTCAGGCCCTCTGTCACTTACTAGCTGTGTGATTTGGAGCAAGGTACTTAATCATTGTCAGTCTTGATTTTTTCATCTACAAAGTGGTACTAATCAGAGTACCTGTTCCTATAAGCAATCATGAAGATTAACGAGATAATGCATGAGAAGACTTTTGTAACTGTTAGCTCTTGCTGTTGTCATTACCTCTTCTCCCAGAATTCTTTTCTGTTTGCCCTGGCTCTTCTCGTCAAGTTTACCCTGGGAGGAGTGTCTGAATGGCAGGTGAGTTTTTGAGCCTCTGACAACTGCTGCTCTAATGTCTTAGGTTCAGAAATTCTGACAGTTGTAGTGATGACCTTGGAGTGTGGTGAAAACAAAAGTCTGAAAGTGACAGGAGAAGAGGCATCTGTAATTAAGCACCTTGTCTTTAAACTCTTGATTGCATCTATCTATCTATATATGTATACATGTATACATATTTATTTATAAAGTATAATTAGGTTATGTATTTCTGGTGATTATTTTCAACCCTTCTGTGTTCTCCATGGCCATCTTCACTGTAGTTCTTTCTGGAACAAAACTTTGCTGTGATGCTTTCTAAGGAATTTAAAGAATACATGTATTTTAACTTTTGCTTTACATTTTAAAAAAGTCTCACAATGGAAATATTCACTATGATTTATAGCAAAATAAAAACTTCAGGAATTATAGATGCTTTCATCCTGGGATAACATTTGCTATTTGCTGGGAATGAATGTCAGCCATAAAAAATAGATGGGAGCTGCTTATTTAGTGTTTTCATTTGTTGTAGCAAATCTATCTGTCAGGTGAATTTGACAACAAGATGAGCATCCGCGGTTTGATTCATACAGGAATAGGAGGAACTCTATAGAGATTGAACTTCGGCCTGGTGTATGAGGGAAATACAGGTTAATAAGGAAATCCAAATAAACCACACAGCCAGAAAACTTACAGGAGAAAAGGGACTGACAGTTTAGCATTCAGCCACTTCATAGTGACATGCATTTTAGAAGCTCCCCAGCTTTAAATTTGTACTACTAAGGGATTCCTCTTCCAACTTGGATTTTTAGATTACAAATTACTTTTATGTTACTCTGAAAGCTGAGTTCTTCATAGAGTTTCTTACGTGCAAAGACTAGTATGGAGGGTATTTATTAATTTGTTCAAGAGAACTTCTTGAATATCTACTATGTTCTAAGTAAGCGTTCAGGTATGGGAGGGGAACGAGACACAAACAGTGCTTGCCCGAAGGGGGGAGGGATGGGAAATAAGTAACTCATGTGTAAACAAGCAGATGCAAAGAAATAACAGGGACCCTCCAGAACTAATAGCTCATGGGGCAAAGGGGAACAAAGAGGAGGCAGCTGTGATTTCGATTTGTGGGTAAGCATTGTCTATATCAGAAAAGGCTTGGCCTGGTGCAGTGGCTCACACCTGTAATCCCAGCTCTTAGGGAGGCAGAGGCAGGGGGATAGCTTGAGCCCAGGAGTTCGAGACCTACCTGGGCAATATAACAAGACCCTGTTCTCCACAAAAAGGAGAAAAGAAAAGACTTCAGAGAAGATGAAGCTGAGATAAAGCTTGAAACATGAACAGGTACTTGTCAGCGTAAAATGAGACAGGCATTCCAGGAAAAATGCAATGCTGGAGTGAAGGCATAGGGGCGTTCAACCCACGAACCAAATATTAAGAGGCACCTCTGACTTCATTTGGGCACTTTGATCATGCACACCTGCTGTAAAAGGTTTAGACACCATGTGAGCTTGGATGCCCTGAATTTTAAGATACGCTGAAAACAGGTAAGGACTGGTTTTTCTTGCCTTGCATGGTAAATCTTATTTACTCTTTTTCAAAATGTCTTTGGTTGGAAACCACTCCATCAATTTCATGATAGCATTCTGGAGTGGGGGTTGGGTGTGGGACTACAACATTTATTAATTGTAAATCAATAATAAGATGTATGTATACAGATTTCAGATATATTAACATGTGATCAGATATCTATGTCTTAGAATTGAGGAAGAACAGTGTTTTGAGTCCGTCAAACCACTTATCTCAAGTGGGATGCTACCCTGGAAGTTGGGTCAGTGGAGCTGATTGTGAGTTTACTGAGTCATTCAAATAACAGGATCCATTTCTTACCAGCATCCCCGGCTTTATACTTTACTAGGTGTAACTGATGTCTACATCTTATCTCAGAACTTGAAGCTCACCAACAACTCCAGGTCTGCCATTACTGAGCGTTGTGACAATCCAGGCAGGCATAGCTCTGCACATTTCCTTAATTGCTGGTCTTCTCTGCCATGTTTTATAGATGAAAACTTGGAAAGGTTAAGCAATTTGTTGAAGTCCACACAGCTAGGAAGTGGAAGACCCACAGTTTGACTCCACGATGGAAAACTGGTGTTCTTTCTGTCATCTAATGCTCACTCTCCAGTTTTGCTCTACCTACCCTGATGGTACTGTTCTGAGAAAGGCTCCAATACTACAACTTAATATTTCATTTGGGTTTTTTTTCTTCTTTTTTTAGTTTTTAATTTTTGTGGGTACATAGTAGGCCTATTTATTTATGGGGTACATGAGATGTTTCAATATAGGCATGTAATGCATTTTAATCACATCATGGAGAATGGGATTTTCCAAAAAGAAAAACATTTATCCTTTCTGTTACAAATAATCCAATTGCATGCTTTTAGTTATTTAAAATGCACAATTAAGTTATTATTGACTATAGTTACCTTGTTGTGCTATCAAATAGTAGGTCTTATTCATTCTTTCTAATTATTATTTTTTGTACCTATTAACCATTCCCACTTAGTCCCCAGCCCCTGACTACCCTTCCCAGCCTCTGGTAATCATCCTTCTACTCTCTATGTCCATGAGTTCCATTGTTTTGATTTTCAGATCCCACAAAGAAATGAGAACATGCAATGTCAATATCACTTGTAGTTAGCAATGAAGACAGGTTGAAGATGGTCAACCTTTTCAAAAAGAGTATTTTCACCACTAGCAAACCAGTGAAACAAACCTGGCAAAGATGAGATTCACAAAGTACCTTTATTTCAATGCTTTAATTAGGTGCAATTCCAAACACTGTAAGGTGCATGGTGTTAAAATTGAATTAAAGACAGCCACAAGGGCAAAAAACTCCTGTGTTTGCTTTTGTATTTTGGTGAAGCAGAATTAAGAAGCTGATGATGATTAAATAATATCTGGAAAAGTGTTAACTTTCAATAAGCTAATGGTTGCCTTCCTGAGTTTGCATGTAAAATCATATATGTTTTCTCTCACTATCTTGCTCTCTCACTCTCTCTACCTTGCAGTGGCAAGTGGATGGTGTCCTATTTAAAGGGGATGAGGGGTTCGGCTTCCTACACCATTTGCACTGGTGGAATCTACAGTTTTATTTTTGCTTACTTATTTCCATGGGCCCTTTCTCTATAGGGTCAGGAATCCGTTTGCCTACTGAGCTGAGCTTGGGCTTTCACTCCGGATTCATAGACAGAATCACTGGAGAGACCTAGCCAACTGAAGCCTGTTTCCATTTCTTCATATGGTCATTGGCTTCCAGGAGTGAGGAAGGCATGAAATCTGACAAATCTCTGAGTGCAGTGAGGACAGTCCCTCCTCCTTGTCTGCAATCCCTGAATCTCCATCCTAACACTTACTGCGTGCAAACTGTCCCCTGCATCCCACAGCTTCTGCCTTTGTCAGGTCTTCATTACATCACGCCCCAGCTATGGTGACTGCCACTGAGTGGTTCTTCTTTCAGCCCTGCCTCCACTTTGATCCTGTCACTCTCTGCTTAAAGTTCTTCAGAGACTCACCACTGCTTGTAAGCCAAACTTCCAACGAAGCCAATAAGACCTTGTATGATCTGGCACATGATGGTCTTTTCAGTCATAGTCCTGGAAACTGTGCCTGGGAACCTCCTACTCTGGAGTTGCCAGAATACTTAGAATTTCCCTAACCTGCTGGATGTGCTACACAGTCACACGTTTCTCTTTTTCCCTTTCCATATACTTGGTGAACATCATGGATTTTTCAACACAAATCTCAAGCCTTACCTATTCTGAGAAGTTTCCCCTGATTCCATCAGGGAAACTGATCACCGCCTGCTCTTGGCGCAGAAGCATGGGGTTTGGGATCATGATGTATAGAAGAAAGACAATTCTATGGGACTGTATGTTTGTATCCCTCCAAATTCATATGTGAAAGTCCTAGTACCCGGTGTGATAGTATTTGGAGGTGGGGCCTTTTGGAGGTAAGTAGATAATGAGGATGGAGTTTTCATGATGGGATGAGTAACCTTGCAAAGGAGACATGAGAAGGTTGATCCCTCTCTCAACCACTGAGGACACAGCAAGAAGGCAACTGTTGGCAAACCAGAAAGTGAATCTCCGCCAGGAACATAATCGGCTGACATCTTGATATTGAACTTCCCAGCCTCCAGAACTGTGAGAAGCAAATGTTAGCAGATGTCTGTTGCTTAAACTGCCCTGTCTGTGGTGTTTATTATAGCATCCTGAGATGACTGAGATAGACAGGATTTAAACTATCTCAGAAAGAGGTTTGGGCATAATGAGGGGTGCATGAGTAAACTGGAATCAAATAGATCAGAATCTAAATGCATTTTTGAAGAAATTTTATTTCCCACAAAATTGTAATCCTGGAAAATACAAAACGAAACAATCTCCCTCCCCCAATTAAAAACTCCTTTGCATGTTTGATCTCTAGGACACACATTTGATGCAGCAAGAAGAAGGATGGGGAAGTGGTCCAGTTCCCAAAGAAGACATACCCCCTCAACCCTCTTCAGATATGACAAGGAGAAAGGCGGGATAGGGACAGAAGTATTCCTACCACAAGACAATATCAAAACCTAGTCAAGCAGCTGCCCTGCCCTGTGAATCAGCTGGGTCTCATGCCTGGGTCAGTAACTTCTGTGTGCCCTCCATTCTTTTATGTTCAGACTAGGAATTTTTATTGTCGTTTTCCTGACCCTAGTCCACCGTTGCTTACTAAGTGTGTATGTATCTGTGGAGGGCAAGTGACTCTCCACTGGATCATAAGAAGCCATATAGCATCTGGAGAGCCTGCACCTGGGCTGGACACAGGGCCTGTCTGAGTCTTTGCATTGTCTCCAGCAGGAGGGAGTGAGTGTGCTTCAAGGAGCTCAGAGGGTTGCACCACGAGGGATATAGTGCCTGAAGCTCATCAAGCCCCTCTTCTTTCTTTTCCTGGTCATTCAGTCAGACATTTCCCAGTCCCTGTCAACAAATACCTGTTGAAGTTAGGTGCAACTTTGGGATCAAACTGGCCTCTGGAATGTGGGTGGAAGTGGCTGGCCTTTCAGAGCTGACCCTAAAATCCCTTCTCACAGGAGCCTCCACACTTTTTTTTCATCCTCATCTTTCAACTGGATCTTGATACCCGGGCCACTTTGAAGACTAAGCATAATGAAACATAGACACCTCCAGCTTAGGACTGTGAGCAATGAGCTTTGGTTATATGTGACCTCTGAGATTTGTTTTTGTTTTTATTGTTATAGTAATTAGCCTACCCTGAACAACTGCAGTCTAACTCCTGTTTATAACCTTAGCACTAAGCAATCCTGGAACATAGGAGGTGCTCAGTATATACTATTGGAATTAATGAATAAAGTTATCTACTGAATTTGAGATAAGAAGAATTTAATGCTTATCTGTTACATCACACAAGCTGAGCAAAGTACCCTAGGGAAATAAGGACTATATTGTTTTAGCCCTCAAATAGTTAAAAACTTTTTTTTTTTAAAATTATATTTCACTTGGTTCCTTAACAGCTTCAAAGCATCTTACGTTAAAAGCAAATGTAGTAGAGTGAAATTCAATATCAGTAAGAATCCAGAATCAGGATCAGGGAAACAGAAGTTTTAATGGGCAGCCACGATCAAGAAGAAAGCAAGAGACTAAGAGCAGGCTGTACCACCCCACCTGCTTCCTGGAGGTGGGCATCTGAGCCTTCTGGAAGGAAATGTAGAATACAGACATGGCTGCAAATCTCTATTTTAGCATAAGAGAGGAAAACCCAAGAGAGAAAAAGCTATGCATACTGTGAGACATCAGTAGCCATTTTTTTTTCAATACCAAAAACTCCCTTTGAACATTAGCATTGCTTTTTTTTCTAAGTTGAAGTTTTATTTAAAATGTAACAAAAATAATTCTTTAAAATGTAAGCGAAATACTACAAGTCAAGGTGCACTTGAATCTAACTCAAAATTGTAGGCTACTTATCCTACACTGTGTACCTTAAGGGAAGGAAAAAGTGACTTTTCATTGACACTTCCTCAGTGTCTAGTACATAGTAAGAACTCAATAAACATATGTTGGATGAACATTGTAGTTACCATCAGGTTAAGTTTCAATTGAATTAGAGTTGGTTACTTTTTATAGATTGGACTTTATTAAAGTTACTTTCAATAGGCCTTATGTAATAGACCACATTGATTTTAATAAAATGTGCATCGATTAAGGCAAAATGTCAGTTTTCTGCCCTGAACACAATCTCCCACAGTCATTAAACAACATTATACTTTTATTAAATCAATTCTATTCATTCACTTTAATTAAGAATAGCTTATCATTTGATATCTTTTTATTCTGAAGGGCAATTGATCAAGACTTAGCAAAGAGTTAATCACTTTATTCCAATTCATTCTTTGGATTCTTAAAACACATAAAACAAAAAACAAACCCTGAAATTATGTTGTTTTGATGGTCATACCCAAAGGCAAAGTAGAATATATCAATCAGTTCACTTTAATTTTTGATTTGGGGGTGAAAAGAACAAGTTTTGAAAAGTTACTTCTTTTAAGCCAATTTTTTTGTCTAGAGTCAGATTCTGAAGGCAAAGGTACAAAGCAGACGAGGTTGGTCCTTGGAACTCCTTCTCTTCCCACAGTTTTAATTCCCCTTTTACACTTCTTTTTGCTTTTCACCAGTATTAAATTCAGTTTTTTCACCTGAGAGGATATATGTAAACAAGCATCCCTCAAGATGCTAATGACACATAAAGCTTCATGTGGCCTTTCATCCAGAGGTTTTTGTAGTTTAATAGGAGAAAATGCCTGGGTCTTTAACAGTGATCCAATTCCTAACTCTACACCAGACAGTGCTGCCAGACCCACAGGCACTGCACACCTGAGACCGGTTAAAACAAAAAGCCTAATGAGCTTGAGGCTAGGACAGGTGGACCAATGAGACTGAGTCACCCTGCATCTTGTCACTACTGTGTATCTGATAGCAGCAAGTGT
>NW_012102587.1:3021088-3036136 GCF_000951045.1 Mandrillus leucophaeus | reverse complement strand
GTTTCACCGTGTTAGCCAGGATGGTCTCGATCTCCTGACCTCGTGATCTGCCTGTCTCGGCCTCCCAAAGTGCTGGGATTACAGGCGTGAGCCATGATGATTTTATAAACATCTGGCATTTCTCCTGCTTGCACTTCTCTCTCCTGCCACCATGTGAAGAAGGTCCTTGCTTCCCCTTCTCCTTCTGCCATGATTGATTGTAAGTTTCCTGAGGCCTCACATGCCATGTGGAACTGTGAATCCATTAATTCTCTTTCGTTTATAAATTACCCAGTCTCTGGTGTTTCTTTATGGCAGTGTGAAAACGGACTAATACAGTAATTAAACCAATTTTGATGAACTGTTTACTTTTGTAAACATTCCATTATAAATAGTTGACCTTGTGAAGAATTCTACACACAAAGGAGAAGGAGATATGTATAAATCCTCCAGATGCAATGAACTTAGTTTCTGTCCCATCCAGTTCTCCTATTTCAGATGCAAACTGATCCTTACTTTATTTCATTTTTTATTTTTTATTTTTAATTTTTGAGACAGAGTCTCTCTCTGTCACCGAGGGTGGAGTACAATGGCATGATCTTGGCTCGCTGGAACCTCTGCCTCCTGGGTTCAAGCAATTCTCCCGTCTCAGCCTCCAGAGTAGCTGAGATTACAGGCACCCACCACCACACCCAGTTAATTTTTGTTGTTTAGTAGAGACAGGGTGCACACTGGACAGTGAGCTCATTGATTACTTGGTACCATCAGGAGCATCCCAAAGAGGAGAGATGAGACCAGGGCTTATGAAGGACATGCACAGGTAAGGGATAATTGCTAGAAGGCACTGCCTGTCTCAGCCAGCCCCAGAAACTGTAGGAGGATGTAGAAATATTCAAGGAAAATGACACTACAAAGTGTGGGGTCCCTGCAGAGCCAGGTCTGGGGCAGGGGCCCTGCCCTTGCTTGAATCTCAGGGTGGTGCCGGACTTGGGCTTGGTCTCCTGTCTGCCTCTCACTAGAGGTGGAACCCAGGTAAGTCTCTACCTCTCTGGGCCTTATTTTCCTCTTCCCTGAGATAAAGATAATGACCTCTCAGGGTTGTTGTGGAGAGTGAATAAGATATTTATTGAAGCCTTGTAATATGCATTGGAGAAAGCCCAGTGAATGAGGCACATAAAACTTGCTTTTGTAAAGTTGATAATCTGTCCATGGAAATCCTGGATGCTATGAAGCCAAAAGTTTGCAGAGCAGATAATATGCTCTCAGTAAATACATGTAACATTGCATCGTTGCTGGCCCACACCAAAATCTTCACCCCAGGGCATGTTCCAAGCCCGCCCAGTTTCTCTTTGAAGCTTCGATGTGAGGCCATAGCTTCTTTTGTACTTTACAGGATGGGAGCGAAAGAATATGGTCCAGGTGAGAAGGGTTCTGTTTGCCTGGCTTAATCCAAGAAAGACTTTGAGAGCACCGAGATGAGAGGAACAAAAAGACTACAAGGCCCTCAGGCAATCCTTCTTAAATCTGTCTTTTTTCCGAATGAGACTTTGGGAGTGATCAGACAGCAGCGAGTTCAAGGTTTTACTTACTGGTGAGGGCTGTTCCTTGCAGTTGCTAGATAAATGAAGATATCCCTGCTGAAACAGCATCAGGAGACTGGGGGAGTAAAACCACAGGATGAGTGTGTACTCTATAACAATATATACAGTAGCTTCGTGTTCAATGAGGAATCCTCCTGGTGCCTTTAAAATAAATTCTACTGATCTTAACTCATCTACTTGATGAGTTATTTTTTCTAGAATGTAACCATTTCTAAAGGCAATACACACTTTCATTATTCTTTCCAGCCTGCTTTCCAGCTTTCCAATAATTTTGGAAACTGAAAAATACATTTAAAAAACTGCTTTCTAGATAGGCTTCTAAAATTCTACCTGAATGCCAGAGATACTGTTTTTCCTCTGAATAAGTGCCTGCCATGTATCCACATGGGATGGAACACAATAATTAAAGGTTAACTGAATTATAATGGGGGGTTTGCTTTATCTTCTGCTCAGTAGGAATTTTGTCTGAAATTCACTTCCTTTCACGTTTAATGAATACATCACATGAATTTTAGTTGAATAACTAAGGGGAAAACCAATTATATTTGCTACAGCTATTTTTTCCCTTATCCCACAATAAAGCAGTGTTTCCGCATAGAGAGAGTAAAACTGACATTTGTAGAATAAGTTTAAGTAGAGATGCTGGCTGATGTATCAACACTCATAAGAGTGTAAGTGCTATGGTTTGAATATTTGTGCCCTCCAAAGCTCATGCTGAAACTTAATCTGCAATGTGGCAGTACTGAGAGGTGGAGTGTTTAAGAGGTGATTGGGTCATGAATAATTATGGGGGTGGGCCTGGTGGCTTTCTAAGAAGAGGAAGAGGAACCTGAGCTAGCGTGTTAGCACGCTCAGCTCCCTCTCCATGATACACCCTGCACCACCTCAGGACTCTGAAGAAGATCCCTATTGACAAGAAGCCTCTCACCAGATGTGGCCCCTGGACCTTGAGCTTTTTAGTCTCCATAACTCAATAAATAAATTCCTATTCTTTATAAAGTATTCAGTTTTAGGTATTCTGTCATCAGCAACAGAAAACAGACTAAGAAAACGAGGCTGTTATCTGACAAGTTTTCTTTAACTCTTTGAAGACAGTGTCGAAGGCTAGTGATTGTTTTGGACTGAACTGTGTTTTCCTAAAATACACACATGAAGACATGGGGAGAAGATGGTCATCTATAACACCAAGACCATTGACATCTTGATCTTGAACTTCCAACCTCCAGCGCTGTAAGAAAATGAGCCTCTGTTTTTTAAGCCGGGCAAGCTGTGATGCTTTGTTATGGCAGCCCAAGCTGACTAATCAGTACTTCCCAGTCATACAACACGGAGTTGTTAAACCCATTGAGAGATACAAATGTATTTGGGAATTCAACTTCCATGACATTTTGGCAGAAACGCAAGAATCTGTTTCTTTCTGAGTGTATTTCTGCAACAACAACAACAACAACAACAATGGTAATCTCAATAGCAACCACAGCATCTACCACCTATTACACCTATTTACCCAGCATTGTACCCTGGGATTTCCATCCATACCAGAGGAATATCACAAAGCCTCTCAAAATATCAGTGATGCAAAACAATGCATGTTTATTTCTTGCCAATGCATTGCCTGAGTGGGCACTCTTGGCTGGGAGGTTTCCTTTCAAGAAGTGAGTCAAAGGACTGATATATTCCTTCCTCCTTAGGGTTCTGCCCTGACAGAACCCACTACATCCAATCATTGGGTCTTGGGGGTTGAGGAGAGAAGATTGTGTTGCTTATAGGAGGGTTTCATGGTCCTGGTTTGGAAGTGGAGTCATCACTAGACACCCACTTTCCATGCACCAGAATTAGAGACAAGGGAGCCTGGAAAGTATAGTCTCTGGAGAGAGGATGAGCAAACTGAGGAAGAGCAAAACTGCCTTTGATACAATCCCTGAAAGTTTTCTTTCTCTCTGAGTCTTATGCTTTAATAATAACTTGTAAAAACTAAATCTAATTATTCCCCTTTTACAAATGAAATGAAAGTGAGAGTTAGAGAGAGCAAGTAGTATGTCTGAGGCCATATTTCTGGTATGTGATGGAGATAAAAGTAAAATTGAGACCCAAATGTCTCCCAAACCTGCGTTCTTTTTATTACACCAGTATCTAACAAAATGAATTTTATAGAATATGAATTCCAAGAGATTCTTTAACAAAAGAAAAATTTTGTGGTCAAGTACAGTTAAAATACATTGCACACTACAGGCCCCCTCTTGGATATTCAACATGGGCTTTGATACATTAAGATATCTGAGAACCCAGACCCAGACCCACCTAGCTCATCCGTTGGACATCCTGGTCATAACCATGATAGGGTGACTAGCAAGTTGCTTTCAATTACAGTAGCGGCTGCCAGGATGGTGTTCCAGCACCACAACTAGCGTCTATTCTGGTTGATCATTCACAATGTCATTAGCTTCTAGAAGCCCCACTTCCTGGGCAACAGTATTGGCTTACCAAAGATCCTGATGGGCTGCTTTGAACCCTGCGCATATTATTGTCCAGATTAATCAAGCCATGGTGGACAGCACCTGGGAATAGTTCTGGCATCTGCCACCCAATCCAATGGAGCCCCAGACCGGAGGATCCTCAACCCTGGTGACAGAGAAGGTCCCCTTGGTGATTTCAGTCGTCCCCCAGTGGGAAATGCCACATGACCACTTGCATCTGTGACTGCTCCCCGTTGCTACTGTTTCCCTAAAGTTCCCCTCATACAGCTATTTTTAGTACAAAGGCTTTATTACCAAGCCAAAGATGTTGGCTCTGAGCGATCCAAGAATGGACAACTAAGCGAGTGGGCAGTCAGGGAGGCCTGTTCAGGTGCCAATTAGGCATCATGAGCTCCACCAGCATGCCACGGAAGCACTTCTGGGATAGGACATGAAGAAGAGCTGCGCCGGGGGCTGGTTTGGGGTGAGAGATGCCAAGGCTTTAGGTCTCTCTTTTAAACAATCCTGTTGAAGTTCATCTCCAACTAATGGGAAGAATTCATTAAAAACCACAAAAAGCTGACTTATTACAGATATTAAAAGCATTAGGTTTATTAATAAGATGAGCATTAACACTGACGTATCACTTGCTCTATTTCAGGCACTTTTTGAGATGCATAATTAACTAGGCTGAATATGACAAATATCATCATTATCTTCTTTTACAGGTGAGAAACCTGAGGTGGAGAAAAGTTTTTAAGATTTAATTATAGAGCCAGGGTTTGACCGCAGGCTGCTGACCATAGGCTCTATACTCTTAATTGCCAACAGCCTCACTGCCTCTTAGCAAATAAGGTTTGACCTAATATCTATGACATTCCAGTGAATGATTGTTACAACTTAAGCGATAGTAAAATTATCAAATATATATATCTACAACACTTTGATTTTAAATTTTAGCCTTTTTGATAAATTGGGCTATCGCTGTTGCCCAATTATTATTGGTTACATAGAAACTGAGAGGGTTCAGTAGAAGAATGAATATTGACAGTTTTAAGAGGAAATCTTTACTACTTTAGATAAAGTGTGACCTAATAGCTATTGATTCAATGGGGAAGCCACTAAAATAGTTGGATGTGATTTCCCCCATGTCAAAATATGGCTCAGACAACAGGTATCAGTCGTGCTACAAAAGATCGCACCAATAGAACAAACATTTTGGATATTTTTAGGACAATAAATGATTTATGCTACAACTTGTAAAACTTAATAACTAGTTTTACAGTTTAGCTTATTTAGGATGTGTGTGTGTGTGTGTGTGTGTGTGTGTGTATGAGGGGTGTTTACTGTACCATTTGTTACATATTTTGAATTTATACCTATGAGTGTCAAATCTCACAGAAGTAGCTCTGGGTGGTCCATGAATTGAGAATTATACTTTCATATCATTTGATGTATTAGGTTGAATAGTGCTCCCCTGCTCCCAAACATTCATATTCATCTGACGCCTCAGAGTGTTGGGAAATAGAGTCTTTGCAGATGTCATTAGTTTAGATGACATCATACTGGTTGAAGGTGGGCTCTAAATCCAGTGACTACTGTCTTTATAAGAAAAATTCAGAAACAGAGACATGCAGACACACAGAAAGTAGAGTATTATATGAAGATGGAAGCTGAAATTGGAGTGATGCTACCTTGAGCCAAGGAATGCCAAGGATTGCTGGCAACCACCCACAAGAAGGTAGAAGAGGCAAGGAAGGAGTCTCACTAGAGGCTTGGGAGGTAGCAGGCTCTGCTGACAGCTTGATTTTGGACTTAGCTTCTCAAACTGTGAAGGAATACATTTTTGTTTTAAGCTATGCATTTGTGATAATTTCCATGGCAGCCCTAGCAAAGTAATCTGTCTGCCTCTGCACATCCTACTCATTCTTCAAGTCAAATTAAATTTCTGTCTCTTTTGGGAAGCCGTCTTCCTCCACACATTTAGATATCCCTTTTCTCTAAACCCTGAGAGGGCTTATTGTCTCGAGAATTCCTACTCTTCCTTCAAGATTAGTGCAGGCATTTCGTTTCCTGAATATTATCACTACCTTAAGAAGCATGGAGCTTTTGCATTATGCTCCTGCGGCTCCCAGATTTTTACTTTTATGATTGTACTCCTCAGGTTATTTTCATTGTTTATTTACCTGTGAGTCATTTGAATATAGAGATTATGTCTTTCATTTGTGTCTAATGTCATAGATCCTCAAGTGTGTGCTTATTGAATGATAAGCATGACGAAGCCTGGGAGACAAGGAACTTCGCTCAATTGCATTAGGCGATGGTCTAGTGATTCTTATCTTAAATTCCTTTAGACCTCGCCTTTATCTTCTTAGAGCTTGTGGGCTTACAAGAAGTGTATACTTAATGTAATAAATGATTATAATCCTGGGTCTTTTAATATCTGAAGCATCTTCAGAGAAGTTGAAAATGTGTTAGAGATGCTTACAACATCCCTGTGAGTTTCTGGCATATTAACACCTATCATTTTCATCTGCTTCCTTTAACATCTTTCCCTTAGAGTTTAGTTCTCTCATGACTTGTAAAGTCATTACTAAAATTGCATTAAATAATGTTTTAGAGAGAACATTCATTGTTCCTTATTCCACTATACCTAAACCTCATGATTTTACTTTTATAATTTTTGGTTGCTCTTTTCATATCCATGCTTAATCTGTATAACTTAATCACAGTGAGTGTAACTATAGTCTTGTTTTGTGTTTACAGTGCATGTCTGTTGCTGCCTCCTGCCCCTTTTCTGGCAGAAAATCCAGTCTTCAATCTGTTTTGTCAGTCCACTCCTCTTTCACTCTCAGTCTCTATGGCTCTTCTGGGATGACTCCAGCCCTTGCTCTTGGCGTGGACATACAACCCACACTTTCTGGATTTCTGAGCAAAGAAACAGACAATATGGTTGGAATATGTTTGTCCTGATATTGGCTCTCAAGTAAACAATCCATTCATTACTACAACCTAGATTTATTAATCCATGTTTACCACAAATATCTACTGAGCACCTACTATGTAGGTTTGGCTTCGGAAATGCAAGTTGAACAAATAGAAAATCTATACTCTCATGAAGCTTACAATAATTAGGGTGTGGGGAGGAAAGAGACAAAAACAAAAACAAAAAGTAAAACAAAAAAAACAACAAAAAAAAACCCAGTAAGTGGACATGCTATTTCAGATAGTGATGAACTGCTATGAATACAATAAAAATGTGATGTGCTGTGAAGAAAATAGAACATGAAGCTGTGGAAGTTAGTATCTGGTGTGTGAATGGGAGAAGCTAATTTAGACTAGGTGGTCAGGAAAGACATTTCCTGGGGGACAATATTAAAGCGGAGACTATTATGAAACAATAATGATGAAAAGAGCCAAACAAGCAAAGATAGGGGAACAGCAAGAGCGAAGGACCTAAAATGAGAAGAAAATGAGCATATTTGAGGAAAAGAAGAAGGTGGGTAGTGGTAGGAGACCAACTCAGAGAAGAATATGAGGTTTAACTCATGAGAAGACCTGTCAGCTTTGTGATGACGTTGGATTTTATTCTAAGTGCAAAGCAATAGGGAGCAGCTGGGAAATTATAAGCAAGGGAACAATATGATTTGACTTACGATCAAAATAATTTTTATGTGACTATTGGATTGGGAGAGGGCAAGTGTAGGAGCAGTGAGAGCAGGTAGGAGGTTATTGCAGTAGTGGAGATGGTAGATGACGTTGGCTTAGAGGGAGTGGTGGCAGTAGAGGTGGTGAGGAGTAGATTCAGGGTATGGTTTTGAATTAAAATTTATAGGTAACTTGACTATGGTGGCAGAGGAAGAGAGGGATCAATACAATTAAAGCTTGAGAATACCCTTGGGTGATGGTGACGTTTTCTGAAATGGGAAAGAACAGAGGGAGGAACAAGTTGGGTGGTGAGTGAGTCATAAGTTCAGTTTTGAGCCTGCTATATGTGAGATATCTATGAGACAGAGAATGAACAGCTTAATATATGACTCTGAATTATTTGGGGAGATTGGGACTGGGGATATAAAGTTCAGAGTCATTGGTATATAGACGTCGTTTAAAGCCATGAAACTGAATATATTTACCTAAAGACAGCATGTAGAATAAGAAATTTAAGAAAATAGGCTGAGAACCCTCCAGCATTTCCAGTGAATTGAGATGGAGAAATCAGGGTTAAGGCATCAAGAACATATAATAATTACTAACATATAGGCGTTTAAGAGAAGAGTTCCAAAATGTGTGAAGCAAAAACTAACAGAATTAAAAGGAAAAACAGCATTTCAGCAATAATAGGTATTTCAATATTACACTTTCAGTAATGGATAGAACATTTAGAGAGAAGATAAACAGATAAATGGAAGATCTGAAAAATGCTATAAAGCAACTAGATATAACAGGTATCTACAGAGCACTCCACCCAACAACAGCTGAATAAATTCTTCTTAAATGAACATTGGAAATTCTACAAGATAGACCATATGTTAGGACATAAAATAAATCTCAATAAACTTACAAGGACTGAGTTCATACAAAAATATATTGTTCAGATACTCTAGAATAGTATTATAAATCAGTAACACAGGGAAATTTTGGAAGTTTGTATATGTGTGAAAATTAAAAAAAAAAAACACTCCTAAATAACAAATAGAACAATGGGGGGGGAAAAAGCACATAAAAGTTAGTTATTTGAAGAAGACCAAAAATTTGACAAACTTTTAGCTAGATTGGCCAAAAAATTTCAAATTACTAACATAAAACTTAAAAAGTGGATATAACTATAGACTTTATAGAAACAAAAAAGAATTACAAAGGAATAATATGAAAAGTTATACCAGTAATCCCAATACTTTGGGAGGCTGAGGCAGGAGGATTTCTTAAAGTTAGGAGTTCAAAACCAGCCTGGTCAACATAGCGAGACCGTGTCTCTACAAAAAATTAAAAATTAGCTGGGCATGGTGACACACACCTGTAGTCCTAGCTACTTGAGAGGCTGCAGTGGGAGGATTGCTTGAACCCAGGGGTTTGAGTTGAGGCAACAGTGATTACACCACTGCACTCCAGACTGGGTGATGGAGTGACAGAATGAAATGCTGTCTCAGAAAAAAAAAAAAAAAAGAAAAGAAAAAAAAAAAAGAGAGAGAGAAAAGAGAAGAGAAAAAGAAAAGAAAAAGGAAAAATTTTATGTCAACAGATTAGACAAACTAGATAAAATAGATAATTCCTAGAAATAAACTATCAAAACTGACTCAAAAAAATATAGGAAATGTGAATAGACATGTAACAAATAGTTGAATTAGTAATCAAAAAACATTTCACAAAGAAAATTCCAGGACCAGATATCTTCCCTGGTGAATTCTACAAAACACTTGAAGAATACAATGAATGAAATGCTATCCCTCACAAACTCTTGCAGAAAATAGAAGCAGAAAGAAGACTTTTCAACCCATTCTATAAAGTGAGTATTATGATGTTACTAAAAAAGACAAAAAATTTCCAGGAGAAGAATAGCACAGACCAGTATCCTTTATGTATATAGATGCAAAAATCCTCAACAAAATAATTGCACACTATATAAAGTAAAAGACTTATATACTTTGCCTGGCTAAATTTTCCCTAGAGTTCATGTTTGGTTTAAAATGCAAAAATCAATCAGCGTAATACACTAGGTTAAGAGAATAAAGGACAAGAGCCAATTAATTAAAATTAATTAAATGAATTAAATTAATGAAAAGGACAATCTCAATTAATGGAGAAAAGCATTTGACAAAATCCAGTACCATTTTATGATATAACATTAAACAGACTAGAAACAGAATGAAACTTCATCATCATAATAAATAACATCTATGAAGAAAACATAGTTTCATGCTCAATATTATGAGGCTAAAGGCTTTTGTTACAAGAATGAAAACCCAATGAGGATGTCCACTCTTGCTACTTCAATATTGAAGCAGATTCTAGCTCAGGTATTTAGGCAAGAAGAAGGAATAAAATGTATCCAGATAGAAAAAAATAAGCAAAACTATCTCTATTTGCAAATGATATGATCTTGCACATAGAAAATTCTAAGGAAACAATGCTAATCAAGAAAATCCTATTAGATGTAATAAATGAGTTCAGCAAGATTGCAGGATGCTGAACAAATGTGCAAAAATTAATTGTATCTCTATATACTAGGAATGAATAATATAAAAATAAAATAATGTCACTGAAAGAATCATTAAAAACAATTAAATACATAGAGAAAAACATCATAAGAAGTAAATGGCTTATACACTGATTAAATAAATTATTGACAGAAATTAAGAAGTTTCTAAAGAAATGAAAAAACATTCCATGTTCATGGATTGAAATATTTAGTTGAGATGGAATACTTTCCAAATTCTTCTATAGATCCAATGCAATACCATTCAAGATTCCAGCTGGCTTTTTTTTTCTTTAGAAATTGACACCCGGATCCTCAAATTTATGTGGCAACACAAGGAATACAGAATATCAAACATTTTGTCAAAGAACAAGTTAGAGGATCATAGTTCTGATTTCAAAACTTGCTGTAGAGCTACAGTAATCACTACTGTGATGTACTGGCATAAATATAGTCATGAGGATCAATGAAATCACATGAGAGTCCAAAAATAAACTCTCTTATTTATAGTCAGTTGATTTTTGTCAAGACTGCACAAATAATTTGATGGGAAAAAAATAGTCTTTCCTAGAAATGATGCTGAGATATTAAAGTATCATTGGGCTTCTGCCTCTCACCATATAAAACATTAACTCAAAATGAATATAAAAACCTAAATGTAGGAGCCAGTACTATAAAACTCATAGTTATGACCCCAAAAACAAAGTCAACAAAGGAAAAATGAAAAATTGGGCTTCATCACCAAAATTAAACTTTTGGTGCATTGAAGAATACTATCATAAGTGAAAAGACAACCCATTGAATGGGAGAAAACATTTGTCAGTCATACACCTGATCAGACTCTAGTATCTAGAATTTGTGTAGAACCCTTACAACTTGTGGTAGACAGAATAATGGTCCCTAAAGATTTCCAAGTCCTTATCCCTGCAGCCTGTGACTATGTTGCATCAGATGGCAGATGGTACTTTGGATGTGATTAAGATAAGGGCCTTGAGATAGAGAGATTATCTTGAATTATCTGGGTGGACCCAAAGTAATCACTAAGGTTATTATAAGAGACAGGCAGGAAGATCAGAGCTGGAGAAGAAGATGTGACAATGGAAGCAGAGGTTAGAGTCATGCAGTCATGGACCAGAAAATGTGGGCAGCTTCAAGAAGCAGAAAATGGCTTGGAATGGATTCTTCCTTTGAGTATCCAAAACCTCTTCAAGTGTCCAAAACTCCAAAAGGAATGCTGCTCTGTTGGCACTTTGAATTGGGCCTAGTAAGACTCACGTTCAATGTTTGATCTTTAGAAGTGTAAGACAATAAATTGGTGTTAGTTTAATCCACTGTTTAATCTGTCATAGCAACAATAGAAAACTCATATAGATTTTGGTGCCTGCAAATGTGGTGCTCCTGTAAGAAATCTAGAATTGGTTTTTGGAATTGGACAATCAGTAGAGGCTAGAAACATTTGAGGATCATGATAGAAAAAGCCTAGATTTTCCTGAATAGATTGTTAGTAGAAATATAGATGCTAAAGGCTCTGCTGGTGGAGGGCTCAGAAGGAAGTGAGGAGCAAGGTAGAGTAAGTCTGTATAGTCTTACAGAATACCTGAATCACCACAGGCAAAGTGTTGGTAGAAATATGAATGCTGAAAGTGTTGTTGGTGAGATCTCCAAAGGAAATGAGAAACATGTTATTGGGAACCAGAAGAAAGGGAATCTTTGTTGTATAGTGACAGAAAACTTACTAAAATTTTATCTTGCAGTTATGTAAGAAGCAGAGCTGGTAAGTGATAAAGCTCCTTTGTATTTAGCTGGGGAGATTTTTTTTAGCAAAGTGTTGATGAGGTCACCTTGTTTCTTCTTCCGTTTGTGTGAAGAAACAGATTGCAAGACACTAAAATTAGGTGATTCGATGTCAGGACCGAGTGCCTTGGAGAGAAAGCCAAGAACACAAGTGGTTATTTTGCTAGCACCTAGGAAGGATTAAGAGATCAGAGTGTTTGGCTGGGCGCGGTGGCTCACGCCTATAATCCCAGCACTTTGGGAGGACAGGAGATCAAGACCATCCTGACTAACATGGTGAAAGCCTGTCTCTACTAAAAAATACAAGAAAAATTAGCTGAGCATGGTGGCAGGCACCTGTAGTCCCAGCTACTTGGGAGGCTGAGGCAGGAGAATGGCGGGAACCTGAGATGGTGCCACTGCACTCCAGCCTGGGTGACAGAGTGAGACGTTGTCTAAAAAAAAAAAAAATGAGATCAGAGTATTCAAATAACACGGAGAGCTGACTGAAGAGGTTGGGTGTGTGACTCAGCTATCTAACCAGAATTCAGGGATAGAGATGGAATTACCCAGAAAAGATCTCTGGAAGAGCCTATGGTCTAAGTGAGTGAATCTCTAGACATACATAGGAGACCCACAGGGTTCTTGAGAATGTTTTATTGGCAGAAACACTAACAGCTTGAACAACAACAACAACAAAAGACAGAAAAGATGAAATAAAAGACTTCAGAAATTCTCTGGGCAGTCAACAGGCTGATACACAACCTACCTGGAAACCTGTGCTATTCCTCCCTGAGAAGACAAGGCAGCCTCAGAGAGGGAAGTAACCAGCCCAAAAAGACAACAGTGGTATGTTCTCAAGCATTGGAAATAGAGGGTGTAGGATTTTCTTTTGAGAGTTACAGTGTAATATGAGAATAAATAACAATAGGAACAGCAGTGGCAGCAAGAGGTGTCATTTACCGAGTGCACTCTAGACACCATTCTATGTGTGTTTTACATATTAAAAGTAATGGCAAGGACCATAATTATTTTTGCACCAACCTAATATTATCTCATTTGATCATTTTACCAATCCTGTGAAGTAGGTAGTCCCATGACCATTTCCAAACATGTGCAAATTATGGTTTGGAGAGACCAAGAAACTTGACCATGGCCACAGGGCAGGGGTAAAGCAGACTACTTCCAAAGCCTGGATTGGGTGCCACTATGCTGTGTTCCTTCCTCATTCTATAATGGATTAGAGTGACATATTAAAAGTCACCACAAAGGTACTAACTCTCGAACCAAAGAGGGATTTGTCAGAAACAGATTTATGGCATTAGCATATGAGAAGAAAAGCAAAAAACTAACGAAAACGATGTCAGTAATTCCTCATAGAAGCACCCAAGTCCAGAAGACATCTTAACAAAGAATTTTGGATATTTAGATCTCTGCCTTTGTTAACCTTATGCTGAGATATGAATACTTCGAGTTATGTCAGCTCTCGGATAATCTGCAACCCAATGTATCCAAATATTATATGCAAAATATCAAATTCATTGCTCACCAAAAAGCCTACAATTTTAACATCCTCCTTGTAGGTTATCTCCAAGTAGAAAATGTGGAGAAAACATATACCTAAGAAATGTGGTCTACAGGAAAGTTCTATTTCTCACTCAAGTGACTAAAAAGGACATTCCTGGGGTTCCATAATTAGGTGATGTAATGTGGTGGTTAAAGCGTAGGTTTCAGAGGACAGACTTAACATTGAATTATGGCTCCATTACTAATTAGCTGTGTAACTATGGGCAACCTGTCTTGTAGGATAATAGTGAGGACAAAATGTGATGTACCTAGCATAGTATCTTATACAGACTAACCACTCAGTATAGTTTAATTATCATTATTATGATTATGTCATCTCTCAGAAATAACAAATCAGATTCCTGAGCCTGTAAGATGGGAGAGAAGACCTGGAATTCTGGAAACATTCTTCCAGGAGTGTCCTACTCTGCCCGAATCCCATGGGATTTCATAAAACAGAATAATTTCAGAAAATAAAAGGGAGGAGGTGGAGACCAAAAAAAAGATTGCTAATGTTTTATGCTATCAGGTAAGACTGTTAAAATTCAATCAAACAAAACAAAGCAAGTCACAAATGAAACAAATAAGCCTGCTATCACCTAACCTCACCATTGTTTCTGAGAGAAAGGGCATTTCAACATCAAAATGTCACAAAGAAATAATCTTAGAATGAGGAATGGTTCTTTGAATAAATTCAGCTTTCTGAAAACATCACTTAATTTATTCCATTTCCTGTTTAATAGAGGTCAGTGAAAACATTATCTCTTTTGGTGCCAGTATGTGGTCAAACATTTAGAAAAGATTGGTGGAGTCCACTTTGCCAAGTCTATTGTCATCCAGCTAGTTGATGTTGCTGGTAGACACTGTAAACTGCTTCTCTATTTCTAAGCAAGGTCACACTACAATTTATTGAGTGCTCTGTTTTTCTATAATCAGTTTTGTGGACAAATATCATGCATATGATCTGACCATGTCAGACTGCAGAGAGTTACTGCTGATACTGAGATAGAATAGAAGATCACATGAAAATTTTAATTTTCTCCTTATAAATTTCTAACACTTGTCAAGCATATATTATTATGTTCCAGATGCTATTTCAAGGTTTTATGTAAATATATTATTTTACCAAAGCTCCACATCATTCTATTTAGTGGGTGAAATTATTATTCTCATTTACAGATAAGGTGTATAAGGCATACAGAGGTTCAGTGTCACAATCTAGTAAATAGTGAGCTCTTACTCCATCATCCAGCTTAACTCATCATCTCTTCGCCTGCAGAGCTTGTCGTCTTGTGAGGGAGTTGGTCACATAACCAGATTTTTAACAAAGTAACATGAAGACCGAGGCAAGCATAAATCACTTAGGAATATACAGAATTAATCATTGGCCTGAGGTTCAGGCTGCTTCTACCTCCTTCTTCCTCCTCCTCTTCCTCCTTCTTCTCCCCCTGCTCCCCTCCTTCTCCTCCCCTCCTCCTCC
>NW_012102587.1:3010996-3020746 GCF_000951045.1 Mandrillus leucophaeus | reverse complement strand
GCCTATAATCCCAGCACTTTGGGAGGCCGAGGCAGGCGGTTCAGGGTCATGAGATCAAGAGCATCCTGGCCAACATGATGAAACCCTATCTCTACTAAAAATACAAAAATTAGCTGGGCGTGGTGGCGCACACCTGTAGTCCCAGCTACTCGGGAGGCTAAGGCAGGAGAATCACTTGAACCTGGGAGGTGGAGGTTGCAGTGAGCCGAGATCATGCCACTGCACTCCAACCTGGCAACAGAGTGAGACTCCATCTCAAAAACAAAACAAAACCAAACAAAAACAACAAAAAATTAATATTTATAGGTTAGTCTACTATGATAATGGAATTTGAAGGGCAGAAAACTTTCTTGCTATGCTCCCTTCACTATTTATTGCAGAGGAATATCTGTAAGCAAGAGGGTGGCTTTAAATGGCCGTTGACATCATAGCTTTTCTTTGCTTCTTTTCTGTTTGGTTAATTAAGTCAAGCTTTTAACAAATCCAAACCCTGGATCTAAACATGGCTATACATAGAAAAGATAAATAATACATGCTTCATTGTATCTGAAGTATTTATATCTACAATTTTTAAGGTTGGGCATGGAACTTTATGGAACTTCTTGGAGTACATTTGTTTCCTACTTGGAATATTAAAAAATGAGACAGTATCACCAGGAAAGAACACAAAGGGCCAGCACAAAGGGCTGGAGTCTCTCCCGATACTGAACTCCACTTCCTCCCGTAGCATGATGATGGAGGGATTCCCACTGTTGGAGTGGGAAGCATTTTAGTAAGATGGTTCTTGTGAAGGTATGTTAATATTGAAACATATATTAAGCCTACTCTCTGTGAAATCAGGCTTCGTTGGGACTATTACTCTACTCCTATGGTGTATGGAGGCCATGCGATCAATAGTACTTCTTAAAATCCTGCTGTTTTAATTCAGTGAGTTTAGTGCTTAGAGATCGCAACTATAAGAGAGCAAGGGAAATGATGCAAGAGAGCAAAAGAGAGCTGATTCATGGATTCATGCATGGCCTTGCAGGCTTTGTTAAGAAGCACACAAATGGTTGGAAATTATTGGTGAATTTTAAGCAATGAAATCTCAAATGGTCAGATAGAAATGTGGAATATTCACATGGCAGTGTGGAAGATGAATTAAGAGGTCAAAGATTGGAGGAGAAGCTATTGTAATATTAGTAGGAATTTGGGCTATAAAGTCAGATAGGCCAATATTCAAACCCCACATCTACTACCTAATAGCTGCTTTGAAACCTGAAAATCAGCTTCAGTCTTTCTAAGCCTCCACTTCTTACCTATATGGAGGAAGACAGGGTAAATGGGCAGGGTTATTGTGAGATGTAAGAGATTATTTGAATAGAGTGTTCCACATAGCACCTGTTATATTAAATAAATAGCATTATTATGTCATGCAATTTTTAGGTGTCCATCACATTTTCCCATTCATACGCAATGCTAATATCAGAATTTCTTGGAAAGCTAATGGCATTTTTTTCCTTTGTGCAACTCAGTATAAAACCTAGAATGAAAACTTCACCATGAAGAGCACTTACTGATTAAAATTAACCCTGAAGAACATACACATGATTGACAGAATGTCTTAACATGAAACTGGGATGTGTAAGTCTCCGATGGGAAAGAAAGAAGGGATGAACAAATTGCGAAACAAGAGGCTGGTTGGTGGTGAGCATGTTGAGAGCAGGGGCAAATACTGCACAAAAGCCTAGACTTACTAGTTAGATTCATCTGTAGTTTGGCTCAAGCTAAAAATTCTAGTTCTTTCTCCTCATACGTTTTTCTGAGTTTTCAATTTTATTTCCCCATAAAATAGCACTTTGTATCAAAATGGAGTTCCTTGAATGCAATTTAAAATTGGGTCTGTGTTACTACTAAGTGATCCTCTGGCTCCATTTTCTTCCCCTACAAGTAGTTTCCAAAGTAGAATCTGTAGTCTTGCAGATGGCTTGAAGTGGCTTTTTGGAACCAGTAATACTCTTGTGGTAGATTGTATTTATTCAGTGGTGAATCTATGAGGTCATCGTCATCCTCTAGAATAATGGGTTTATTTGACAGCCTCAGATGTTTATACTTGAACAGAAACACTGTTCCTCCAATCAACAGTGAATTTAATTGGATACCTTTTGGTTAAAACTCTGGAAGAACAGCTTTTGGAGACAGAAAGAAGCAAGGCAGAAAGTTGGCCTGAACTGATGAGGTGTAGAGTTCTTTGAACTCTTTTGTGATCAAAACTAAAATTGATTTTTCACCATAGTTTTAGGATGGGAAGCTCTGTTTCCTAAGCCATCAATTTCTTTTTACATTTTTCCAATGTAAGTTGGGTAAGGAAAGGTTTCCATGGCAGCCACTTACTGATAGTAGATACAATCGAGATAAAGATATATGTATATATTTACAGATTAACACTGTTTTCTCCTCACATTAAGGTTTTAATGAAATGTTTCTTCTATAATTTATAATTATTTGAAAACAAAAGAAGATTATTTGAACAAAGAGCCAAGTGAAAATGATCCAGTAATTCAAATACAATCTATTTCTCCACGTCAGCACAGTCGTTCTAACACATGACAGGATGAATTAAGGAACAGTTTATTACCAAAAGGATAAATAAATGGGCATGGATAGAATAAGCTTAATTATTCCTCTTAAAGCATATGCCTTATGCATGGATAACATTGGCAGCAGCCTCATTCACAGTGAGATGTAAAAGGTTCTGAAAGATCCTTCTGGCTTCAGGTTCTGCACCTTATGTTCCATAATGCCACAGCTTCTCTAACTGATCCCTCTTTTGGGAGGGGCTTTCTCATGTGGATCATCCTTTCTTCTAATGTCTAGGTAGAGATTAGCACTTTGTTGGTAGAGACCAGATGTGCAGTGTGTTTCTCCGTGTCTCACCGCGACGGCTTGTGGTTGGCCCAGAGGTGTGCAGAAGCAGCCTACCAGAGATATATGACTTGCGAGACCCAGCTTGTGTAGCTAAGCTGGGTCAGTCAGATTTTCCTGGTGCTCTGAGTTGAGAAATACTGAGACACCACGGCCGTGTGCAGGAAGTCAGAAAGTTCCTTTCGGGCCCTGGCCAGCAAATTCTGACATGTGAACTGAAGAAGGAGACAAGATATTGACTACAGGGTGAGGAAATGGAGAAAGATGGAGGAAAAGGAGCAGCCATGCAGAGAGAAACTGAGGCTTGGAAAGAGGAGAGAGAGATCCAGAGGAGATGGGCAGCTCAACACTCCAGTTCTTGCCTGTCTCTTGTCCAGCAGCCTGCCCCTACATCCTTAGAATGGTAGCACTTTCTCTCCAGTAGCTTAATATAGTATAGGTCTTGGATTTTCACAACCTAAAAACTAACCAAAAACAAATATAAAAATGTTTCCGGTTGGAACTGTGTTTAAGAAACATTGACAAGATATTTTGTAAGTGCCTGTTGGTTAGAACCAAGTTAATGAAACTGACAAACTGGCTACTCAATGGGCTTAAGAAAACATGGCAGGAATTGAAAAGGTCTAGTGGGAAGGGGAGGGTCGGGAAGCTCTAATATCCTCCACTTGTTATTCCTGAGTGAACTGTGGGCTGGGAGTCTAAGGAGATGATAAAGAAACAGTGCAAGTAACACATTTTTTTTCTCCCTCAGTTAGATGACTTTCACTCAGTTGTGGTTCAGTATTATGCCCTAAACTTCCATTGTGGCATCAGAAAAAACTGCTTTTTGAGGCTCACACTTGCTTTTCATACTGAGCTGTGGTTAGCATTGCCATCTACAACACTGCTTGTGTTCCTTTTAAGTTTTATGTAGGACATGTCTTCCAAAGCTGAGCGCTAGGTAAAATTTTGCTTCCTCTTAAGAACTATCATGATTTTATCTTCATGAGCATTGAAAAACCTACTGAATAAATTCTGCACCATTTTTATTTTATTTTCTTATTGTATTTTTTACATGGTTATTAACTATAGTCACCGTGTTGTACAATACCATTTTTATTTTGGTTGTCAGGAAGCTCAGAGGTAAAGTCCTGGAGGACCTTCTGGCCCGTATATCTTTATTCTCTTTCTTTTCTTCCAGGCACAGGCTCTTGGGTTTAATTCCGTGTTCACTAGATTTGACATTGACACATTAATGTTGTAATTCATATTTTAATATTTTATTACATTCATTTCTTTAAGCCATATGAGACTGAAACTCAGGCTGTTCCCCTAGTGTCTTTATTGACTCTGCTCCTGTTCCTTCTGCCTGGAAATTCTTTACCAACCCTCACTTCCACCCACCAGAAGAATCCTCACGTGTCCTCCACAGACACCACCTCCTGGAAGCCCTGCTGTTGACCTCGGACCGTGGGCCCTGCCCTTTGTTTGGCCTGTGCTCACCAGACAAAGCTGCCCTGCATTTGCTGTTACCTCCCGGTCCCTCTCCCTACACTGCCAGCCCCTGAGGGCAGAAACCAGTCTTCATGGTGAAGTTAGTGCCCCACATGGGTTCAGTGAATCAATGGATGAAGCACTTGCTGCTTATAAAGAATGATAATTGATCATGATGCAGTACTCACTAGGTGTCAAGGACGTATTTACATGTTTTTTTTTTCATATTAACTTATTTAATTGCACCTCTTCCCCTTAAACAGGTAGTGAGGACTAGTGTTTCCTGCTTTGACAAATGAGAAGACAGGGGCCAGAGAGGTTAAGAGACTTGCTCCAGCTCACGTACCTAGTGGCAGAGGAAGTATTGGAATGTGGTGGTCTACACCTGAACCTCACACTGATGTACTTTGCTGTGCTGCCCCTCTATGTCTTCAAGTACAAAGCCTAAACTCATCTTTTGGTGTGAATGTTTTAGTCAATATACCCTTTTATTTTTTTCACACCATGCTTTACATATGTAGGCATTCATATGGCCCAGATCTGAAGCCTTCCTTCCCTCCTTTGACTCTCCTTTGATCCTGCAGCTGAGTTGCTAGATGCAAAGGAATTACAACCTCGTTCGGTTCCTAGCATATATTAGACAACTGATAAATGAAAACTGTTATCTTTGTTATTATTATTGTTATTACTACCAGTTATCTTCTGGCTAAACTGCCATTTTCTTTAGGGCAAGGATTTTTGTCTTATTCATCTCAGATATAACTGGTGCTTATAAATGTTAATTTGGATTCAGTTGCTCATGGCAGATTAGCAGATGGCAAACTTGTACATCTGAGGCTAAGACAGGGTGGTTCTGTTCTTTCATCCAATCAAGAAACATTTACTGAGCCCCTATGTAGCAGGCACTAGTCTAGACCATAAGGGATCCAACCATGAGGACACAGACGATACTCCCTGTTCCATGGAGTTTGTGTTCTGGTAGAAGGAGGCAGAGAATCAAAAGCAAAAAAAAAGCTAAAATATATAATATGTGAGATGTGCTGTAGAGAGAACTAAGCAGACCATGAGAAGAGCGAGCACTGGAGGCTTTCCGATTTTAGAGGTGGTAATGGAAGAACTCGCTGGGAAGGCGATACTGGAGTAAGATGTAGGGGAGCTGAGAGAAGGAGCAACATGGCGGAATGGAAATTAGCCGGGGAACGTGGTCCAGCAGAGGAAATAGCAAGTGCAAAGACTCTGTGTTAGTCCTCTTGGGCTGTCATAACAAAGCTACCATAGACTGAATCGTTTAAATGACAGAAAATGATTTCTCTTCCAGAGGCTGGGAAGTCCAGAGTCAAGGCACTGGCACATGGAGTGTCTGTTAAGGGCTGCTTTCTGTTTCACAGATGGAGCCTTTATGCTGTGTCCTACATGGTGGAAGTGGCAAGACAGCTCTCTGCAGCCTTTTTCATAAGGGTGATTATTCCATTCATGAAGGTGGAGCCCTCAAGACCTAATCACCCCTCAAAGGCTCCACCTTCTGATACTGTCACAATGGTGATTAGATTTCAATATGTAAATTTTGTGGGGGGGCAGGCACAAACATTCAGATCATAGCAGGCTCTGAGGTAGAAGTAGGATGCACAAGCTTTGGGAGCAGCAAGCCAGCCAGTGTAGGCCAGTGGAGGGTTTGTAGTGGGAGTTATACAAGTCAGGGCAGTGGGGAGATGCAGATTGTGTAGAACCTAGCAGTCCATTGTAATGGTTTTAGTTTTCCCTTGAAATAACACAGGAAGCTACAGAAGGGGTGTAAAAGGGGATGTGAGATGATATAACCTATTTTGATAGCAGTGTTAAGAATAAATGAAAAGTTAGGATGGTAGGCAGAATATAGATCGCAAAGGCAGAAGCAGAAAGACGAAGGTGTTTCCATAATCTGTGACAGTGATGGCGCTGGCTCGTTCCAGGCTGGTAGCAGTGGAAGTCATGAGAAGTCTTCCACTGTGCATGTATTTTGACGGCGACATTGGCATGATGGGAGATTTGATGTGGAGTGGGAGAGTAAGAGAAGAATCACAGATGACTGGGTCTGAGTGGTGCAAATGATGGAGGTGCCAAAACTGAGATGCAGAAGGCTGGAAATAACTCTATTTGGGACATGCTAGATTTAAGATGTTTATTAGATATCTGTGTGGGGATGTAAAGCAGACAACTGGAAATTCGAGTCCAGGGGAAAGGACTAGAAAAGAGAGTCACCATTTGGGAGACACAAGCCTATAGATAGATTTTAATGCTATGAGACTGATGGCACCATGAAGAAGGTGAGTACATAGAGAAAAGAAAAGATGTCCAAGACTGAGTCAAGGAGATGAGGTAGAACCAGCAAAAAAAGATATAGAAGTAACAGTCAAGGTGGGTAGGGGGAGAATCCAGAGAGGGCGATATCCCAGAAGTCAAATAACTGGAGACCATCAAAGAGCAGGGAGTGATCAACCATGTCAAAAGTGCATTGAGGACAAAGAATCTTGACAGTTACATTTATTACAGCAACATGTGACTTGGTGTTGACATTAGAGGGAACACTTTCTTCTTCAAACAATAGAAGGTCAAGGGAGTTGGGCAGAGCTGCTGTCTGTAAAGAAAGAGAATGGTTACCAGGAGATAAGGGGTCAACACCAAGTCTAGAAGGACCACAAGATCAAGCTGGAAGCCACCACTCCCTGATTTTGGAGTAGGTGGAAACAGAATCTTAGTTAAAACAGTTTTACAAACAAGCAAGAATTTCCTGAGAAATTATTTTGAGTGCAATGTGGTGTTTCTAGCTGATCTTTGTAGGAGATGAGTGTGTGGTGTTTGAATGTTTCGGGCTAGCTGATGGTATGGGTAAAGGAATGAACACAGTCTCCATTTGGAATATACAAGGAAATGTAAAATAATAATAAAATAGAATTGTAGACATTTGATCCAAATATATGTGGAAAAACATTTTTAAGAAGAAAAAAATGATCAGAATAACTACATTACTGCATTTTTAAAACGTCTTGGGGTTGCTGTCATTTTATCCTTTTTAAAACATCCTTTCAGCGTCTACCAATACCCTGTTTTTACAGAATGTCGATTTTATTTTTGGACAACACATTAATTTCATTTCCCAGCCTAATGACATTCCATTGAACAATTTCACTAGCCCTGAAAAGTGATTTGGTCATTTTGAGTCAGAAAATTAGCATTAGGCGGAAACACAAGATCTCCCATTACTCTGTCTTAAAAAATAAAAAGCTAAAAAGAGTTTTCTGTTTTTACCGCATCTAGTGATCATTCGGGTGAAAAAAAAGTGTCTGTTCCATCCCTTGCAGTGCCAAATTTCATCGCCTTTCCTTCACTGCACAGCTTGTTAAACGTGAACAAGTGCTTTGGATTTCATGGCAGCGTTAAAATTCTTTCTTAAATTGCCTTGGAACTTGGTGGCCCCTTAATTAATCCAGTCACTGCTAGACACTTTGTGTAATATTGTTTATAGAACTGATAGAAAAAACATATCTGTGCTGCAAGGACTGCAAATATAGTGAAACAGCAAACATAGACAAACGTTTGAATGTGGCCATGTGAAATGTCTCAACAATGTGCACAGAATATAGTTGCTGTTATGATTATTATTAATGTTGCTATTTTTAAAGATCTTGCAAAGAGGGAATGTATAAAAAGATTTAAATACCAGGCTGTCTTTGGGCTTTGTTCTCTGATGGAGTTGTTGAAGGAACTTGAGCATGAAAACGACATGTTCCTTCCACTCTGGTGGGTCTCTGGAGTACATACAAGAGGAAGCTGAGGCTGTGGACACAGAACTGAGCTATCACGTTACTAAAATTGTCCAGATTAAAACAATGGAGCTAGACCTACACTAGAAGAGACAAGGGCAGTGGCTATGAGGTGGTAGATGTTAGTGGGATATTTCACATTCTGCTGTGTCTTTGGTTCTAGAAAATATAAGAATGACCCAATACTCTCTTCTCCAGAATTTTAAATTCTAACATTTGTTTCCTAACTTCACTTTGGTGAGGTGCTCCAATGCGTTCTGCTTCCTTGAGTTTACTAAACTGGTGCTACTACTTTCTAAAGAGCAGAGCTGATCAGCTAAAGCAACTGGTCATTTCTTTATGCAATTCAGTAATCTAAAAATTGTCTTTGGGCAATCTTGATTCATTGTATAAATCCATTATTCTTTTACCAAATCCTAGAAATAAGAAGAGACATCAATTTTTTTCCTATGTGCCAATTATGTGTGCCTTACTTACTTCATCTGGTTCATCTTATGGTAAAATTGAGATGTTACAATTTATATTTTGGAAATAAATCTATCATAATTGAATATCGTAGAATGTGGTGAACAATAATTCCTGGTATTCTATTGGTTTGTGGATTAAAGGTAGATATCGAAAATAACCCTTGGAAAGTCTTAGCCTAAGAGCATTGCCTGCTGATATATCTTAGCCATAAATCTTTAAGTAGAAATTACATTTAAAACAATCAAATATTAAAAAAGACTATTATGACTATTCATGACTATTATATTAATCTTAAGAATTCCAAAGGAGATTCCAGTCATAGTAGCCTTACTTCCTGTGCCAATTTTTGCTTAACATGAAAATAGGCAACAGAAGCCATTGTTCCTCTGTAAGTGCTATTAGCACATGGACATATGTCCTCATTTTTACATCTTCTACACCCTTTTAGCCCCTGGCCCTTAAGAGGCAGCCAATAAATTAGTGTTGAAACTGTACATTCTCAATAGTGGTCTAATTTTGCATATTAATATGATATAGAAAAAAATCTTTGATGATAATTTACATAAAAAGTAAACCATTCATTTACGTACAAAAAGTCCCACATGTACCCATTTATCATTTTCTGAGTTTCTACTGTGTATAGCAGGCAGTAATTATGGCTGAGATCTTCTGAAATGATTATAGCACTGCTCTCATCCTTCAGTTCACTGTCTGATGGAGGTGACAACTCTATAGATTATTACAAAACAGTGTGAAGTGTTGTCATAGAGATGGGCAAAGACTTATCATGGTATGCCTGGAGGAGGCCTTGTCAAGCTTGTTTTGATCTAGAAACACACAATCATATATAGATAGATGATATATGCCAGATAGACGATAGATAGATAGATAGATAGATAGATAGATAGATAGATAGATAGATAGAATAGACAGATAGATACATATATATTTTAGAGTTGGAGGCAGTCTCAGAGGTTGTGATACAAACTTTTAGTTTCTCTTCCTAGAAAAGTTAAATAAAACTGTCTTTCAAATGAATCATAGTAGATAGCATGAAGAAAGATACTCTATCATTCACTAGTTTAAAAAAATAAATTTCCTTTAA
>NW_012102587.1:2971488-3010001 GCF_000951045.1 Mandrillus leucophaeus | reverse complement strand
AGCTACTGCCTTATTGGTGTGAGGTGTCAGAGGATACAGTTCAGGCTAGCAGAACAATGACCAAGTTTTAAGAGAGTACCTGGAAGAAAGGCTACCATAGAGAGTGTTAACTCAATAATTTACTAACAAAATCCACCCAAGAACTCTGCCTGCAAGGGGGAGACTTTGCAGGGGGGTTTCTTAAAAAAAAATACAGCAGCTGGAAACTAAAGAAACTGTATTATTCTGTTTTCACATTGTTATAAAGAATTACCTGAGACTGGGTTATTTATAAAGAAAAGAGGTTTAACTGACTCACAGTTCCACATGGTTGGGGAGGCCTCAGGAAACTTACAATCATGGTAGAAGGTGAAGGGAAAGCAAGGCATGTCTTACATGGCAGCGAGAGAGAGAGAGAGAGAGAGAGAGGGGAGGGAGGGAAGTGCCACACTTTTAAAACCATCAAATCTTGTGAGAAGTCACTCACTGTCATGAGAACAGCATGGAGGAAACTGCCTCTATGATCCAATCGCCTCCCACCAGGCTCTTCCCTCAACTTGTGGGGGTTATATTTCTAGATGATATTTGGGTGAGGATACAGAGCCAAACCACATCATTTCACTCCTGGCCCCTCCCAAATCTCGTGTTCTTCTCACATTTTAAAATGCAGTCATGCCTTCCCAACAGTCCCCCAGAGTCTTAACTCATCTAGCATTAACCCATTTTTCAAGTCCAAAGCCTTATCTGAAACAAGGAAAGTCCCTTCCACCTATGAGCCTGCAAAATCAAAAGCAAGTTAGTTACTTCCAAGTTACAATGTGGGTGCAGGCATTGGGTAGATGCTCCCATTCCAAATGGGAGAAATTGGCCAAAACAAAGAAGCTACAGGTCTCATGCAAGTCCAAAACTCAGCAGGGCAGTCATTACATCTTAAAGCTCCAAACTAACCTCCTTTGATTAATGTCTTATATCCAGGGCATACTGATAGAAGAGGTGGGCTCCCAAGGTCTTAGGCAGCTCAGATCTGCAGGGTATAGCCCCCATGACTGCTCTCCTGTGGATGCTTTCATGGGCTGGTGCTGAGTGCCTATGGTTTTCCAGGCTTACAGTGCAAATTGTTAGTGGATCTACCACTGTGGGATCTGAACAATGGTGGCCCTCTTGTCACAGCTCCACTAGGCAGTGTCCCAGTGGGGACTCTGTGTGGGAGCTCCAACCCCACATTTCCCCTCTGTATTGCCCTACTAGAGGTTCTCCATGCAGAATCTGTCCCTGCAGCAAACTTTTGCCTGAACATCCAGACGTTTCCATATATCCTCTGAAACCTAGGCAGAGGTTCCCACACCTCAACTCTTCTGTGCACCCACAGGGCCAACACCACGTGGAAGCCACCAAGGCTTGGGGCTTGCAATATCTGAAGCAATGGCATGAGCTGTACATTGGCCTCTGTTAGCCATGGCTGGAGCTGGAGCAGCTGAGACACAGGACACTGTGTCCCAAGGCTGCACATAGCAGCATGGTCCTGGGCCCAGCCCACAAAACCATTTTTCTTTCCTAAGCCTCTGGGCCGGTGATGAGAGGAATTGCTATGAAGATCTCTGAAATGCCCTGGAGACATTTTCCCCATTATCTTGGCTATTAACATTTGGCTCCTTGTTATTTATGCAAATTTCTGTAGCTGGCTTGAATTTCTCCCCAGAAAATGGATTTTTGTTTTCTACCACATGGTCAGACTGCAAATTTTCCAAACTTTTATGTTCTGCTTCCCTTGTAAACATAAGTTCCCATTTTGTATCATCTCTTTGTGAATGCATATGACTGTATGCTTTCAGAAAAAGTGAGGTCACCTCTTGAATGCTTTGCTGCTTAGAAATTTCTTCTGCCAGATACCCTAAATCATCTCTCTCAAGTTCAAAGTTCCACGATCTCCAGGGCAAGGGCAAAATGCCACCAGTCTATTTGCTAAAGCATAGCAAGAGTGACCTTTACTCCAGTTCCCAATAAGTTCCTCATCTCCATCTGAGACCACCTCAGCCTTGATTTTATTGTTCATATCACTATCAGCACCTTTGTCAAAACAGATCAACAAGTCTCTATAAAGTTCTAAACATTCGACATCTTCCTGTCTTCTTCTGAGTCCTCCAAACTGTTCCAGTGTCTGTCTGTTACCTAGTTCCAAAATTGCTTCCACATTTTCAAGTATCTTTATAGCAGTGCCCCAAACTACTGGTGCCAATTTTTCTGTATTAGTTCATTTTCACACTTATATAAAGAAATACATGAGACTGGGTCATTTATGAAAAAAAAAAAAGGTTCAATTGGCTCACAGTTGCACATGGCTGGGGAGGCCTCAGGAAACTTACAATCATGGCAGCAGGAGAAAAGGAAGCAAGGCACGTCTTACATGATGGCTGGAGAGAGAGAGAGAAAGTGCCACACTTTTAAAACCATCAAATCTCATGAGAACTCACTCACAGTCATGAGAGCAGCACAGGGGAAACTGCTCCCATGATTCAATCACCTCCCACCACTTTCCTCTCTTGACACATGAGGATTACAATTCTAGATGAGGTTTAGGTGGGGGAAACAGAGCTAAACCATATCAAGAACTAAGGGGAGATTTCAGCTGATTTTTACCACAGGGGAACTGGAGTCTGGACTTTGAGTACAGTCAAATTGACTATATTCTAGACCAAAAATTATTGTTTAGAAGAATATGAAATATTCCAGAGTCTTCACAAATGTGTCATTTATAATGTGTAGATTCAATTTAAAAAAATTACTCAACATGCTGAGAACAAGGAAAATGTTATCCATACTCAAGAGAAAAAAAAAAAAAGTATAAACTGGCTTGAGAGAACCCAGATGCTGCAATTATCAGAGAACTTTTAAAGTAGTTACTATAAGTATGTTCAAAAACTTAAGAATGTTATACATATAATAAAACAACAGATGGGTGATCTTAGCAGATGAATAGAAATTGCAGAGAAAAATACCAACTCAAATTCTAAAGCTGGAAAGTGTAGTAACAGAAATAAAATTTTACTAGAAGAATTTAACAGCAGAAAAAACTATTAAACCTGAAGGTAGGTCAAAAGAAAATATCCGATGTAAAATCTGGAAAGAAAAAAAAGTGAAGAAATATGAACAGAACTGTAGCGACATGTGAGACTACCAAGCAGTAACCTATGTATAATGAAGTCCCAGAGAGAGAGGCAAAGGAAATTTTCTTTTAAATGCTTGAAAACTTTTAATTTATGTTTAGTGAGACCTATGCAAGATAAATGTAAAGAAAACACCAGGAACATCACAGTGAAACTGCTGAAATACAAAGATAAAAAGGTGGCCTTGAAAGCCACTATTGAAAACTGTCACATTACACACAGTACAATGATACAAATGGTGACTGACTTCTCATCAGCAACAATGGAGGACAAAGTAAATGGAACACATCTTTGCAGTGCTAAATAACAAACACTGACTACAGAGAATTCTACATTCAGCAAGACCATCGTTCCAAAACAAAGATGAAATAGACATTTTCGATGTATACAGCTATTATTTATCAATAAAAAAGAATAAAAAATATATTTTAAACAAAAATAAACTGAGGAAATTTGTCATTAGCTGATTTATTGTATAAGAAAAGCTAAAGGAAGTTACATTTTTCAGGCTGAAGAGAAACTATACCAGGTGGTAATGTTAATCTCTGTGAGGAACCAAATCACTGAAAAGGTAAAATATGTAAGTAAATATAAAAGACTTAAGATTTTTTTCTTCTTAATTTTCCAAAAAAAAAAAAAAATGACTGTTTAAAGCAACAATTATAACACCATAGTATGGAGTTCATAATGTTTATAGTATGGAGTTCATAATGTTTATAGGCATAATGTGTCTGACAATTATAGTGCTAAGGACGATGGTGGTGAATTGAACTATATTAGGTTTCTACAATTTTTACATGAAGTAGTAAAATATCAAGACCAAGTGGATTACTTTATGTTTAAGATACATGCTGTAATTTCTGGTAAAACCACTAGTAATACTGCAAAGAAATTATAGTTACTAAAGTATCAATAATGAAATAAAAATGGAATACTAAAATATTCAATTATAATATAGCATCTAATATGTAATATGACATAAAAATAACACCTATAAATAAAAAAGAAATGCACTAAAACTCCAGTAAATGAGTGAAATAAGAAGCGCAAAGAAATAATCCACAAAGAAAAGACAATAGAATTGTCAGCCCAGCGTGGTGGCTCATGTCTACAATCTCAGCACTTTGAGAGGATGAGGCAGTAGGATCACGAGTCTAAGAGTTCAAGACCAGCCTGAGGAACATAATGAAACCCTGCAGAAAAAAATATCCATGCATGGTGATGCACTTCTTGTAGTCTCAGCTACTTCGGAGGCTGAGGAAGGAAGATTGCTTAAGTCTGGGAGGTTGGGAGGTTTAAGCTGCAGTAAGCCATGATCCCACCACTGCACTCCAGCATAGGTGACAGAGTGAAACTCTGTCTTAAAAAAAAGAAAAAAGAAGAAAGTAAAGTAAAATAGTCAATACAAAGGGATGTAGGCAATTTTTGAAGAAAAAATTCAGCAGAGCTTTCTGCAATCATTCAAAGCTATACTGTTATTTGAAAAGACAGCCAGTAAGAAATATCTCTGGGAGATGTTCTAAAAATTTCTAGGAAGAGTCTGAAATAAGCTTGAATTTTTTCTTGACTTATGCTGTAAATTTATCTTCAGACTTTAAATAAAGTCCACTATACTCAAGAATCTTGTGTTAATAGTGTTTGGAGAAATGTTATTATAACTACTATTATTAATAGAATTTATCCTGCTATTTTTCCTGACTTTCTACTTTTACAAGTCAATGCAAGCCAATGATCTACTCTGTGCTAAGCACTATGCTGTACACTTGTTGTGCATTTTAACTTTTAGTCTGGATTCACACCCATTTCATGGAGAGAAAAATATGGAGGCTTAGGGAGTGTAAGTGACTTATCACAAATCACGCAGCTAGTTGGTGGTGGATGGGCAAGTTGGTATCTGGCTCTCTGACTTTCATGTCAACAAATGTAATCATAGAGCTATGCTGAAGGAAGAGAGATGGTACCCGCACACAAAAAGTAAGCTGAAAAGAGAAGCTGCCTTAAGGCTTAGAGTTTATGATTGGTAGCAGGTGTAGATGTTAATAGTTAAGAAGACTGGAAGATGTTGAAGCATTCAGGCAGCTATTGTCTGTATTACAAAATGACTTACGATTAACATGGGATAATGATAATTTAAAAAACCAAGTGAGATACAAAACTGTAGTATAAAAATGTGACGACCATACATGTATTTAATATTACTCGTATAAGAATAATGCAGGAATTCAAATTTAGAAAGTAATATACCAGAATATTGAGAGTTACCTCTGTGTTTGGAAGGAGGCATCACACTGATCGCTGCTGTTCTTTATGCTTTCTTATTTTCAAATTTTCTATCTTGAACATGTCTTCTTTCCATACACAGAAACATATTTCTAAAAGAAAAAGAAAATGAAAATACTGCCATTTCAACTGCCCCAGGAAGAAATGTAAACGAATAAACATAATTTCATCAGGGTTTAAAGAGTATCTCTTACGGCAACTGCTTCTGAGAATCTGATATCTTCTCTGAGGGAAACTGCTCATTAAACAGTTTTCAATAATGTGGTGAAGAAATACAGCAAAGTTATTAAAGAGATGATGGCTCTCCTAGGGTACACATACCACAGGGTCCAGAACCACTCTTTAAATATATTTTCATTTGACTACTGCTCCTACGGACTGTGGCCGTATTACCATACCTAATTTCTAAAACTCCTTTTTAATGGGGTCATTCTTCTTGCTTTAAAACTGGCTCATTTTATTGCCTCAGTGCCTCTTTGGAGCCTGGTGGTTTTATGTTTTTTGATACTCACATATGGTTTGCTTTTGCTAAATCAAAGGATACAGTCTGCGTGTGATGACTTTAGGAGCCTTCTAACACCTCACCTGCTCAGTGGTTGCTAAAATTATCTGAAAGTGTTTACTTGTTAATTATACAAATTACAGATAAGGTTTAAAATACAGAGCACCTGGAAGTGGTCATGCATGGCAGCAAAATTACACTAAAGTATACACGTCTATTTATTATGCATCTATCTATCTATCTATCTATCTATCTATCTATCTATCTATCTATCTATCTACCTACCTACCTATCTATCTATCTATCTATCATCAATGCTTTAAACAATCAGAATTGTTGGGAATTTCAGGAAGCCCAAGATTTCTGAAATGGAGGGTGAGGAATAATCAAACCACAGTGTTTTTGTTATGGACAGCGTATTCTTGCCTCATTGAGTATATACCTTGTTTATTAAACAGTTCTGCTCCAGTTCAACCCTAGCCAAAGGAGTTTGTATGACTCTGTTGAAAGACTGTGAAGGTGTGTGATGGACATACCTGGGTGAAAGTCCTCTTTTCCCCTTCTCTGGCTGTGTGATTGAAGGCTGGGTATTCAGTATCTCTGAGGACTGGTTTCCATACCTGCAAATGAAGGTCATGCGAACCAATGATCTACTCTATGCCAAGCACTGCACTGTGTATGCATTTGACATGTGTTTTTTCTTTGAATTCACTCCAATTTCAAAGATGAGAAAATATTGAGGCTCATTGGTTTGTTATGGGGGTTAAAAGAGAGAGGGTTTGTAAAGTACAAGGCACAGGCCTCATGTCTCATAGGCACTCAATAAATGTTTTTCCAATACTCCAATGTCCTTTGACAAGGGCAAAGCACACCAAGAGAACTAACTCCAATCATAAATTAATGACTTTAACTTTTTAAGCACCTATTTATTTTCTGCCTGTAAAGATGTGTTCCTTCTTTTCTTCTCTGGTGAATTTCTATCCTATATTTCAAGTTCACATTTTATCAACTACACGAGTCTTTCATATTCACTCTATGAATGCTCATTTTTCCTTCCTTCAAATTTCTGTGTCTCAGAATTTATGTCCCTTGGTCTGGCTCCATACATCATTCTGTTGGAATTTTGGTCTATTTTGTAAACTTTAGAGCCCAAGACTTGTAGTCTAATTTTATGATTTACTTCATGACGATTCAAGGAAAAATATTTAATATTTTGGTGCCCTAGTTTCCTTACTTGCAAAATGAGGAGGGCAGGACCTTACTTAAATATTCCTTGAGGGTTAGTCCTTAGGTCAAGCTAAATAACATATGTGGAAGTGTCAACTGCATATATGTACACAGTGGGTTATTCACAAGTGCTAGTTTCTGCCCTCAATAGTCCTTCCTAAAACTAATATTTTTGGAGCACAGATCATTTCTTATTTTTTGTTTGTATCTAATACATGCCCACTGTCATGAATTGTTCTGGTCACATTGAAACATGCAGCTTCCTACATGTGCTGTGCTTTCTAAGATAAGCATTTTGAAATTTTTTACCAACTAACTCCTATTCATCCTTCAACACACAGCTCAGGCCTCACTTCCTCCTGGAAGACTCCTGGGCTTATTTAGGCTGGGGTTTTCCCTCCATTAACAAGGCACTATGTGTTTCTGTTATTCTCCTTATCATATTCCATTGCCCACATACATATTTTACTACTGTGGCAGACCTTGAGACTCTTAAGTGATTTATTTGTCATTATATTCCTTGAAGAGAGTTCAGGTCATGAAATACAGTTGCTCAATGAATGGTTGCTGAATGAATAAGTGAAGGAATGGATGTAGCAAAAATCTCTGGGGAACTGAGTGCTGCAATTGAGCAAAACATCATGTAAGATCCTGGAGATGTTTGATTGCCAATGAGCATGTTCAGCATTAAATTACCCAACATACTGTTAGCATTTTTGGTGATTCTTTTATTCCTCACTCTCTTCCACATCTCAAATTCTCAAATATGGCAAAAGACATGTCAACAGTTGGCTCATTGGTCAGCCATCGTGATGACCTATGGAAATTTAACCACAAGAGATAGTCTGCCTTTATTTAGCAACTGGTTTATGTAACTTACAAACACTGTAATGGTTCAAACATCACAGTATTTGTATGCATGCAGTAGCTGATCTATAAAACATATGGTATTTTGAAATATTGATCTCTTCAGTGCCAGCAAGCAAGAGATATTAGTGTAGCCTGGGATTCCATTTGTAACTGTGGGATTAGAGTCAGAGAAGTGGAAAATTGGAATAGACCAAAATTCATGTGAAGTGGAAAGTACAGCTGGCAGTAGTGCTAAAGAAGGAAAATAACAAATAAGAGAAGCATTATTTTAAAAGCTGACTCAACCATCAAATGGGAAAGGAGCAGTCAGATGAATAGGCTTTAACTGCCTTGGCTTCCTATGCCTCCAGGTTGACTTTGCAGACTTAAATTCAGCACAACAGCTGGAAAAGGCAAAGCTGAATTGATTTGGAAGCAGGAAAATGTGGCACCCCTATGGGCTCCTGTCACTTCTGTGAAGCAAATAAATGAAAAGAGGAATTCAGAAATAAGTTCACTGTGGTCAGGAAAGGTTGAAAAAATTAATAGAACATTTTCCTAAAGCTTGGAATAATACTTGATAAATTTCTTCCAGTGTCATTTGCACTATGAAGTCCTTCTAGACCCTCACCTTCATGTCCACCTGCAGATCTGATCCTCTTTTCTTCTTTCAGTTCTTAACTCTTTGCAATATTTTGGGATAATGCCTTGGGTGCTTGATTTTGTGTATTTACCCATTTCCTTTGCTTTTGGTGGGAATCTGGTTTTACTTGATTTTGTCCATCCAGAGACAAAGTATCTGGCACACTAGCTGGCTATTTTGACTGAGTGGCTGCTAAATCAATCTAGAAGAAATTTAGAAATATTTAGTTCATATCCTACCCACTAGACCTCTAAACAATTTCTATCCAAGAATTTATTCCCCATTCTCAGATGGGGCCAATTTCTCCATTTTTGGAGACAAACCCCCTATCTTTGTCTTTCTGAAAGAGTGAATGTACTAGAGAAAAGAAGAAAGGAAATTGGCAGAAAAGAAATATTTCATGTCACAGTGGTCAGCAGTTCTCATCTCCTTGGTTCTTCTTTCTTTAGTAGTCTCTTATAGGTTAGTGTCTACCATGTTCCTGAGATTAAGCCATAAAAGATCACCTAGAAGATTCTGAGAACAATTTTTATACTAAGTGGAAAAGACAGTAATAGTCAACAAATATGACTCTTCTTTGTTTCTCCATTTTCTTTTTTTTTTCTCTCTAATTATACTTTAAGTTCTGGGGTGCATGTGCAGAATGTGGTGGTTTGTTACATAGGTATATACGTGCCATGGTGGTTTACTGCACCCATTAACCTGTCATCTACATCAGGTATTTCTCCTAATGCTATCCCTCCCCTAGGCCCCCACCCCCATGACAAGCCCTGGTGTGTGATGTTCCCCTCCCTGTGTCCATGTGTTCTCATGGTTCATCTTCCACTTATGTGACAACATGTGGTATTTGGTTTTCTGTTCTTGTGTTAGCTTGCTGAGAATGATGGTTTCCAGCTTCATCAATGTCCCTGCAAAGGACATGAACTCATCCTTTTGTATGACTGCATAGTATTCCATGGTGCATGTGTGCCACATTTTCTTTATCCAGTCTATCATTGATGGGCATTTGGGTTGGTTCCAAGTCTTTGCTATTGTGAATAGTGCTGCAAGAAACATACATGTGCATGTGTCTTTATAGTAGAATGATTTCTAATCCTTTGGGTGTATACCCAGTAATGGGATTGCTGGGTCAAATGGTATTTCTAGTTCCAGATACTTGAGGAATTGCCACACTGTCTTCCATAATGGTTGAACTAATTTACACTCCCACCAAAAGTGTAAAAGTGTTCCTATTTCTCCACATCCTCTCCAGCATCTGTCGTTTCCTGACTTTTTAATGATCGCCATTCTAACTGGTGTGAGATTAAGAAGATATTTATGCAGCCAACAAACATAAGAAAAAAAGCTCATCATCAACAGTCATTAGAGAAATACAAATCAAAATCACAATGAAATCTCAGTTTTCTTTCACGTAGGGAGGGCCATGCAGTCACTTCTGGCCAATGAACTATCAGGAGGCGCTTCATCTCCCTTTCACACTAAAGTAGTAAAAAAGCCCAAGTGCAATTTGCTACCTTTTCTCTTGCCTGTTATAGCAATAGAGGAGGTTGCATACCACAAATGGTGTTCTATAAGATAGTGGAGCCTCCCTGAACCCAATCTTTTAGTATTATGAAACCTCCACCAACCCACTGGGGGCATATAGCATAAGGAGAATCAATTGTGTGTTTTAAGTAGATGCATTTTGGGAACTGCTTGCTACGGCAGCATAACCTAGGCTATTCTGACTAATATCCATTACTTACACATTATCAACAATTCATATATATATAATATACATATATATGTACACACACATATATACACACACACACATATATATATGTGTATATATATAATTCATTTGTGGATGATAGGTTCATAGAGTTTGAGTGAAATGAAGCTTCTTGAAGCACATTCTTATCCTTTGAAGGAGACGTCATGATACTAAGTGACTGTTCTTTGTATAGCATCATTAGTGCCACTGAAACTCACCAAACAATTGATTTGTTAGTGTGGCTTGCTTGAGCAAAATTATCACATTTAATAGGGGAAAGGGAGGATAAAGGAAGATTATAAAATATATTTTCTGCTTTCCAAAAACTGATAAGTAAACTTTATTGTTTTGAGGATGAGAAATATTATGCAGTTGAAGCAATAATGTAACAAAGCAAGAAAACATTGAGTAATACTGAATAAATGTAATTTTCCACTGAGACCCAAATACGTGCATAAAGGTGAATCTGCTTTGACATAATTGGACTCTACCATCTTATCTTTGAATCACTGTGGTGATCTCTTAGACAGTTGTCCTTGACGAGTGCCTCTTTTTCGCTGCTGAGCTCTAAGTGAATAAGGTGAAGGGGGTTAAGAGGAAGTTCCTCAGAGGGACTGTAAGTTGAACTTGACCTTGAAGGATATACAAGAAACAGTTGGGAAAAGCATCCAATGCTTTGAGAAGAAAGATTAGAATGGAGGGGTTATGAGAATGACTGCTTGGGTGGACCAGGGGATATGTTAGAAAACAATAGAGGTGGTCCAGGTTGTGGGGGTTGGGGGGACTCTTCTTCTTCTCTTAGAAAAATAATTCTTCATTAGTTAACCTTGTTTGTTGGTTAATCTTGTGCATTCTTCACTGTCAAGTTTGTAGTTTCTTTGAGGTGATTAAAATGTGAGAACTTTTCAGTTTTCACCAAGGTATATGATTTTCAATCATTTCACTATCCATACAAAGCCACAAACTCATTCCCTAATCTCTGTCATCATCTATCCTTTATCCTTTTTATCATCACTCTTGCTCTTACTATTAGATACACAGGCTGAGGTACAGCAGTGAAGTGTCTATGAGGATGGCTTGTATTCTAGATGGAACCCTAGGATGATGTTTACTTTCTCATGTCTTCGTTTATTCTTCTGTTTATTTCGCAAGTGTTAATTGAGCGTCTACTATTGTGCCAGGTGTTAGGGATATAAAGAAGAACAGTGTATTCTCTGCCCACAGAGTCTTAGAAGGGAAATAGGCTTACCACATCCTGCAGTGCAGAGGGTTAATTATATAAGAGCTACGATTGAGGAACAGTAGAGGGACTTAACTCCTGATAGCTGAAGTTCAAAACTGACCAGAATTTTATGTCAACTGATGTCTGGTTTTGACTTACTTGACTTGGCTACAGCTAAAATATTTCCTTTTGGGTTAGTCTGATCCTGATGCATAAAAATGGACTCAATATCTTCCACTAGGGGTGCTTCCAGCAGCCACATGCCACATGAAATAGGAAATGGGTACAATGACTCTCCAAAATAATTTTGGAGTATTATTGCCCAAAAAAGGAAGAAAATGATACAAATAGAAAAAAAATCACAAGTATCTACTACCTGTTGGTGAGCCTATCTCAACAGAATTTTAGGAAGGCATGGAACAGACCAGTTCAGAGGGGAGAAATCTAGAATATAAACTAGATCTGTCTTGAAGGGAAGAAAAGGTACATGGAAGTATAATACTCTCTTTTTCCCTTCAGATTCAATCTCTAGCCTTCTTTCCACCCTCTTCTGTTTGCCAAGAAACCGGCTTCTATGGGATACTGTAGCCAAGATTCTTTGCTGCATGACTTCCTCACTCAGAAGATGAGAAGGTGGAAGCAGAGAGAGGGAGAGTGTGTATTCACCTGGCTCCCTCCCTGCTAAGCTGAGATGGGTATAACCTTCTGTCCTGTCCCATGATCCCAAGTAGAGAGAACATCTACAGCTGCTATTAAAATTATGGCAATCACCCTCACCAAGGTCTACAGTGTTGTCTCTCTTTTTGCCTTTCAAGGCTAAAGGATGGAGCTGCTGCCTGCTGTTGCTGGCCCTGGGGTGCTTCACTGTTCCTTGTTGGCTCCTCTTAACCTTGTTCACATCATTTAAGTATGTGAAATATTACTCTGCTTGGGTGGGGTCTGTTTCTTGCTGGGTCTCCTAATGCAGGACCTAGGTGCTGGTGTTGCATGAGATGCGACTGAGGACCTAGAGCTCAATATTTAGAGACTATAGAAATGGATGGCAGGTCACCACTGGCCCAGGCAGGTGGAGTTGCAGCAGGCTTGCAGAGCATATTGAACGGTAGCCCAGGAACAGGCGACATACACACCCAAGCTAGTCAGGGAGGGGTTGATGGCAAGTAATAGCAGGGTCACTGCACTGGACAGCTCCAGTGATCACTATTCACACTGCCTTCTAAGTAATACAAATATTTTCATTGACATTCAGAAGCCAATTCTGGCCTTAGGGTGAAAGTTACACAAGATAAAGTACTGATAAACATAAAGATGATGGTAATAACACCAATTTTTAAAATTCAAATGAGAGTACTAGCAGTTCTTCCAATGGCTGCATTTCCTTTGATACGTTATTTATTTATTTTTATTTTTATTATACTTTAAGTTCTAGGGTACATGTGCACAACGTGCAGGTTTGTTACATATATATACATGTGCCATGTTGGTTTGCTGCACCCATTAACTCGTCATTTACATCAGGTATTTTTCTTAATGCTATCCCTCCCCCTGTCCCCGACCCCATGACAGGCCCCAGTGTGTGATGTTGCCCGCCCTGTGTCCAAGTGTGCTCATTGTTCAATTCCTACCTATGAATAAGAACATGTGGTGTTTGGTTTTCTGTCCTTGTGATAGTTTGCTCAGAATGATAGGTTATTTAAACTCTCTAAGCCTCAGTTTCCTCATCTATGGACTAAGGATGACAACAGCCACTCTTGAGTGGAGCTAATCTTGTAGCAGCCCATGGGAAGTATAAGCTTGCCAAAAATGTGGTGATGGATTTCTGAGCACAGCACCTGGGGTCCATTGTGTGTGCCCTGTAGCTAGAAGGTTGTGATGTGCATTCTCTTGTGCATCAAGTGGCAGAAGTTGATTTTAAGGAATGGTATATAGCCTCAGAGCCAAACTAACCACCAGGTTGCTTGGTGCCAAGTGACCTGAATTTGAAAACTCAGCTGGCTGGGCGCGGTGGCTCATGCCTGTAATCCCAGCACTTTTGGGAGGCCGAGGTGGGCAGATCACTTGACGTCAGGAGTTTGAGACCAGCCTGGCCAAAACAGGGAAACCACATCTCTGCTGAAAACACAAAAATTAGCCAGATGTGGTGGCACATGCCTGTCTGTAATCCCAGCTACTCGAGAGACTGAGGCAGGAGAATTTGTTGAACTTAGGCAGCAGAGGTTGCAGTGAGCCGAGACCACGCCACTGTACTCCAACCTGTGTGACAGAGCCAGAATGTCTCAAAAACAAAACAAAACAAACAAACAAACAAAAACCACAACTATTTAAAATTCTTTCTGAAGAATGGACAATGTCCTTCTCAGAGTATGGCGTTAGGTTAAGCAGCAAAAATTGATAGTAAAATGTTATAATGTGGTACAGGACTTAGTCAGGCATTATATTATCATGTGGGTTATATAACAGAGAAAAACACACAAAAACCCCAAACAAAACAAGAAGCATCTGTGATAAACAGCCTTATTTCTACAGGTATTTAGCAATGCTAAAGGGTATCAAAGACTTTCATTAGGGAAGTAGGCTTCTTAGCATTACTCCAATCCCACCCAAGCCATCAGAGTAATTAAACTCCATACGCCTCCATCACAGTTCCTGTATTTTTTTTTTTAAGTATTCAGAGTTAGCTTGTTTGTTGCATAATACATGTGGATGACAATCTGAGTAATCAACCTAGTAATTTATTTAAAAATTGAACCTGTGACTTTTTGCGTCTTTTCAAGATTTTTTTTTTTTTTGGTCTCAGAAAATCAGTTTTTATGAGATTATATCAAGAGTTAGTTTTAATGAAGGGTTTATGGCAAAGGCATTCCAGTAAGTACTTTTATCTAAGAGGCCTAAAGGGCATTAAAACATATATTTGTAGACCTATCAGTTACAGACTTATCTAAAATAAACAATAATAACATTGTAATGAGAATGAAAAATTCTATCACACACAGAGATTAGGAGCAGCTCAGCATTAAACTATAACTGATGGCAATCCAATTAAGCCATGTATTTCCTCCTTGGTTTAGGGTTACTTGCTCGAAGCACTCTATGGCTCCAGACTTTTGTATTTGCTCTGACCACAATTGGTATTATAGCTTACGATCATTTTCAATTTTATGGAAAATTACAATGCAGAATAACATGCTTTTAAGACATAATGATTATGTATTTGGAGAGTAGAGTGAATTATTAAATCAGAAACTCTGACTATCTCCCTAAAAGTGATTGGTCAGTGAGTCAGTTTGTCAAACTTTGACAAGAAGTTGGGATGGGTAGTGTTGAAATAAGATGAAAGGAGCAATAAGGTGGCCATATCCCAGTGATATCTGCCAAATATTTAATTAAATAGCATCTGAAGGTGTAGACCAGTTAAATCAGCTTTTTTTTGTTTTTTTCTTTTCTTGCATTTACACACTGTAGAAAGATCAATTCAACCAAAAGATATATTTAATCTAATTATCTATGCTGTCATTTTATGTGCAGCAATGGGAACCAGGGAGGGAGGGGACCTGGGTAGGAGAAGGCGGGTTCAGAAAGGGAAGCACTGGCTCTTGTACATAAAATACAATGAATCAAGCCCAGTCAGTGTTTCAGTTTGACACATCTTCTGTTCGTATAGGCCCAGACCTGATCATGATAAAAATTATTTATGTTTGTTCAACTTCCAGAAGGAGCTAGTAGATTAAACAGGAGATGAATTATGGTATTTTCACTAATTGATTTTACTCATCTAATTTATCTGTATTTCTACAAGAAATTAGTGAGCGGCTCCTATATTTCAGGCACCATTTCAGGCACTGGCATCATAAAAATGAGTGAGGCATGGTTTCTTTTCTCTTTAAGCTTATAGTTTACTGGGGGAAGGCACATATGTTTATAAATCAATACTGATAAATGTCAAAAGTGCTATCACAGAGATTGGTAGAGGGTAAAGTAGAGAAATTGTCTTTTTTTTTTTTTTTTTTTTTTAAGCAGAGTCTCACTTTGTTGCCCAGGCTGCAGGGCAGTGGTGCAATCTTGGCTCACTGCAATTTCCACCTCCTGGGTTCAAGCGATTCTCCTGCCTCATCCTCCTAAGTAGCTGGGATTACAGGCCCATACCACCACACCTGGCTAATTTTTGTATTTTTATTAGAGATGGGGTTTCACCATGTTGGCCTGGCTGGTCTCGAATTCCTGACCTCAGGTGATCCATGCACCTCAGCCTCCCAAAGTGCTGGGATTACAGGTGTGAGCCACCGCACCTGGCCGATGTTGCCAATTTTTGTCAGTGGTAGGAAGAGGGTAGCAGTGAGGGCTCTGGGTGAAGGCGACAGCTGAGCCAGAGTGCACAGGTGGAACTTTGGAAAAGCCTGGTGTATTCATCAGCCTAAAGTAGAGAAGCTCACGTTGACTGGAACTGCAATGAGAAAAGAGGCTGCAGAGATTAGTGGGGGCTGTCTGTGGGTCTCTGATGTCTTATTAAGGAGCTTAGAATTCATTTTAGAAGCTCTGGGAGAGGTTTTAAAGGCAGGATAGAAACATGGCCAGGATTATATGTTAGACAGGCATCCATAGAGAGGAAAGATCTGATGGCATGTGTGCAGCTGGAGATGAGGAGATGATGGGGATGATAGGGCAAGAACAGCAATGACTGAAATTTGCTGAGCTCTTAATGTGTGCCAGGCATGTTATATGGATTTGTGGATTTAATCCTTACTATGACCTGAATGGTACCTACTATCAGTTAATGATAGTTTATTAAACAGAGAAAAATATCAGGGGAGGTTAAATAACTTGTCCAAGGTAGGAGAATAATGGCTGAGCTGGACTTTAACTCAGTCACTTCATCACTCTTTGGTCCTTCCTACCCAGGGAAGGTGTGTGGCCATCATGACCCATGACAAAGCGATGGCAGATGGAAGGAGACAGGGCACAGTAAAAAGACATTAAGAAGGTGAAATTTAAGAGTGCTCACTTAACTGATGCAATAATTTCTTTGTAAATATGCCAGATCTTCAAATCCAGTAGTCTAGACCTCCAAATTAACTGATTCTGAGGCTACTATGTTTCATTCTATTAGTACTTTTAAATTTACTGTGGAATAATCCACAGGCTTTGTTTAAGGCAGGAGTACTCTCAGCTTTTGAGGCTAAAAGTCAAACCAAAATGAAGCCTTTTAAGGTGTCATGGGTCAAGCGCCCCTTGAGCATCCTCTGAGCTCTCAGAGTGGCCTGTTTTTATTTCTTTCTTAGTGTTTACCGTGCTGCACTGGAACAATCTGGTTGCTGCTCTGTATCTTTCTCCAAACTGATGTTTTGAGGGCAGGGATCATTTTCCAGGTCAGTTAAATCCAACAAAAATGCATGGAGAGTCTGCTGTATTGTAGGGGGCAGGCATTATTTTAGGCTCTGGCAATAAGTTTATATACAAGATATAGTTCTGGCCAGACAGTTGAAGGGGAAGCTGATGTATTTTAAGCCCATTTCATTGCAATGTGGTGGGAGTGCTCATGAGGGCACGTGTGGGGTCTGTGGGCGTACAGATGAGATGTACTGTATCACATTCTCTGTAGGGAAAAAGGATTTGGATAGGTTTCCCAGAGGAGGTGATAATGGAGGTGAGCACTTTAAAATGTAGATACTATTATTATTCAAGTATAGTGAGGCCAGCATATCAGAAGACAACTGTCATTGAAAAGAGAGTTTGTTACTGACGCCACCACTGCAAGATTATAGCTGAGACAATTGTTACAGTGAAAGAGATCTGACCTAACCAACTCCAAGCGGTCCTTGTTCCCTCCTGGGTATAGACCAAACTAACTTTAGGAGAAACCTAGTTTATAGTTTAACTTTGAAACAAAGACCATAACTGCCCTTTCCCAAAGCAAACCCGCTTCCTGCCTGGGGACTAGAATGCCTCTGTAGGGCTAACCAATTAGCCTCAAGATGAGAAATTATAATTTAGGAGTCATGTAGTTGGAGGCTACAAGATTCTGACCCTCCCCATATTGCTCCTAGAGATAACATCACTATTGAAAAACCTAAGGTCAGTGCTTGAGATATTTTGCAGACCCTGCACTTGATGGATCAGCTGGTACCACCCAGATTGATAAACTGGCTCATTTGATTTTGTAACCGCTCACCCAGGGACTGACTTAGCATAAGAGTGCAGCTTCAACTGCCTATGATTTCATCTCTGATCCAACCAATTAGCACTCCTGACTCACCGGGCCCCCACTCACCAAATTACCCTTATAAACTCTGATCCCTGAATGCTCAGAGAGACTGATTTGAGTAATAATAAAACTCTGGTCTCATGCACAGCTGGCTTTGTGTGAATAACTCTTTCTCTATTGCAATCCCCCTGTCTTGATAAATTGGCTCTATCTAGGCAGCAGACAAGCTGAACCTTTTGGACAGTTATATTACTTACCGTTCCCCCAAAGAAGGGGCACATTATGCCATGCTTTGCAGGGTCACTCAGGGAAGTACCAGGGTCATGCAGGAGGCAGAGGGAGTGAGGGAGAAATGTGAGCAAGAACTTTTATTATGGTTTATGGGAAGAAATCAGTGAAACAAGACTAACAGACTTAGGGTTGGCAAGTTTGGGTAATTTCAGCAGGCTCTATGTTGTAGGGGCTGTCCCTAATGGTCTGGTATCTGGCTCTGGGGTGATGAGGGCAGGGGAATGGTGAATTTGAGTGACATCCCAATAGAGGAGGTGGTTGGGTGTGGACTCTGGATTGGTTGATTTGCATATGAAAGATTCACTTGCAGGTGAGTTGTTTATTATTTTTAGGAATTGCACAGCCCTGGGAGGAGGGTCCCCCCAAGGTCAGCAAGGTCCCAGATGTCAAAGCATCAGAATGCAGAAAATACATGATTAATACAGTGAATCTTGGGGCAATGAAAAAGAATTATCCAAGGAAAGCATTGGTCAAGGGCACACGAAGGAGACCAAAAGCTTGAGCAGGTAGGATGCACGGAGCACAGCGCTGTGTGTCACCTGTAGTTCAGGTTCAGTAGAAATGCAGAACTAGAAATGGCAAGAGGCGAGACTGCGAGAAAACACCAAAAGCGAAGTTGGGAGGAGCTTGGAAGGTCTCCTGGAGGATGTGTATTCTGGAGACAGGATGAAAAGCAGTTACGAGAAAACCAGCCAGAAGGCTGCTATCATCACTCTAAGTCAGAGAAGGTGAAGGCTTAGACCAAGGAGATGGCAGTGTAAATGAAAAACGAGGTTGCACAGTAGAAGTGAAAGAGACAGGATTGATTATTGGGGCAGCGTTAATTTTGTGTTGTGTCTCCATGTCTTGCCGTGTGGGAGCTGTTCAGATCATATTTGTTAAATAAACTAATTTCTGGTCAAAAGATACTTTAAAGAAGTTTTTTTGCAAGTTCTTACATAAACCACTTTATTCACTGGAAATCTCAAACTTGAGGTTTATAGTGGAGCGTTCATAGTTCCTCAAATGGCTAAAAAACCAAGGTAGTGACTTCCAAGATAGGGTGGGGATACAGACATTGAGTAAATGCTCCCATTCCAAAAGGGAGAAATTGGCTAAAACAAAGGGGCTATAGGGCCCATGCAAGCCTGAAACCCAGCAAGGCAGTTGTTACATCTTAAAGCTCCAAAATAATCTCCTTTGACTTCATGTCTCACATCCAGGACACACTGATGGAAGGGGTGAGCTCCCACAGCCTTGGGCAGCCCCACCTCTGTGGCTCTGCAGGATACAGCCCCAGGACTGCTTTTACAGGCTGGCATTGAGTGCCTGTGGTTTTCCCAGGTACACGATGGAAGCTGTCTGTGGACCCGCCACCCTAGGATCCGGACAACGGTGGCCCTCCTCTGACAGTTCCACTAGGCAGCTATTGTCTTGGCTATTAACATTCGGCTCCTTGTTATTTGTGTAAATTTCTCCAGCCGGACTGAATTTCTCCCCAGAAAATGGGTTTTTGTTTTCTACCACGTGATCAGACTGCAAATTTTCCAAACTTTTATTCAGACTGCAAATTTTCCAAACTTTTATGTTCTGCTTCCCTTTTAAACCCAAGTTCCCATTTCAGATCATCTCTTTTTGAATGCGTATGACTGTACATTTTCAGAAAAAGTGTGGTCACCTCTTGAGTGCTTTGCTGCTTAGAAATTTCTTCTGCCAGATACCCTAAATCATCTCTCTCCACATGCGGGGATTACAGTTCAACATGAGATTTGGGTGGGGAAACAGAGCCAAACCATGTCAGCACGGATAGCCTTAAAGAAAGAACTTCTCTTACAGAATCAGAGAGATGATTTCCTATGCCAGATCATACTGGTGCTGACAGCAAGAAGATTTTGGATGCTTCAGTTAATTAGTTTTATGGCAAATGTATCATAAACATGTTCTTTATTAGTTTTAAGGGACTTTGTTTTCACAAGATTTTGAGAAACTGGACATACCATTGCAGTATCTCACGACTACCTTGGATCCAGGTAAAAAAAAATCTGAAATCTTGCTCATGGCTGTAAGCCAATAACACCTACACCTTTCTGTCACGGTATTGCAGTCATAAGCTTTGTGACTGCTGTGATTGATTCGGGTGATGCAATCAGCTGGAAAGGCATTTCCTGTTTGGTGTCTAACGTTCTGACTGCATGCTTATGCAGAGACAAAGACATCATATTTTTTACTCAGAAAGTGTGTTTTTAGCTTAGTTTCCAGTGAAATTTCTTCTCTCATTATGGTAAAGATTTTACTATATAGGAAAGTGATGTGTATCATGTAAAGGACTTTACAGAGATAATTTTATTTAATTCTTGCAGCAGCCCTGGAAGGAAGGTATTGTGTAACAAACTGGATGAAAGATAACAGTGCTTTGGGGGTGTCACGGGTCTTGTCCATGGTCTCATGATTTTATTGGTGCAAATTTTTTTGTTTTGGCTGGATATAGGGTATTATGATTATTTAGCATGGCAAAAATTTAAATCAAATTTATTGAGCTCATGTTCTTTTCACTCTTATTAGGTTTATTATTGTCATCATCATCATATTATTATTATTATTATTATCACCACAAAGGGATGCTTAATGATTACAGAAAATTTTTTAAAATAAGAAGAAACCCTACCCAAAACTCATTATAAACATGTTTGTTTTCTTTAGTTTTTTTTTTCTAACCATTTTTTACCTAGTTTGGCATGGCTATGAATACACTGCAAAGGTAATTTTGTATCATTTGGAAATATTTAAATTTTTTTAGGAGAAAAGAGTTTAAATGATATGACAGGGGCTGAAAGTAGGAGGGAACATAAGCAGCAAGAAGTGGAAAGAGATATGAAGAATTAAGAAACTTTGCAAATTCAAGAATATGTCAATCATAACTTATTTTGAAATATTCTGCAGTCTAAAAGGAATAGCATCCTGTCATTGCCAATACCCATACTTAGAAGACACCTGTACCATTATGAAGCCAAACTTCCAGAGACTCGGGAAATCCTATTAGAGTAATTTTCCTTCCTTCCATATCAGTCAAATATTGCAATTACTGGGTCATTATGACAGTTGGATTCCTTTCTCTAGACCAGGAAATAGTCGCTGAAGAGCAAAGTTGCATGGACAGTATTTGTGAGACTGTAACTAATTATGAGACCTTCCTAACTCATCCAATAATGGAACTATGATCAAACTAGAGAAAAAATGGATTTGATTACCTGTATTAAGAAATTCCTTCCAAGCAATATTTTAAAATGGTAATCAGAATTCAGGTACTCCCTGGTGACTGATAAATTTAAACTAAAGTTAAATAATTATTTTCAAAAAGTTAATTATTATAATGTCATGATTGGCTTCATTTCCTTAATAAATGAATTACCTTATTTCAGCCTTGCAAATTAGGATGTACTATGGAATCCAGCCAAGGGAGGCATTAGGACTTGAGGAAACAGAAGACGTTCTACATGCCCTTTCTGCCATCTAACTGCCTTTAGGGATAACATTTTACTGGTGCAAGTTTTTTGTTTTAGCTGGATATAGAGTATTATGATTATTCAGCCATAGATGTCAATGCCAAGAATCAATCTGCACTGTACATGACTAGAATTACCGAAATGTGATTTGAACTATGTAGGATTAATCATGAAAGTATGCAATCAGGTGGATTGTTTTGTCTGAAGATGGAAGTGCAACCTTGTGTGTTGGTTGTGCTATAGGACCAACAGGTTCATATACCTGCTGTGCAGTAACAGACCAATACACTTTCTTTGTTGCAGGGTTTGCAGCAGAGAAAGAGTTTAACAACCAAAGGGCACCGACAAGGAAATGGGAGGAGACCCTCAAATCCATCTTCCCAAGGAGTTCCGAGCTGAGGCTTTTAAGGGGATTGTGGAGGGTGAGGGCCTGAAAAATTGGGCCTCTTGATAGATCAGGATAAGAGGGATAAAATCATCAGGATGTGGAAACGACATTCTTTAGTGAGTCAGCTTCTTTTGGGTCCTTCAGACCAGCTGATGTCAGTAGTTTCACTGTTAAGCAGGACTTGAAGTAAATGAAAAGCTTAACATTTCATATTGTTCAAGTTGTTATCTACAGAGCAGTTAAGGGGAACTATAATCTTGTAACAGGGTCTATGCGATTCTGAGGCAAGAGGCACGAAAGAACTCTGAGGAAGCAGGTCGGAGAGCAGATGACCTGGTGATCAACCTGAGTGTGCTACAAGCTCATTTTATTTTCCTTTCTCCCCGTCCCTTCTTCTCTGATTAATTTTGTAAAGTTTATACAAATGGTTTCAGCAGTGAGGTCAGTAATACATGCTCAGCAGAGAAGGCAGAAATCACATTTGGTGGATGAAACCAAGTTGGGGACCAAAGAGTTAGCCAAATGTTGAGGAAAACATTCAGATTCCCAGACAGAGAGTGAAGGTGGTTCGGGATCCAAATATAGGTAACATATTGCAACCAAGTACTGATATGAGATGGCCGTAACTTTGACAAATGTCCCCTTGTTACCATAGATGGTTTTTTGCTCCAAGTAGGTGATTATCACCCCTGCAAGGTCATCTTGAGGAAATCACAATGTTGGAATAATGGAACCGTCTCTGGTCAATGCGCTAAACTTAGGTAATTGGATAAAGCCCAGATTCCCAGGTTGTTAAGCTGTCCCCAAACAGATGCATTAAACATATTTTAAATAATAAACATGACAGAAACATGGCAAAAATATAATTATAATCATTGGGGTTAAGGAAGTTATTTCAAATAACTTTAAGCAGGCCCTTGGTTAGGTTAGTAATTTTCCAGCCACTTGAAGTAACAAGTTACCTGTCAGTCCTTCTCCCCTTATCCGTAGGCTACGGTTTTTTTTTTTTAAACTTAGATTTCATCTTTTTTTCCCAGATATCACAGCAAAAAGTCTGAAATTCTCATTTTCCTCCACAATAGTTACTTTTCATTCACTTCTTTTAGATGACACGTGTTTGTGACATACTTTCTATCCTTATTTACATCTCCTGTTTGTATCTTATTTTCTTAATTGATAATCATCTTTCTGAGGGCAGAAATGAAGACTTGGACCTTTGCATTTTTTCCAGTAATGCTGATACAGTGCCCTGCAGACAGCACTTACTAAAGGGACGAGGGACAATAGGGTGAGGAGCAGCCATTACCTTTAAATGCCTTTTCTGATGGCTCCTCATTCCCACCTTCCCATTTTCTATATAACTTACTTGGAAAACTTTTTTTCCTCTGTTCTTTTATGAAGAAAAGGGAGCTAATCTCTGTGTTACAGAGCCCTGGGACCTGGGGTTAATCCTCTGACCTACAACATTTTCTAATTCTTTAGTTGATGAGATGAAATAATTTACGTGAAAACACTATATAAACTATTAAGGCCCTTTAGAAGTTGTTACCGATATTTGATTAAACTTCTGAGAGCTGATGATTACTTTGTAGAATTTTTTTTAATTTGCTTATCATTTGTACAATATTGTTTTTAATTCACATGAATATATTTTGATCTTTATACATAAAAACATTTTATGTTCATAGTACTAGAATCCAACACTGTTAGAGTTAGAATTGTTTTAGTTTGCCAAGGCTGCCATAACAAAGACTACAGATTGGGTGGTTTAAACACAGGCATTTATTCTCTCACAGTTCTGGAGGCTGGTGTCCAAGATTAAGGCGTTGGCAGGGTTGGTTTCTTCTGAGGCCTCTCTCCTTGGCTTGCAGATGACCACCTTGTCCTGTGTCCTCATATTGTCTTTCCTCTGTGCTTACGTGCCTCTGGTGTCTCTTTCTCTTCTTATAAGGATACTAGGATGGGTGTGGTGGCTCACGCTTGTAATCCCAGCACTTTGGGAGGCCCAGGCCGGTGGGTCACAAAGTCAGGAGTTCAAGACCATCCTGGTCAATATGGTGAAACCCCATCTCTACTAAAAATAAAAAAAAATTAACCGGGTGTGGTGGTGGTTGCCTGCAATCCCAGCTACTCGGAAGGCTGAGGCAGAGAATTGCTTGGATCCTGGAGGCAGAGGTTGCAGTGAGGCAAGATCGTGCCACTGCACTCCAGTCTGGGTGACAGAGTGGGACTCCATCTCAAAGAAAAAGGGTTCCAGTCCTACTGGATTAGGACTCCACCACTGTGACCTCATTTTACCTTAATTGACTCTCTCTAAAGACCCTATTTGCAATTACAGGCACATTGAAGATTAGGGCTACGTATGAATTTGGTGGTGGAGGGGGGTACAATTCAGTCCATAACAGTGACTTCACTTTATGGTTTAATCCAGCCTCCACATTTTACAAACGAAGGAACTGAGGTTGGGAAATAGAATGTGCCCAGCAAATCAGTGACAGAGGCAGGTCTGTGGCCCTGGCCCTAATCATGCCGTCCTTCTGTCTTTCTTTCTTCTGTTTTCTTTGTTTTCTCCAGCTTCCATTCACTTAGTACATAAGCAAAACATGACATGCAATGCATTTATTTCCATCCTCACACCCTCAGGAATTTGTTAAACATAGAGAAGTCAGTTAAACATTACCTGAAATATACTATCCAATATAAAACTACTGGAAATATTAGTGGTGTTAACAACATTTTTCTTATCTTCTGACTTCCAAAGTATACTGTGCATGTATGTGTGTGTGTGTGTGTATGTGCGTGCCATGTGTGTTTGCATGCACATGTGTGTGGTGTGTATGCACATACATGCATGTGTGTGTGGCATGTGTATGTGCATGTGATCATGGGTGTTGTGTGTGCTGTGCATACATATGTGTGGAATATGTGTGGGCGTATGTGTCTGGGTGCATGTGTGTGGTATATGTGCATGTGTGTGGTGTGTATGTATGTGAATGTGTGTCTGTCCATGGTATGTGTGTGCCTATGTGTGCACGTGTGTGCGTGTGGTATATTTGTGTTTATATTACAAAATATCAGATTTGGACATGACCACATGTTTTGTCAGCCTTTTTTTACATAGAAAATATGAACAAGTAGAACACAGGACAAAAGAAAGACAGACATAGGGAATAGAGTATGTCCGTGCAATGAAAAACTAGTAATCGAAACAGTAGTTCTGTAGACCTTTAAAAACTTCTTTTCTAGTTAAGACTACTTAATTTTTGTCTCAAGAAAGTCATGAACATTGAATTTGGGGTGGGGTGAATACTTGTGTGATTTGCTGGCTACACACTGCCTCTCTCACAGACAGGTTGTGCTCCTTTTACAGCCAAACTTTTCTACCACCATCCCTACCCCTGCCACATGGAGGGTGACCTAGGGAACTTGACGTCCTTTTAACTCAGATAGGGTATTAACATTCCTCTCTTCACATATGAGGTGAAAATATAGAATAGCCAGGTCAATACCATCAATACCATGAATAATGAAGCATAACTTTTTTTTTTTTTTTTTAGAGAGGGAATCTCGCTCTGTTGCCCAAGCTGCAGTGCAGTGGCATGACCTTGGCTCACTACAACCTCTGCCTCCAGAGGTTCAAGTGATTCTTCTTCCTCAGCATCCCGAGTAGCTGGGACCACAGGGGGCTGCCACCTTGCCCGGCTAATTTTTGTATTTTTAGTAGAGACGTGGTTTCACCATATTGGCCAGGCTGGTCTCGAATTCTTGACTTTGTGATCTGCCTCCCTCGCCTTCCCAAAGTGCTGGGGTTATAGGCGTGAGCCACCGTGCCCGGCCAGTTTTTGATATTTAAATTGTCCTTCATTGATGTTGAACATCCTTGTAGAGGATATGCAGTATTTCATTGGAGAATAACAGACATGAATTTTCTTCAAAACTTTTTGTATCTTCTTACTTACAAGTAGCATTTTTGAAAACTGCATCACTATACTACATAAAAATACTTTTTTCCTTCCCTTTGTTATTGAATAAGTGGAATAAAGTGTCAACATACTTGAAACATTGAAATGTTTAGTAGACCTAGTTGATATGGAATTAGATCTTAATATTTGTGTTCACTGTGAAGCTAGAGATTAGCAAACCAGCAATGACTAATCCTCAGCATTAATAAGAGAAAGAAAAGGTACAGAAGAGATGCTTCAAATAATTAGCTTCTTTTTTTCCCCAGCATCCAGGTGTTGAACTTTGTTCTCTGAGTTTCTTTCTCCACAGGAGGGGTGGCCTGCTAAAAGCAGGGGCAGCAAGATGGTATCTCCAGCTGAGAGACACTTGTACCACTTAGAGATGAGAAAGACGCACCAAGGTAGGGATTTCCACTGTGAGCATGTTCTTCCATGTCTAAATATATCCCACATCTGCACAGGCCCTGGAGACTCTCTCCACGCATCTTAGCTACCGTCTTTATAACACTTCCTATTGAGCATATTATGAGAGATTCTTGACACGAAGTTGAAAATCCATGTTGATGATACTTTGCAAAAAATAAACGAGGTAGGTTCGTCCCATAAAACAAATATAATTTTTTCCCCTGGTACAAAAGCAGTAAGTCTGAAGGTGTAGTCTGGAGGATCATGAGATTCAAGTTAGGAAATATTTACTTAATTTGGTTGGCTCCAGGGAAGCATTATGGTTTTTAAACTGACAATAATGCACCAAGAGATGCACAAGAGAAAGCCTGATCTGGCAGTGGAGTTTAGGATGGGTTGCAAGTTGGACTGACCCAGGAGAGGACAGTAAGCCCTGGTAGGGGCTATGAAAAACCCAGGTGACCCAGGATTTGCACATTTCTTCTTGATACATGTTTGGGAAACGGTTTCAGTAGAGTAGTGAACAGGGAGAATATGAGATGAATAAGTTCTGAAGAATGAGTGTGATGCTGGAGGTGTTTTGTGCTATAAGATGCTCTTGGAGGTAGACTGGAAAAGTTTGGAATTTAAGAGAGGTGGAGAGGAGACAACCAGACTTAGCAATACCATGATGAGTTGGGAAAGGACGAGAAGGTGGAAGATGGTGTAGAATGAGGAAAATGGTGTGAAGGTTAATTTTATGTGTCAACTTGACAGGGCTGGGGTATGCCTGGATAGCTGGTTACACATTATTTCTGCATATGTGTCTCTGAGACTGTTTCTGGAAGAGATTAGCATTTGAATCAGTAAATTTAGTAAAGAATATCTACCCTTCGGCTGGGCGCGGTAGCTCACGCTTGTAATCCCAGCACTTTGGGAGGCCAAGGCGGGCGGATCACGAGGTCAGGAGATCGAGACCATCCTGGCTAACACAGTGAAACCCCGTCTCTACTGAAAATACAAAAAAGTAGCCGGACGTGGTGGCAGGAGCCTGTAGTCCCAGTTACTCGGGAGGCTGAGGCAGGAGAATGGCGTGAACCCGGGAGGTGGAGCTTGCAGTGAGCCGAGATGGCGCCACCACACTCCAGCCTGGGCGACAGAGCGAGACTCCATCTCAAAAAAAAAAAAAAAAAAAAAAAAAAACACCAAAATAACAACAACAGCAGAATATCTACCCTTACCAGCAAAGGTAGGCATCATTTAATTCACTGAGGCCCAGATAGAACAAAAAGGTAGAGGAAGTCCAAATTTCCTCTCTCTTTTTGAGCTGGGACATCCATTTTCTGCCCTCGGACCTTGAAGCTCCTTGTTCTTGGGCCCTCAGGCTCTGGGACTTATGCCATCGGGCCCTCCCCTTCACTCTTCCCAGGCTTTTGGCCTCAGAACGGGAGTTATATCACTGGCTCCCTGGCTCTCAGGCTTTTGGACTTGGACCAGATAATACCATGGGCTTTCCTGGTTCTCCAGCTTGCAGAGAGCATATTTTAGGACTTAAACTTTCAGAGTTGTTGTAAGGATCAAATAAGATAATTTATGCAAAAAGCTCTTGGCAAACTTTAGCTCGAAAAGTGATTATTATTTGACTTAAAGATGCTTTCTGGAGCATTCCCAAGCAGAAAAACAGTCAACCTGTGACCAGCCGTCAACACAGCTCTTCACGGCAGCATTTCTTTTCCCAAAGAGAATGGAAATCATTAGCTCATCCCTGAATGTCAGACCATCAAGAAACCTAACAACTTTGTTTATCTCTGAGGCGGCATTCAGGAATGAGTTTTCAACACTTGTTGTCTCTGGGTTGGAAGCTTTACAAATTCACATCCCAAACAAGAACCTGAGCATACTTGACAAGCATCTGTGAGACCAGCAGGAGGGCACTGGGCATTTCTGATCTGAGAAGAAACGCACTGGGGTGCATCACACTGTGGCAAACCTAATCCAATATTAATTAGAATTTAATGATTTTACAAGAACATCCAACAATTTTAGCTGCCTATAATCATGGCATGCTCATTCTATAGCAATGTTTTTCTCCGGAATTTGCTTTTCTGCCTCTTCTTCAAATCCTTTCCTCTTCTCTACATCTTACATACCCTGCATTCCAAACTCACCCTCAGCATCAGATCTAGGATTCTTTAAAATACTTAAAGTAGGTACTTGATTTTCTTAAGCAACCTGTGCAAATTCAGAATTGAGATGTGACTCCTGGCATTTCCAAATTCTTGGGCATTAACCACCAGGCTATACTATGTAGAAAACATGTTTCATTTATTCAACAAACAGCGGGCTTGACCCATATGTAGTTCTGGCTTACTTCAGGATCTTTTTAGATATATGATATGTTGTTTGCTCTCCCCATCCTCAGTTTTTTTTTTTTAATTTGAAAAATGAGGTCTAATCCCACTTTCATCTGGTTCATTCATTTTAGAAAACTTCTGTTTATTAATTGAGAGGTTGGCTGATATACTCAACAAGTGTTTATACACATGCAACTAACACCTGAAGAAACATGATGATACTCACCTGGAACTCAAAGAACTTGCAGTCCAGGTGGTAAAGGAGCTTTAAAAAAGGAAGGGCAGGCCAGGCATGGTGGCTCACGCCTGTAATCCCAGCACTTTGGGAGGCCGAGGCAGGCGGATCACTTGAGGTCAGGAGTTTGAGACCGGCCTGGCCAACATGGTGAAACTCTATCTCTACTAAAAAGATAAAAATTAGCTGGGCATGGTGGCACACACCTGTAATCCCAGCTGCCCTGGAGGCTGAGGCAGAATAATCGCTTGAACCCAGGAGGCAGAGGCTGCAGTGAGTCGAGATTGTGCCACTGTACTCCAGTGTGGTTGACAAAGCAAGACTCTGTCTCAAAAAAAAAAAAAAAAAAGGAAGGGCATGGGTGTGGCTATGGCCTGAATGTTTATATATTGAAATCCTCACCCTAAGGAGATGATGTTAGGAGGCGGGACCTTAGATCATGGCTGCGGAGCCCTCCTATGGAGCTAGTGGTCTTATAAAACAAACACCAGATAGCTCCTGTGCCCCTTCCGCCGTGTGAAGATGGAGGTGCGGTCTGTGAGGAAGGGTCATCAGACACTGAAACTGCCATCACCTTGATCTTGGTCTTCCCAGCCCCTACAACTGTAAGAAGTAAATTTCTGTTGTTTATAAATCACCCAGTCTATGGTGTTTTCTTATTGTAGCCTGATTGGACAAAGACAAGTAGTGACTCTTGGTCCAGCACAGGGAGAGTTACCCTTAGACTGAGCCTTGAGGACAAATGAGAGTTGCTGGTTCAGAAGGGTCTGAATGGGACACAGGGCAGGCAGAGTTCCAAGCTTGTGCAAAGTCCTGAAGGTAAGAATTTTCTTGGTGTATTGAAGCTAGACATCAGAACAGGTTAAGGGAGGTCAGAAGTGGGAACCCCATTGAGATGAACCTTCAGCTTTACAATGAGGAGCTTCTATCACACAGGCACTAGTAAGCTAGTGATGGATTTTAAGTAGGGAGATGACACGGATTTGGATTTTGAGACATTCGTTTTAGCAGGAATGGGGAGAATACATGTGAGTGTTCATTAACACACTGATTAAGTCATTCTAAGGTTCATAAAATTAGTGTGGTTGGTTTTAGCATGAGGATTTGAAGATAAGCTGAGAGCTCTCTCTCCCAAAATGTCTCCTTTAGAGCTACTTGAATTTCTTTATTGAAATTAAGACGAAAGCACATTTTTGTGAATGAAGTAGCTTTCCTTTAGCAAAGCAATACCTGGGATGGGTTCCAAGGCTATCATTCGTATCTCAGCATAAACGTGTCTCCCAAGTTTAAATGAAATTACAGCCTGGTAAGATTTTGAGTTTTAGCAGTTAATGTGATGGATGGGATAATGTTGAAGCCTGAATCACTGCGAGAAGTGCATGTTGAATTTTTTTTTTTTTTTCAGACAGAGTCTCACTCTGTTGCCCAGTCTGGAGTGCAGTGGCATGATCTCTGCTCACTGCAACCTCTGCCTCACAGGTTCAAGCGATTCTCCTGCCTCAGCCTCCCAAGCAGCTGGGATTACAGGCATGGGCCACCACATCCCCCTAATTTTTGTTGTTTTAGTAGAAGCAGGGTTTCGCCATGTTTGCCAGACTGGTCTCAAACTCCTGACCTTAGGTGATCTGCCCACCTCAGGCTCCCAAAGTGCTGGGATTATAGGCATGAGCCGCCATGCCTGGCCCATGTTGAAATTTGAACAGCAGAGGACAGGATGGAAGTGTGCATGCCTGAAACACATGACGCATGCCAGAGAAGGTAGAAAAGGGTCAAGGGTCCAACCAGATCTAGCCCACTGGTTGTTGCTTGGTTGAAGTGACCTTTTAGGTTGGGTTTCATTACCCATGGGAATTTCATTACCATTTTCGGAAGGTGCCTCACTGCTGAGAGCTCAGGACAGGGAATAACAGACTGGTGAGATGAGTAGGCAGTGCTGTATTTTTAGAGTCCTAATATTCACTTTCAGCAGTTACAAATCGTGGCCTTACTGGATCTATCTCTAAATTCAAGTCATATCCTGAGTGAAGCTTGGCAAATGGTCATTCATCTCTTTTACAATAGAGCCATCTCTTTTAGGTCCTACAAGGATTATATAATCCAGGTTTACCTATAAAGTTAAAAAAAAAGAATAACAGCATAGAAAAAGCGCCATGGATGTTTTCCAAGAGCTGGTCTTGTACCCATGATAAAGCAGGTGTCCCACAGCATGCAACCTTTCCCAACAGACAGTCAACCCACATTTTGTACATTCAAATTCAAAAAATTAATATGGAATTATTTTAGTGAAGTTGACATCTGGTGTGCCTTAACCAAATCATCAAATGAGTTGTAGTGGGTGTTCTTAGCAATCGATACATTCATTTAATTGATCAATGAATTTACACATATGTTTAATGAATATTTATTCAACATTTTCTTTGTGCCACGAATGTGGAAATATATTAATACCCCTTCTGTTTTATTCTAAAAACCATCCTACATTAATTAACTTCATTCCTTTTTTTGATGATAAATTATCACTGCCTATCATGTAAGAAAATGACATCTTTCAATCAAGGGCTGTACGTCTAGTGGGGCATGCACAGGACAACTCTTAATACACAGGTGAGCCCAGCCAGTGACGTGGCCAAGGACCAGATGGAGTGAGGGGGGAGTACTGGTGAGGGATTCCTCCTGCTAAGAGAGGGAATCAGGTCAGGGTGTGTAGAGTGGAACCTTGAATAATGTGGGGATTTTGGTGAGTAGCAAAAAGGAAGAAGATTCTTGGTGGGAGGTCAGCAGGAGCAAAACCCCCAAGATTGGAAAACAGGTATAGGATGAGGGGAACAGTGAGTTGCTCAATATTCTTGCCATAGTGCATAGAAAGAAGATTAATAGGAAATAAGATTGAAAACATCCACTGCAGAAAAGCCACGGAGCCCTTGAATACCAGGCTGAAGTGCTTGGATTTCACAGATTTTTCAGAATGAATATGATGTGGCTAAAGCTATGTATGCTGCATGAAACTTAATCTGGTAGGAGGCAGCTGAAGCTCTGTGACTAGAAGAGATGGTTGCCAGAGAGCTGAATGAGAGAAAAGACTCTTGCAGGTGGCTTCATTTCTCAGGGTGAAGCAGGGCGTCCCCACCCCAGCACGAGTGACAATGGGCAGGACCCTTCTTTGTTGTGCAGGGCTGTTCTGTGGATAGCAGAATGTTTAGCAGCATGCTGGTCTTTATCCCTGGAGATGAGTAGCAACCCTCCCATTCGTGAAAGCCCAGATAATCTCCAGACATTGCCAAATGTTTTCTTGGGCCAAAATTTTCCCTACTGAGAATCGCTGGAGTAAAGGGGCCAGAAGTAGTCCGAGAGGTAGTAATAAATAATGCAGCTAAGGTTCAAATCTGGCCCTTCTAAATGTAAAAGGCCTTTTGCACCAATCAGCACTGTCTCTTATGCTTCTACTTCATCCCCTGGTGTGCACTTACACACACACAAACACACACACACGTACACACATAGACACACACAAACACATATACTCTAGTACACACATCCACATCCACACACAAGTACACACACATACATACACAGATATAACCTAGGTAAAGTGAAGCCTACAGGGTTCTAGGAAGCTGAGTGGGAGCGAGTGTGGGCCTGGAGTGCAGGGCACGGGAGGTGGAGGTGCAAAGCTGGATGAGGCTCTGTTTTAGGGACTCTCACTCTTCTCCTGACCAGTCCCAATTCCTGATAAAGGAGGACAGAGAACATGGTGGCTTTGTGTCCGTGACGCTGGGACTGGCAAGGAGGGGACAGCAGTCCAGCCTGGCAGCATCAGGATGAGCAGGGATGATGGGATCTGCTTCCTTGCCATCTGCCCTTTGGCATGGCCTTTTGCTATGGACTCAGGGGTGCCAGAGAGGAATGGCGGAAACAGTCAAGAGTTTGGGGAGTGTTCAGTCTCATCTCATTGTTTGCCAGATCTCTGGCTCCAGCAAGCAGCTTCAGCTCAAGCTGTCAGGGCCTCTGTTTCCTAATCTGTTAAATGAAGATAATACAATGGTTTTCATTATATGAGAAGATATTATAAAGAGCCTGATGGCATCAGTCACAGTGTAGAAATGTGACAAATAGTGGCTATTTTATTATTATTGCTATAAGCTTAAATGATATAATCACATTATATCTGAGATGATTTTGATAACAAATGCTCTGAACTCATCGAGATGGTTGACTCAGAACCTTTATGAGTTAATGCATTTACACATCTATCAATTAGTCTTTATTGGATATTGCTTGTTTGCATTTCTTAACTTACTTGATTCCTTTGGGTGTTAAATTTCTACTCCTAAGAAAACCCATATTTCATGTTACAAGTTAACAGTACAAAATCTATTTCCAAATTTCTGGGTTATTAGATAAAGCCTCACGTCTGACTGACCAAATTAAATATACCCCTGTGGTTTTCCCCTGAGTTACAATATCTCCTGCTAGTAGTCTTTTAAATATGTTTACATTAATCTGATTCTGTGCCTATAAAATTGACTTCATTAAATCTTTTATGAGCTTTCATAACTCTAACTCTCATATTCTAAACATTTATGAGTATCTGATTATATGAAGTTTGGTGTAATATATGTGCGCGTGCACACACACACACATACACACAATCTCATACAAGTGTGCGCATTCATCATTGTCTTTGCCCCATCTACTTATTCTGCAGTGTTATCCACAAAGCAATTAGATTTGTTTGGCATCAATTGTCCAATTCAATCCACTATTTCTCTTCTCCTTCCTGTTGTTCAAGTAGGAAAAAACATCTTGTTTTCTTGCATTACTTTTTCAAGAGCCACATTTAGACTTTTTGGATGTTGATTGCCATATACAAGTTGCTCAGGTTGATGCAAAGAAAAAAAAAAAAAAGGTGATGAACTTTTAAAGACATTTCCCACAGGACATTTGTTTTCTTTGACACTGTTTTGCTGCTAGATGCTGGGTGTTTTTGTTACTCAAGGCTATGATCATGGCTGGTTTTATTAATTGGTTGATGGTTAGGAATTTATTTGGAACAAATATTGCCAAGCTTATGCCATGCCATTCTTTCAGGTTATTTTTATAGATTACCATCTTATCTCATTGTCACTAAGCAATTAAGAAGTCCACTAAAAATAAACCTTCAACAAAGATTTAAGAGTCATCAATATGTAATGGGATTATTGCTTTCCAAAAGTATCAATGGATGGCTTTTTATACCTTTGCCCCCTCATTTCGCTGAAGCACATTTGTTATGACCTTGGAATTATCCTTGAAAACAGTCTCCTTTACCGTCTGTATATTTGCAAGTACTTTGGTGGAAAGCAGAAAGAAGTTTCTATTATTATCATTATTATTTATTGTTATTTTATTGAAGGAACTTTGAAGTCAGACGTGTTTGCATTTCATCCTGGCTTCATCATTTGTGAACTGGGTGGGCTCAGCAAGCTACGGAGCATCTGTGAGCCTTGGATCTATTGCCTGTAAAATAGAGTGAACAATACCTCCTCCAACCAGTGCCTGGACTGCTGAATGTGTCTGCAGGGAACACACAAGGGTTCTGGCCAGTCAGACTTCATGAGTGATCTCAGCTGTCCAAGTGTTTAATCTCAAAAGGTGCACTACCCTGTTACAAAAATGTGTTCCTCCATTTTCTGAAATGGTTCCTCAACACTTTCCTTTGCTGGCCAATTCCTACTCTTCACTGGAGACGTTGCATCCTGTTTCAATGGCAAAAGAAAAGTCCCCACTGGGAAGCTCCGTCTTACTTCTGCTCAATTTCCCACCATGGCTGCCTGTGTACACAGCCATGTCTCTCCTGTTGGCATGAGTGACCTGGGCCATGGGTAGCAACTCCACCTGGTATCTGGCTCAGGCTTTTCTTCCACACTTGAAGACTTTGCTCCTGCAGTTTCTTCTCTCTTCTGCATCTTTCACTTCTTCTTTGTGGATCATTTCTACTAATGTAAAAATAAGCTCCGGGGTGATCTAGTTGTGAATGAACCCTTCAGTGATCTAATATACCCCTCGATCTTTTGCTTCACATCTCTGGCTTTCTTTTCAACACATCTTCCCCAATGAATGGTGATGCCCATCACTCTCTTTCTCATTTACATCCTCTCTTCTCTGTGTCACTCTGCCAATAACCTGACTACTCTACTCTGACTGCTGGGCCAGGAGTGCCCTTAACTTCTTTTAGCAAATCCAGTGTCATTCTTGGCCCTTATATTGCATGGCTTCTCAGCGACGTTGGACACAGTTAACTACTCCCGTGCAACACTCTATTTTCTTGCTTTTTGTGGCTCTATGCTCTCCGAGTTTTCTTTATACCATGCCAGACTTTCTCCATTCTTTGCTTATTGAAGATAGGACTACCTTCTCCTTCTCAATCCCTGTCGCTGACTTCCCTTTCTCAGCCAGACCTCTGAATACCAGAATACCTGAGGACATTGGGAATGATGTGGGATTATCTTTGATTTCTATCTTTTTCTGTTTACCACATCCAATCCATCACTGAATACTACTGTAAGTGCTCTAGGGAATATCTGGCATCTGTTTACTTCTTCTATCCGTGTCAAATCACCATTGTCTCCCAGTGGATGACTCCAAAATAGATCTTTAATTCTGTTTTGCTTCCCTGAATCTGATTCTCCACATAACAGCCAAAGTGGTCTTTTAAAAACACAAGGCATAGGATGTTATTCCATTACACAAAACCCGTTTATGGCTTTCTGTTGCCCTTGGAGTATCATCTCTTCTCCTTAATATGACCTACTGTGTCTGAGTTCTCCGTTTATCTTGTACCCCTCAATCTTCACCCACCAAATTCCCAAACTCACCAAACTCATTAAGTTTTGACCTTTGCATCATTGCTTACCCACAGATTTGGGGCTCAAGATAGTAGCTACGTTATTATTAATTACTTTCTCTTTTAAAAAGTTCTCTTTCAGATTCCTTTTGGAAATGTAGTTTTGGGTTGTATTTTTAGGTAATGATGAGACATTGGCACTTGGTTTGTCGCAAGCCAAGAGTCATTTTGTTGCAAGCTTTTTGGTATTGTGATGCCTAAGCCTAGAAGGCATGAGCTATATAGTGAACAGGAGTAGAAAAAAAGGAGTCTAAGAATAATACAATGAGAAAGAGGATGCTGAAAACAGAATCTGAAGGTAATTCAACAAGGTCCTTTTGCTAAGGCAGAGACTTTACAGATAAATTCTCTAGGCAGGAAACTATTCTATTCTGGGTATTGCAGAGACTATTACAAAAGGCTTTCTGGCTTTTTTAAGGTATAAAAGGAAAACAGTATGACATTTTATATAAGTTTATTCCAAATTTAATTCTAAATTAAGTGTTTTAAATATGTTTTATGATATTCATATTTATAATGATTTTTTAAACATTTTTAACACAATTAGATCTTATAATTTCTGCAACTTATATTTTTCACTTAAAACATATCATGGATAGCTTTCCAGGTTGATATTTAAAGATACAACTCATTATTTTCATGGCTGCACAACATTTAGTAAGATGGATATACCATAATTCATTCACGATTTTTCTATTCATGTGGGTATTTAAATTATTTCCAGTTTTTTTGCTATTACAAACAGTGTTGTTGGAATAAATATATTAAGATACATGCCTCCCTTTGGCACTGAAATTTTTATTTCTATAGAATCAGTTCCTAAAAGGAAGATTGTTGAGTTGTTGGTTTTAAAGTTACTCATTTATAACATGCTTGCCATTTTGATCTATGAAAGCTGTATCTTGTTTTAATTTACTTTTATAATTACAAGTGCGGTTTAGCGTTTGTTCATTCAACAGATATTTACTGAGCACCTATTATGTGCTAGAGCAGGCCTGTATTGGCTTGTGATGGCTGACTGGGAACAGCTCTTTCCAAGTCCATGTTCGCTGAGGTTAATTTGGTTGTTAGCAACCTGCCAAGGTGAGAGACCTCAAACCTAGAAGATGATGATATTTCATAATAAAAGAAAAAATAGAGCAAGGTAAGGAGGATTAGGAGTGTGTGTGTGTGTGTGTGTGTGTATTCTTGTATATGTGCCTGTATGTGTTGTGTGTATCTGTGGTATGGCGTATGTGTGTGTGGCGTGTATATGTTGTGTGTGCTATCTGTGTGGTGTGTGTGGTCTGTGTGGTGCATGTGTGGTGATGGGGATATTCAGTTTTACATGAGGTAGTCAGAAGTTGGCCTCTTGAGAACATATTTGAGCAGGTTTGAAAGAAGTAAGGGAATATAGAAATCTCAAAGAGAAGCATTCAAGGTAGAGGAGACATCACTGCAAAGCCCATATTAGGAGCATGCCTGTGATTCTCAGAAGCAGCACAGCAGGCACTATGGCTGGAAGGAAGGAGCAAGAGGGAGATTTGCAGGGGAAAAGTTCAAGAGATAATGGGGCCTGCAGGTATGGTGAGGTCTTTGCTTTCCCCTCGGAGTGAAATGAGAGCCATGGCTGGTGTTATGGACTGAAGGTGTCCCCCTAAAATCTACAGATTGAAATCTTAACACTCATTGTAGTGGATTGGGAGGTAAGACCTTTGGGAGGTGATCACGTCATGGGAGCAGAGCCTGCATGAATGGGATTTGTGCCCTCTGAAAGGGACCCTAGAAAGCGCTCTAGTCTTTGAGAAGTCAGCAATCTGCTACCTGGGAGAGGCCCCTCACTAGGCCCCAATCATGCTGGCACTTTGATCTTGGACTTGTTAGCTTCCAGAGCTGTGAAGAATACATTTCTGTTGTTTATGAGCCACCCCAAGCTGGGGTTAGAGCCAGTGAACTAGTTCCTAATGACCTAAAACAGTCAGGTTTTGAGCAGAGGAGTGACCTGACCTCATTTATGAAGAGCATGCATTTTTAAGTTTATGAGTATTTTGAGTTTCTGCTTTTGAGCTTTTGAGCATATATCCTTTACAGATACATCAGTTGGATCAGTTTAATTTTACTTATCAGTTTGCAAGAACTCTTTACATGTTATATATAGTTATTGTTTGCTTGTCATATGTTCCAGCAAATACTTCCCTTAGGCTGTAGTTTGTCTTTGAATTTCGTTCAGTTTCTTACGCTTTACTTTTATATAGTTAGGTAACAAATGTGTAAGTCATTTCCTTTCTGTTACCTGAGTTGACCATCTATTGAAAAAGACCTCTTGATTCCATTTGAACATGGATGAAGCTGGAGGCCATTATCCTTAGCAAAATAACACATGAACAGAAAACCAAATACCGCATGTTCTCACTTATAAATACGAGCAAAATGATAACACATGGACCCATAGAGGGGACTAACATCCTGGGGACTATAAGAGGGCGGAGGGTGGGAGGAGGGAGAGAATCGGGAAAAATAACTAATGGGTAATAGGCTTAATACCTGGGTGACAAAAAAATCTATATAGCAAACCCTCATGGCACAAGTTTACGTGTAAAACAAATTTGCACATGTACCCCTGAACTTAAAAGTTAAAACAAACAAACAAAGCCTCTTTACACTGAGCTTATAAAACTTTCCTCCTTTTAATATGGTTAGCATTAATATTTTTGTTTTTGTTTTTACAATATAA
>NW_012102587.1:2932707-2971438 GCF_000951045.1 Mandrillus leucophaeus | reverse complement strand
CCCATATTAGGAGCATGCCTGTGATTCTCAGAAGCAGCACAGCAGGCACTATGGCTGGAAGGAAGGAGCAAGAGGGAGATTTGCAGGGGAAAAGTTCAAGAGATAATGGGGCCTGCAGGTATGGTGAGGTCTTTGCTTTCCCCTCGGAGTGAAATGAGAGCCATGGCTGGTGTTATGGACTGAAGGTGTCCCCCTAAAATCTACAGATTGAAATCTTAACACTCATTGTAGTGGACTGGAAGGTAAGACCTTTGGGAGGTGATCACGTCATGGGAGCAGAGCCTGCATGAATGGGATTTGTGCCCTCTGAAAGGGACCCTAGAAAGCGCTCTAGTCTTTGAGAAGTCAGCAATCTGCTACCTGGGAGAGGCCCCTCACTAGGCCCCAATCATGCTGGCACTTTGATCTTGGACTTGTTAGCTTCCAGAGCTGTGAAGAATACATTTCTGTTGTTTATGAGCCACCCCAAGCTGGGGTTAGAGCCAGTGAACTAGTTCCTAATGACCTAAAACAGTCAGGTTTTGAGCAGAGGAGTGACCTGACCTCATTTATGAAGAGCATGCATTTTTAAGTTTATGAGTATTTTGAGTTTCTGCTTTTGAGCTTTTGAGCATATATCCTTTACAGATACATCAGTTGGATCAGTTTAATTTTACTTATCAGTTTGCAAGAACTCTTTACATGTTATATATAGTTATTGTTTGCTTGTCATATGTTCCAGCAAATACTTCCCTTAGGCTGTAGTTTGTCTTTGAATTTCGTTCAGTTTCTTACGCTTTACTTTTATATAGTTAGGTAACAAATGTGTAAGTCATTTCCTTTCTGTTACCTGAGTTGACCATCTATTGAAAAAGACCTCTTGATTCCATTTGAACATGGATGAAGCTGGAGGCCATTATCCTTAGCAAAATAACACATGAACAGAAAACCAAATACCGCATGTTCTCACTTATAAATACGAGCAAAATGATAACACATGGACCCATAGAGGGGACTAACACCCTGGGGACTATAAGAGGGCGGAGGGTGGGAGGAGGGAGAGAATCGGGAAAAATAACTAACGGGTAATAGGCTTAATACCTGGGTGACAAAAAAATCTATATAGCAAACCCTCATGGCACAAGTTTACGTGTAAAACAAATTTGCACATGTACCCCTGAACTTAAAAGTTAAAACAAACAAACAAAGCCTCTTTACACTGAGCTTATAAAACTTTCCTCCTTTTAATATGGTTAGCATTAATATTTTTGTTTTTGTTTTTACAATATAAGGTTTTAAAACTATCTGTAATTTATTTTTATGACATAACAATACTCACTTAAATTTCTTTTCATTAGGGGTTGGTAAACTATGGCCCATTTGCTAACTCTGGTCTGCTGCTCATTTTTCTAAAAAAAGTTTTATTGGAACACGACTATGCCCAATTGTTTATATATCATCCTTGGCTCTTTTCTTTCTCATAAGATTTACTATCCGTATGTTTATAGAAAAATATTTGTTTTAGCTGATGGATGGACAATTATTTTAATGTCGCTATTAAAAATAATAATTTCTTAATAATTTAAATATCACATTTACATAGATTAATTTCCAATCATGCGTATTGTTTTGTACCACTCTTTGTTTTGTTCACTAATCTGTCTATTCCTGTGTCAGTACTGCTCTTATAATACCTTTGTGTACATTTAAAACTTTGAAAAGCAAATTACGTTTCATTATTTGCTTCCAATTTTTTTCTAGGAAATTCTCATGCTTTTATTTTTTCACATAAAGTTTAGAAAAAAATTTCCACTTTAAAAAACCGAGATCCTGATTACTGTTATAGTAAGATGACATATAGGTTTAAATAAAATTGGAAATACTGTGATATTAAAAGTCTTCCAATCCAGAAACATATTATGTCTTTCTATTTATTCATGTGTTAGTTTAGGTCCTTTTATAACTTTTTATAGCTCTTTTCATATAGGCCTACTAATTTTAAGTTAAATTTAATCTATGATATTTTGTAGGTTTTACTACTTTTTAAAATGAGATTTTCCTTTTTGCATACCTATTTCTAACATGAAATTGTTAGCATTAAAATCTATCTAGTCAACTTGGATTCAGCCACTTTACCAAATTGCTTTATTATTTCAAGCACGTTTTTAGTAGTCTTTTGTATTTTTTAGGCAAGCCATCAAATGGAGATATTTCTGGTTTTTGACTATGGGAATAGTTACTGTTCCTGTTTTATAATCATGATGACTTTCATATTTCACCTTTGTTGCTATGTTTTTACTTGGATATTGTTAATTAGACTTTTCCATGTTCAGACTGTTTCTTCTATTCCCATGTCACTATGAATTTTAATTAGGAATGTCTTCTAAATTTTATTCGGTACAATTTTAGCACATGTTGATATAATCACATAGTTTTTGCTTTTTTCTCTTTAATTTGTTTATATAATAAGTTATATTGAGAAATTTACTTAATGCTGAACCAGTAGCCACGGACTATACTTTACTTAGTTAAAAATGTGACATTCTAAAATATGATGCTGTATTATTTTGATTATAATTTATTAGGAATTTTTATATCTATCTTTAGAAGGAAACTGGCTATAGTTTTCTGATAGCGTTATCAAGTTTTGATATCTTAGTCTATGTCTTGAGAGAATTCAAATAAAGGATAATTGCTCTGAACCAAATTGTGTATTTACAAAATTTGTCTACAGAGGTCCTAAACTTCAATGTGACTGTATTTGGAGATAGGACCTATAAGAAGGTGATTAAGTTTAAATTAGGTTATAAAGATGGGTCCCTGATCCCATAGGATTAGTGTTTAGTGAGTTTCCTAGTAAGAGACATCTGACCTCCCTTCCTTCTCCACCCTTAGCTCAGTCACCATGGGATGACCTCCTGAGCAAACAGTGAAAAAGTGGCCATCTGCAAGCCAGGGGAAGGGCCCTTGCTGGAAACAGAATCTGCCAGAGCCTTAATCTTGAACTTCCTTTTAGTAACACCCCACTCTTGGTACCAATTTACTGTACTAGTGCATTTTCACACTGCTGATAAAGACATACCCGGGACTGAGCAATTTACAAAAGAAGGAGGTTTAATTAGACATACAGTTTTATGTAGCTGGGGAAGCCTCACAATCATGGTGGAAGGCAAGGAGGAGCAAGTCACGTCTTACATGGTGGCAGCAGACAAAAAGTGAGAGCTTGTACAGAAGAAAACTCCTGTTTTTAAAACTGTCAGATCTCTTGAGACTTATTCACTATCACGAGAACAGCACAGGAAAAATTTGCCCCCATGATTCAATTACCTCCCACGAGGTCCCTCCCACAACATGTGGGAATTCAAGATGAGATTTGGGTGGGGCCACAGCCAAACCATATTACGGGTCTTCTTTTTCTTTTTCTGCTTATTTCTCTTCCTCTTCCCCTTCTCCTTCCTTTCCTCCTCCTTCCCACCCACTTCTCCTTCTGCTTCCTTCTCTTTTGTGAGATACTATCCTGCCATAATTGACTGTTCTATCCTGCTCTTACTGGTTAATTAGCCTGCCCAGTTACTGCCTATAAACTGTGTGACCTTGAGCCTAATATCGAGCCCTTCTCAGCTTCAGTGCCTTTATCTCTGTTTTCTGTTGTTACAAGGAATGGTGGTAATATTTGCCAAGTGACTAGCAAGGTTTATAAAGGGGTCATTGATGTTGTCATTATTATTATTAATTAATTACTCATTGCTTTGGCAGTTTATGTCAGTTGGGCTGTCTGTAATTGAGTCAACCATAATAGTAAGGAGATCCATGCTTTTTGACCTTGGAGATGCTGCTCAGTGTTCCAGACTGAGTATGCTGATATGGGAGGGGACTGTCTGAGTTCATCCTGGCCATGGGTTTAATTGAAAGAAAAAACAATGAGGAGGGAGAGAGACAGAGAGAGAGAGAGAAGGAAGGGAGGGGGAGAGAGAGAGAGAGAGAGAGAGAGAGAGAGAGAAAACTGCCAGGAAAACTGTCTACAGAGGTCATTTAGAAATACAATGCCACAAAGAACATCACAAAACTGGTATTATTTAAATTCTAACTTGGCTAGTGTTAGAGTCGCAGTGTTATTTTAGCAATTTCAACAGGCCCAGGAGTGCAAATAGTTGTAATTAAAGGCTTCCAGTAGCAGCCCTGTCAAGTCCTTGTGTGTATCACATTTGGCACATGTTTCAAAGCCAAGAGCGATATTAAATAGACCATCTGTTGGTTTTCATTAGGTTTCCTCTCATCAACAGCACTATTAAATATAACTGAATCCATTTTTTAAAAATCCCTGACATCTGTGCTTTCAATTGGAATGTTGATCAATATTAATAACAATGCTACTTCACCTGAATTTATTATTAATGAAAAGTTAAATACAGCATAAATATGAATGTTTGCCCTACAACACTTTTAATACTACTTATCCAAACAAAGCCAGAGACAGCACCTCTCTTATGAGTAGAAATGTAGAAAATACCTGGATACAGGTGTTCCACTGAATTCCATGGGTGGCCAGCATACCTGCAGCTTCTGGACATGCCAATTTCTCTCCAGCAAACCCTTCTTTGCAAACTTTACCTGGCAAATTCTTACTATCCTTCAACAACCAACTGAGGTATGACCTCCCCTTGGAAGCTTTCCTCATTGCCAACAGCATTGACTTGTCCTTTCCTTTCTCCTCCTCCAGTTTTTCTATATGTCTCTTTTATCAAATTTCACTTTCTCTCCAGGAAGAGTGAAATCATGCCTTGTAGGTTAACATTAAACCTTTTGCATAGTAAGCACTCAATTGATATTAAAAAAAACAACAGCTAAAAGAATGGATGAAGTAGGATTCTACTGGAAGGAGGAAAGAAAACTTGGTTGGATTTAATATTTGGTGAAGACCTTCATTTTTCCCCAGCACAGACAAGGAACATGACAAAGCTAGAAGGATTTATAGATGATCCCAGATATTAACTATCAACTTAAGAATCTAACTTCCTTCTTGTTTTTTTTCCTCCCCTCTTGCCCTACCGCCTAGCCCCACATGTGGACTTGGCTACTGTCATATTTTCCCCTTTGTGGGGCTCAAAAACATTTTGGGTCAGTGGAGAGAAAAAGGGGCATGTGTACCTTCTCAGTCTGTTTGGTTCCAGAAGCCTCTCACAGCATAGCACCTCACCAAGCTGAGGGTGTGTACTAGCATCTATCTCTTATTCATACGCATGCTTCTCACCTGAAGAATGGGGAACAATGATAAACGGCATTGTGGTTACTAAATGAAATGATATATACAAAGTGCTTAGAAAAGTGTCTGGCACTTCATAGATGCACAATACAATAATAGTTGCTATTACTTCATTATTATTAAATTACTGTTTACTTCTTCATACATTGACACCTACCGTGTACACAGAATTTGATGAAAAAGCACTATACAGGTGCTATCCAAAGCCTAAGGAATTTATAATTAATATATGGATTTAGGACCTAGATTCTTGAACATCTCCCTTTTTAATAAAGCTCTGTAGTGTATGATGCAGGGTAAATGCATCAGGAGACATATGGTAAGTGTTGGCGGTTTCACTTGAGGAGAGGACAGTTTATCGCAGTGACTATGGATGGCCCCATGGATTTGGTATATACCCTGACTTGTTTCAACATTTTTTGTAGAAAAAGGTGAAAAGGAAGGAAAGGAACATATACAGATTTCTAAATAAAATTCAGCATGTTTCTCATGGGAGATCCAAGTGTTTTGTGGGGGGGCGGGGTGGAAATAAGGATGCCAGTGAAAGTGGGGAGTTGGTCAGGGAGGGCTTTAAGATGTACCTTTGAGTTTGTCCTTAATGCCTGACCACTAGAAGTCACTTGTAGCTGAAGACTGAGGGAGGAGGCTTTGTATTTTCAGCCACGCACAGGAGGTTCTCCTTTGAGCAAGTAACACACTGTTCATAATAAAGTGAGCAAGTAACACAGCTCAATAAGTTGCATTTAGTAACCGGTGTTAACTGAAAAGCTAGAAACAAAATAGTTTTTAAACGTCTTATATATTAGTTGTTAATACTAGCCTCCTTTGTATTTTGGGCTCAAATGTTGATTTTCCATTTATACACTTACTGAGTTAAGTAGCGTCCCTCCAACATTTGATGTGTTTTTCAGCAGGATTTAAAAATGGTTCCTTGGCTTGTTAAGAAGGCAACCAAGACTCCCTCCCTTAAGGCAATATAAAATTCTCTGTCCATACTCGGCATTGATCACAGATAATGTTTTTGTGAACTTTGTACAATGGGGCACGCAATCACAAATACCCTATCGCTTTATAAAAGAAAATACATTACGTGCTAACTACTGATTCTTTTCATAAGCTATGGATTTAGAGAACATGTTTTGTTCTACAGACAGAACGTAAGTCGTTTTAACATCTCTGATTACGATTTTTGGAGCTACTTTGGTTTGGTTGCGTTCTTTTACACCAGAGTCTGATGAACTTTGAAAACATGTTTTCCACTTAGAAGAATGAAATTATATCCTAGCTTGACTTTGCATTAATTATTCAGATAATTAGGATAAAAAGATTTTTGGACTCTACAGAATGGCTTTCTTTGGGTGATTGTTAAACCTTTCCTTCCTTTGTTTGTTTATGGAAACGGGGATTTCCGGAGATCCTAAGCTGAGTACCTTTACAAGTCTGGGCTTGCGGATCATGATGGTCTGCTGGGTCTGCATGAGTCTGTTTATATAGGGTTTTAAGTGCTGCAAAGACAAACAATTGACTGAATGCTTAGAGACTGGCACAAAGTCCACTCTTTGGAGTGGAAATCTTCCAGCTTTTAAGGAGTAATGGAGTACTCTTCAATCAATGGATCTTAAGCAGGTACACACATTAGCCTCTACCTGTATAGGGAAGTATTTTGAAAAATGCAGATTTCAGGATTCTAGATCCACGTTGTGACTCTAGGTCTGGGGGTGGAGGACCTGACACCTACTATAAGCGGGCCACAGGCAAGTCTTGTATAAACTTTGGGCTGGTAATGACACTAACTACACTTCTCAGGTAAGGACGAAATGTGGAAGGTGCTTTCGCCAAGTGGGGAGAGAGTTGGGGCTCATGAAGGGGTAAGAGCTGGGGTGGAGCAGCAGTCCCTACCTGTGACCATTCACAATGTCTCCCATCCCTGCTTCCTTAAAAACATGTCAGAGTCCTAGAAATGTCTTTCAAAGGCAAGTAGAGATGAGGCTTTCTGAAGTTCCCCAGCTGGGGCAAGAGAGACACAGGCAATCCAGAATCCCACCCTGGATGAGAGCTTTTGCCTGGCCCTAGGAGTCAGTGCCATGGGCTTGAGAGGGCTGGAATTGCAAGAATCTGTCCCACAGGTGAGCATGGGCCATGATGTGTGACTGTTGTCCAGCGACTCTTTCGGCTAGCACCTCGGGAAACATCTGCTGCTAAGGTAGGTCAGTCAATTGAAAGACATCGAACCAAGCAAATCAAAATGCAAGCTTTCATGTTCACTCTTTTAATAAAAAAGTTAGATATTGTAACAACTTTAGTCAGTGTATTATGAGATAATGACTCACACACAGTAAATGGCAATATGTACCAAACATTTAGTGGTCACAGTCTATCCAATAATCCCAACTCTAGGATTGTATCCTAGGTAATAATTTGAAATATAATTGTTTATATGATAAGATATTCACCAAGGTATTATTCACAATAATGGAAGATGTCCTAAAGCGTTTGGTAAATTAAGGAGAGTTATTTAAGAAAATACTAAGTAACAACTAGAAATATTTATAAAAGTTACAATTTGATAAATTGTTGTTAATATAGCACTGAGTGGAAGGAAGATAACAGAATATAAAAGATGCTCTAGACTGGGCGTGGTGGCTCACGCCTGTAATCCCAGCACTGTGGGAAGCTGACGTGGGTGGATCACAAAGTTAGGTGTTTGAGACCAACCTGGCCAACACAGTGAAATGCCGTCTCTACTAAAAATACAAAAAATTAGCTGGGCTTGGTGGTGGGCACCTGTAATCCCAGCTACTTGGGAAACTGAGGCAGGAGAATTGCTTGAACCTGGGAGGCGGAGGTTGCCGTGAGTCGAGATGGCGCCACTGCACTCCAGCCTGGGCGACAGTGCGAGACTCAGTCTAAAAAGAAAAAAAAAAATGATGCTCTAAACTGTGATACATGTACACAATAAATGATTGGAAGGAAATATGAACAAAATATGAACAGTGGAATGGACTTCCTCAAATTTGGCATGGCAGCTCCCCACCCTAGGTCTCACTTTACTGTGTCCTCAGGATGCCTTTCCTCACCACTCAGTCGAGTAAGCTCCCATTTCCACCCTCACCTTCTTCTTTGGAACTCTGTTCTTTTCTTTTATAAAAAGAAAAAGCACCCACTTATCTGCTTACGTAATAGATGTTGTTTTCAAGAAACGGAAGCTCCCTTAGAGTGAAGAGTAGTACTTCTGTTTTTCCCACTACAATTTACCTGGCCGCAGTACAGGCAGTCCCAGAGCAGTAGATAATGAACTCGTATTTCCTATATCACATCAGCGGATGACACCTGCACCTTTGCTCTCTATTCATTATATATTATATGTATATAAATATGCATGTATATGTATAATTTTCCATTCCAGTCCACAGTGTCTGATATTCCACATTTGAAATTTGATTCCTTCACTTTCCTTTTTATCCTCATTAAAAAATGTAAACATTTTCTCGGGACTTCCCTTTGTGGGTCACTGGTATTAGGCTATTAAAGAAATGTTCACTCTAATATCTCAGGGAAGGGACAATGGTGGGACCCAGGTTTTCACCAAAGGCCTCAGACATGAGTAGGCCCTGCCAAGGGCAGTCAAGCAGCCCCAAGAGAGCAGATGGAACAGGTCAGAGCAGACATTTCCTATATCATCTTGGGTTGTGGGCTAACCCTATCTGAGAGAGTTAGAAAGAGAGAAAGAACGAGAGAGAGAAACTGTGACCTTGATAACAAGAAGGTCAATATTTCATCATAAAAATTGTTCTAAAATAAGTACATTTCTAGTTCTTATTTCCACTTACTAAAAGTGCCCAGTCTTACTAACATGCTCATTTGTTTTTCTCAAGCCTATTTAAAATTTCCCTTTCACAAGTTGGATTCTGACTCCAGAAAAGATGCCAATACAGCTTTATGCTACTCAATCCCATGGGAGATTTCGGATTTCCTCCTAGAAGCGAAGCCCAGTGGGTTCACTTTGAGTTCACATTGGTTTGGTTCCTACTTTGTTTTCTTATAGAAACATGAGGGCAAACAAATAAATATACATGGATGAATCCTAGTTCCCTCCTAACATAATAGTTCCTCCCTCCCTCCCTCCCTCTGTCTCTCCCTTCCTTCTTTCCTCCTTCTTTTGCTCGCTGCCTTCTGCTCTTTTCCTTTTCAACTCTTAAGTTGTAGTAAAGATTTAGATGGAAACAGATGAGCAAAACAGATTGGATAGATTAACCTTGAAGCTGTCTTTGCCTCTGAAATTAGCATAAACTCTGGTTGTGAATGACTGTTGATTCCTACGCCAAAGGAAGCTGTGATTTCTTGAAAATTAGAGGGATATTATGAACATCTGAAACCTGCAGGGGGTCCTGTTAATTACATTTCTTGGACAAATATTTCATGAAGTACAATCGACACATGCAGGAACATTGATCTGAAGTGCTCACTGGTGTGCCAATGTTGATGTTTAGAATCTGTTATATTTCTTTAATGAAAGTGCTCATGTGCTAGTTAGGCTGGATCATACACATGATTCCTCTATTCCCTGCTAGAACGCAAGGCAGATCTCCCTCCAGAGAGGAAAGAGAAGCCTATTTTTATCTACTACTCCTTCACCACCAAAATCTTGTTGCATTCTATAAGACCCACTACACCTTCTATACCCAAGATTTCTTAGTTGTAATATATCTCTCTCATAATATGTTTTATTTCATCTAGTTTCTGCAATAATTTCCTAATACGTTTCCCTCTCTTCAATTCTCTCATTTTCCATGGACAGTGCTGATCCATACCTGTTATCCTGGCATAATTAATAAAATTGTCCCCATTTATTCTCAGGTGTGTCTTGGTTTGGGTGATACTTGTATGAGCTCCTGATTTGGACCACACCCAACTCTCTAGCCTTATCTTCTTCCTTGTTTCCTCAGGCTTACTGCACTTTCTCTTGTTCCCTTGAGCATTCTATGCTTTCCCGAGCCCTTGAACATATGTTTCTGCAGCCTGGCATGCTGCCTTCTTCAACCTTCCTATCTCAGCACCTTCAGAAATTGCTTTCCAGCTTTCTTGACCTTCTCTATCTAAGTCAGGACTCAATGTTTAAAGGGTTTCTAGCATTCATTACAGCTATAATTCTATAATTATTAGCACAATTTTTTCACTGATTCTGATGCCCCGATTAGAGTCTATGAACCCCATAATGTAGACAAGGAAAAAGTATTTTAGAGAGACTAAAAACTTGGTTTGTGGTGGCTGAAGAGGTATGTGAGCCCAGTTCTGCCTTACTCCATCTCTGTGGGATGCTTTGGGTGGGTTTCTCTACTCCTTTCTTTCTTACAGGATCATATTTGGCTGGGAGATGTGGGTGATGGCTGAGGATATAAGACCAGTGAAAATCAAATCCCTTTGAAGGGGGTATCTAAAGCAACTGTAAGTTGAAGAAAGATTATCTTGGATTAAACGATGATTTAAAATGTATTTTTCCTCTTTCTATTGCCCTGATGGGTAATCCTGCTTCTACAAAAAATTCAACTGTAAAAATATAGATCATATTTATTGCATCACTGATCTTTATTTGAAGGTATCTTTAAGGGTTATTCAAACTATTTTTTTTTTTTGATAGAAGAGAAAAAAAAGACACCAAGAGAGGTTAAGGAAGTTATCCAAAGTCACACATAGGTTACCCAGAGGTCCCGTGGAAATGAGTTCAGAGCAGCTGTCCTGCATTCTTTGACTCAAGGGTGTACTCATAATAAAACTCTGTGTAATGTTTCCTTGACCACATGGAGAAGGTCAAAGGTGCAATGCAAGAGACTTCTCCCAGAGTTCCAGACTTGGTTTTTACAGGTAATTGTTGCTACTTGGAGTCTTCCTGCACTTCCTCTGCTACTCAGTCTGCTAACCACAGCGTCCATGACACATCAAAAGGCCTGAAGGGACCAGCTGCAACAGCTTACAGAAAGCAATCTGAGACATGATCAATCGTTTTCAAAACAAATCACATGCCACAATCACATTCTAAGCCTGTTATATATAAGTGTTAATGTGTGTTTTGTTTCCCACCCCAAATTAATATGTTGAAGCCCTAATTCCCAGTGTGATGGCACTGGGAGGTGGAGCCTTTGGGGGGTGATTTAGACCATAGCAAATATAAAAATCAGACTGCCTGCAGTGACATGAACAGCAGAGTCCTTTGCCTCTAACACAGGAGTCTCATGTCTTCTGCCAGCATCCATGAACCTGTGTCAGGCTGACTTATCAACTGGGTAAAAATCTCAGACCCTTTGTAGTTTTTGACAGTGTTCATTGAGGGCCACTTGAATTTATCTACATATATTTAAAAACCTTTTTATTGCAGTTTCACACGTAGAAATCTATCCTGCAGAACAAGTTGTGCAAAAATATTCAAATACAAATGCGAATCTGTATAGTTCAGGATTGTGCCTGATAACAAGAGATTAAAAAAACCCTGAACATCCATCAATAGAAATGTACTTAATTTACTGATATGTAGCCACATTTTGGACTACAATTCAGCAACTAGAAAGAAAAGCTGTATATGTGCTGACATAGGACTGTTTTCATAGTTCATTGTTCATGGGAAGAAAGCAAGTTATTCAATGATATGTGAATTATGAACTCAGTTTTTCCTTGGTTCATTCACTTATGAAATATTTATTGAGCATCTATTGTATGTCAGGATTGGTGGTGAGATGTTATAGGCAACACTAACAATACCTCTACATGTTGTTACTCTCTTATTTAAGAGGGTAAACAATAAAAACAATACATAAGGTAACTATAGTGATGTCAAGGAAATATTTAAGGTAATGCGATAGAAACTTGGTGAGGCCACTTTAGATGGGGTAGAAGAGAGAACTGTAGTTTCAGAGAGGAGTTCTGAGGAAATGGCATTTATATTGAGATCTCAGGTTTGAGAATATGCCAGCCAAGTAGCAATCTGGGGGGAAAGCATTCAAGTGAGGGACCTGGAATAGATAAGGTTGCTTTTTTTATGCATGAGGACCAGAAAGGAACTCCTGATGACCACATAATACTGATCAGGAGGGACAATGGCAACCGTGAGAGCTGTGGTAAAATATCTGGATCCAGCAGGAGGCCACTTTGCAGCAGTGCTAGGGCTGATTTTCTTATTTAGATGATCATTCTCTCTGTTGTGTGGAAAATGGATTTGAAGACATTCTCTCTTTCTGTATCTCTGTCTCTCTCTTTCTGTATACATATGTATATGTGTGTGTATACATCTATGTATATATACACATGTACAAATGTGAATGTTTAATATATGGAATATGCATTTCATGTAAAAGTTTTGAAATATTAACCAACTAACAGTTCACAGTTTTGACGGACAGTTAGGAGAGTTTCAGTACTTATTGTTAAAAACAATAGAAAGAAAAACGCTCTGCATGTTAGGAAGCAAGGATGAAAGAGGACGGAATTTCTGGACCAAAGTTATATAGAAGATTGAGACAGAATTTTCATCTCACAGATGTAAACAAATTATCTGAAAAAACGGGGACTAGTTATTAATTTGTTTCTTAATTTTATCACCAGAGGTGATGATATTAGCATCGTTTAGAAACTGTGTGTGTACGCATGTACATATTAACAAATATCCCTTGCTTTCTGGTATATAAATACCAATGACCATTTTGAAAAAGGAATTAAATGAAGAAAAAGGAGCCACAAAGAACATAGTCAAGAAATCTTGCCTTTGAGGAGTTAATAAACTGCAAGATGAAATAAAAATAGAGGCATAAAATGACCTGGTCAAGGAAACACTTATGAGATCTTCTGATAAACTGGGAAAGATGGTATTAAGGAAATGACCCTTTGCTATTGAAAGACTTTAAAGGTTGCAAAACAGAAATTCAATGCTTTTCTCACTGTCAAATAAACAAAGAAATCTTTATATATATGTGTATATATGTAATGTATATATGTGTATATATATCTTTTTCATAAATACACAGTTCTAACCATTCATTTTTATGACAATTTTTTATTAAACTCTCTTTCACTTTGATAACATAATTATAGCAGAAGATGAAATTTGTTATTGATGCTGGACCCTCAAGCTTCCTATTTAGAGCACACTTTGTACTTGGCCTAAATATTGCTTGGGTATTGATAGCCATCTTAGGGAAAGACACACTAATGTGTTTACTGAAATTTTATTACCCCAATCACAGGAATAGACACAGCCACTCCCATTCTCTTTGCCAGTCTGAATTGGTGATTCATCAGGGAGGAAGTATCATTATCTTCTTTCTAAGCATGTATTCACAAACACAAAAATGAAATCAACACAAAACTCAACTAAGTAAAATGGAAGTAAATTGCCTGACCACCAAAGTTTGAATGGGTACAGCTAGTATATGTGAGGGTCTTTGGCCAGTCCAGTGATAAAATGGACAACTCTACAGGCCTTCAGTGATTCTGTAATTTCTTATAATGTTGAGGGTGAAGGCTGTTTTAAGAAACCACAGTAATAACTGCAAGAATCTTGGAATTTATTCATAAATTCATCACAAAAACTTTTGAACATCTTCTATGTACCAAGTACTGTACAGAATGAATAAAATCCGTTTTTATTTGTATCCTTTCGAGTTTTAATCATCTTTTCTTTGGTTTCCACCATGTTAGATATGTCCCACTTACTTTTTTGAAAATTTATAGGTCTTCAAAAAGTACCATGAAATTATATCTCCCTCGAAGGCTTGCATTTGTCTTTTGCTTGACTGTTTGGAATTCATAGCAATTGCTGTTGCATTCGAGCAACATATTTCCTATTGTTTTAGGCAGAGTGATTTATAGCAGTGCTTGGAAGGTTTGATTTTTGACACACTTAACACTGATGAATTAGGTAAAATATTTTTCAATCACAAGCTTCTGCCCAAGCTTCTTTTTGAATTGGAGCCCAAGTTTTCTCTGGTGAGACAAGAGAGGAAGGAAGAGGTGAATAAAAGATGAGGTGAATGCAGAGCATGGTTCTCAGACTACATAAAACTTCTACCCACGTAGTGACTGTGGCGGCTCCACCCTGTCTTGCTTTGGCACACATCTGGTCCACATTTCTGTGAGTTCATCACTAGTTCTCCCTGAATGTTAGAAGCAAGTTACATTTTGTTTACTTTCTAGGGAAGGAAGAAAACTATAGCTCTTGCCCTTAAAGCCTGTACTTGTACTCCTCCTTACTTACTTTGGTGTTGCTAAGAATAGACCATGGTTGAAGCAAGTATAGGTATTTTTGTCAAGTTTGTAAGAGGGTATGTATGCTTCCTTGGACCTCTCTTGACTAGGCAGTCATGTTCTCTGAGTTCAGGTATCAGAAGTCACTTATATGGGAGATTCAGGTGGATCTTTTGATAGGATCCTCAAAGCCCCTGTGATATCACAAAACCTTCCTCTTTTCTTGTTTCCTACCACTTGTTCCAAGAAGTTAGGCTTCATGAATGTCTCATTCCTGAGAGACTGACTTCCTCAATGCATAGAGAAGATGTGTGGTCTGGCCCTTGCCTTACACCACCCTGGGTACTTTATGTACATATAGGTTCTCGTGGCAATTTCAGGACAATTTCTATAAAGCAATGCATCTTAAACTTTCAACTTCATCAGGATCACCTGAGGTTCCTATTAGGAATTGCAGATTTGAGGTCGTCACTATCAGAGACTATGATTCCATAAATGTGACGTAGGACTCTGAAATTGTGATAGTAATAAGCACCTCTGGTCATTCTGGTGCAGATAGCTTTAAGTTCACCCTTTAAGGAAGAGTGGGCTGTGATAACAAACAGTGACTTGTGAATTGGCAGACCTGGTCGAAGTTCTAGCCTCACAACTTAGTAAGGCTGTGACTTTCGACAGGTTAATCTTACTAACAAGAATCACTTTCTTATTAGATAGATCAAGGTTTGTATCCTAGCTCATATACCTCCTACTGATTTCTAATAGATTACTTACATTTCTCTAAGCTCATAGTAACACATAGTATGGGTACAAGGAACAAGTTCCTGGGGAAACTTACAAGTAAAGGGTCAACAAGAAAGGTACTTGCTTACCCAGATCTATTGGCTTTCTGCAGAGATGCATGCAGTTGGGGCTAGATGGAGCCACTATCACTTATTCCAGGGAAGGGATCCTGCCCTCTGTTGCTCTTTCTTTAACTGGGTGAGCATGAGAATGACCTTAACAGTGGAGACACAAAGCTGGCAGTGATTCATGATGCTCTGTGACTTCACCTGGTGTTGTATGTAACTATAATGTAATAACAGATTAGATGCCCGTTGTTTAGGGTGCCCGTGATAAGAAATGTCACCTGCTCAGTACTTGGAGACCTAGGGAGCACTTGCAGGAAAATGCAACCTGTCTTCGGGTGGGGGCAGCACTTACTGTTTCATCTAGCACATTGTTGAACAATTCAGAGACAGTTCCCAGTAAACTTAGAAGATACACTCCACGCTGTCTCATAGAGCTTCTGTGAGCATTCAATAGGATAATATATGAAATAATTTAATTCTGTTTAATTCTGTTCTGATCCACAGTAGGTGCCCAATGTTGGTATATCTGTCATTGTTCATACTTTACCCTATTCTGTGTCCTATAGGGCCAGTGACACATAAAAACTGCACGTTTTATACTCCTCTGTCCCAAATTGGCTAATTGGCTGTATTATAATTGTTTTGATGATTTTTCTGTTGTTATTAATCTCATTAATCTAAGTTGAAATATTATTGTGTTTTCTTTTTTTTCCTGAGGGAAGTTCAGTCTAAGCAAGAAAATTTTCCTTCTCCTCTGAAGCTGAAGTTGAAGCTCATTATAATTCTAAATTTGCCACAGAGTTTTCCACATTCAAATTGTTAGAAGATTTATATGAGTAGCTGAATTGCTAAACTGCCTTTCCAGGGAAAGAAAGGGCTGAATTTCCTAAATCTTGATTATTTAAAATATTATTATTTGAAGATTTTTCTCTGAAATTGTTTTCATATATTAAATCTATTCATTCACGTTTGCAAACATTTGTACATGAGGCTATGTGAGCTTACATGGAATTATATATAACAGTATATGTAATTCATAATACCATAGATTCAAACTGTAATAATATTATAAAGCATATAAGTATACTGTACATGTGAAAGCACTATATAAATATGCTCTAATGGTATGGGATGATATAATGTGAGTTCTGTATTAGAAGTTACTTTGTTTGTCTTCGGTTCCTGAGAATCTTTTTATTGTTTAGGGGGCCATAGCTGAAGATACTTAAATCATTCTGAAGACTTTCATCTTGTCTCTGAGAGGCACCCATTCAACATTTTAGGGAACAACCAAGACCTCTGTTCACTGAAGCCCATTGACTGTCTTCCCAGAAAACCCTTCCCAGAAAAATGAGTAAAGGGGAAAGGGATAAAGTGAGATTTTCCAGTACTGGGGTGGAACATGACATAGACCAACCACTTTATCTTCCACCATCTTAGAAAAGCATGTTACTATATACATTCTTTGCAAATAGAGAGAGGGAACAGAATTCTAAAGCACCTAACTCCCCTTCCAAACGAAACCGTCTAACCACATGCTATTGCTAAAATCTGGTCTCAATTCTTTCACTGTTTTACCTCCCCTATTTATTCTTTCACCAATTATTTTCCTAAAACGAAGGTCTAACCAGGTTGCATTCCTTATCAAAACCCTTCCTGTATTTGTGTATTTTCACGTTGCTGATAAAGACATACCTGAGACGAGGCAATTAACAAAAGAAAGAGGTTTATTGGACTTACAGTTCCACATGACTGGCAAGGCCTCACAATCATGGCGGAAGGTGAAAGGCAAGGAGCAGCAGGTCACATCTTACATGGATGGCGGCAGGCAAAGAAAGAGTCTGTTCAGGGAAACTCCTGTTTTTAAAACCATCAGATCTCCTGAGACTCATTCACCATCTTGAGAACAGCACAGGAAAGATCCACTCCCATAATTCAATCACTTCCTATCAGGTCCCTCCCATGGCATGTGGGAATTGTGGGAGTTACAATTCAAGATGAGATTTGGGTGGAGACACAGCCAAACCATATCATTTCCCCTTCATTACATTTCTGCCTTTTTTTTTTTTTTTCCTGAGATAGGGTCTCACTCTGTCTTCCAGGCTGGAGCGCATTCATGTGATTGTGGCTCACTGCAAATTCCACCTCCCAGGTTCAAATGATTCTCCTGCCTCAGCCTCCCAAGTAGCTGGGACTACAGGCACCTGTCACCATGCCCAGCTAATTTTTGCATTTTTAGTAGAGACTAAATTTCATCATGTTGGCTACGCTGGTATCAAACTCTTGACCTCAAGTGATTTGCCAGCCTTGGCCTCCCAAAGAACTGGGATTACAGGTGTAAACCACCTTCCCTGGTTGCATTTCTTACTTAATATAAATTTAAATTCTGTAGCGTGAAATTCATTTCCTTTATTATCTGATCCCACAGAGCTCTCCAACCCTGATTGTCACTGCTATGGGTCTGAATGTCGATGTCCCCCAAAATTCCTGTGTTGGAATGTAATTTCCAAGGTGTTGATATTGATGTAGGGGTTTGGGGAGGTAGTCAGGCCCTGAGAGCTCTGCCCTCATGCATAGGATTAGGTGCTATTATAAAAGGGTTTGAGGACATGGGGCCTGAGGACCTTTTTTACCCCTTCTTCCCTGTGAGGACGCAGCAAGAGGAGCCATCTTAGAGGCAGAGAATAAACTTTCACTAGAGACCAAGTTTGCTGGTGCGTTGATCTTGGACATCTTAGACTTCACAGCCTCCAGAATTGTGAGTGATACATTTCTGATTGTTTTGCTTTGTTTTGAGACTGGGTCTCAGTCTGTTGCCCAGGCTGGAGTGCAGTGGTGCAATCAAAGCTAATTGCAGTTTGAACTCCTGGGATCAAATGATCCTGCTGCTTCAGCCTCCGAAATAGCTGGGACTACAGGTTTGCGCTACCATGCTGGCTATTTAAAAATTTCTGTTTTTGTTGTTGTAGAGATAATGTCTTGCTTTATTGCCCAGGCTGGTCTCAAACTCCTGGCTTCAAGTGATCCTTCTACCTTCGCCTCCCAAAATGCTCAGATTACAGGTGTGAGCTACCTCACCTTGCTGTAAATGTCTATTTTTAATAAATCATCCATTCTATGGCATTTTGCTATAACATCAGGAGCAGAGAAGACATGCACAATGCTCTTCAGATTCCTTTTACTCTAGTGAAATGGTAGAGCCCACTTGCTCCAAACGCATCACACACTTTCGCACTAGTGTCTGTGGGTAGTGTTCTTTCAACTTACGATTAACATGATCCTTCTTCCTACTTTCCTTTTAGGGTTGTTTAATGTCTACTTTTTCTGAAGTTTCTCCAGCTCACTTATAGATTCCAATCTCTCTGTTTCCTGTTCTCCCCTAGACATTGCTGTCAGCACTGCCATGGAAGCGACATGCTAAAGCTGGCTATTTGCATGTCAGTTGCCTGGGGAGGGGCTATGCATTTCTCATTCCATAACTCTATACCCTGCTGAGTCCAGACATAAACTTGCACAGGGCTCAAAGAGAAAAGGAGTGATTACATTCAATGGTTTAAATGCTTTAAGAATCCTCAGCTATTTGGACCTTTTGGAACATCTGGTACTATGCTAGGAACTGAATAAGAGAGAGAGAAAGAAAAAGAGAGAGACAACAAGGGAAGAGGAGATACTTAATAAACCAATCAAGTATATTGCATGGATTGTATTCCTTAGGGAACTTGAGAATGATTCTTTGCTTGGACATTTAAGTGAAAATTAGGAAAAGCTTGAAAGAATATGTACTGTGGTGTTACTGGTTTGCATGCTTATTAGACTGCTGTATGGGTCTGGTTCATCTTGAAAATGTAATGATTGAGCATTATTTTATTGATATTCAGTAGGGCATCAATATGTAGTGGAAAGAGCTTGAGTTCTGGAGTCCGATTGTATTGGGTTAAGAATTTGACTTCACCTTTAAATTGCTGTGTGGCTTCAGAAATGTCCTCTAACTTTTCTGCAGCACAATTTCTTTCTCTTTAAAATAAGGATAGTGATAACTATCCCCAAATGAAAATCATGCATGCCAAGTGCTTGGCACATGAACACTGCCATTTGTTTTATGATTAGCAGTTACAACAATATAACATCAATACAAATTTTATTGAGTGCCCACAGTGTCTTTAGCTTTTGCAGTGTGTTTTTCCTGAGTCTCTAAAGAGTCAGCTTTCTATCTCTATATCTATCATCTGTCTATCTATCTATCTCTAATAAATAAATATCTAATTTATTTCTATCTCTATTTATATCTATCTATTTATAGATAGATAGATATAGATATCCCAGTGCCTGCCAGATGTAGAAACTCAATAAAAGTTTGCTAAATATCCAGAGAACCACCATCATTTGTGATTTGGACATTTTTATTATCCCTAAAGAATCTGTGAGTATGAAACATCAAAAAATTTAGTAGCCACCAGTCACCCACAACCCCCAGCAACTCTACCTTCCACAGTACCCCTCAATAGGGGTTCAAACGTCTATATATTTGAATCAATGCACAATTATTATATCCAAGATATAATCTATCTACCAAAAATTTTCACATCACTTAAGGTGCTGATTGACATTTATGAGGATATTAATATACACTTGAATAAATTGCTCATAAACTGCTACTACGAGACTAAAAATGCACACGAAGTCAGAAAGGTTTAAGACTTGGCAGTGACTAAACCACACTAACCGCAAACTGGAAGGGAAATTATCCTTTTGTCATTTGACATTTTGAAACTCATTGACCTTTATCTTACTTGCAACAGTATTATGGTTTTATTTCATATGCTTTCTCGCTCCATACCCAGCTGTTTTTTTTTTTTTTCTTCCCCTTGGTTTCAGGAGGATGAGACCCGCCTGCCTGTAGACTCACTGTTGCTCCTGGATATTCATGTTGTTCTGAGCTGCACAAACATTTGTTTAGAGACCTGGGTGGGGCATCAGCGGGACTGGTACACAGGTGTCATTATGCTTGTGTGTTTCTGTAAGAGTGAAACAACTGAGACAAGTAAAGAAAATGTAAGTAAAGAAAGCGTGGAGAAACAGGAGTCTATGTAAGTAGTAAAAAGGAGGAAGGTCTGAAAGGGGTTGAGGAGCGAGACAGTTGTCCCAGAGTGATCCCAGGAAGGGCATTGTGATGCTGAAGACGAACCGCTTAGCAAGCACGATCTGTAGGAAACAGTGCCAAAGCCACGTCCAAAAAATGTGAACACAGCCCCTGCCTGCAAAGAGCAGATACTCTATTTACGACCACAGAGCATGCCTGTTACATCAGTAGCTATTTTCAGGGCTCTGGCTCTTCAGCTCATGAATGTGGTGTCTTGTTGCCTTTTTAAACATTTTTATTTTTTAACTTTCAGAAAACTTCATTCAGATAAAAATGTATTTATTTTTAATTCCAACAAAAAGGAGCCACCCTGACTGAATCCAGGCAGGGGTGCTGATGGCCATTTACTTGCTAGGTTTCAGACATTCACAACCTTGTGACCCTGAGAGACTTCCCCAGGAGATCTTGAGGTTTCTGGGCTCAGAGGGCCACTGCCACCTTATACGACAGGGTGCGGGTGCCTTTGCAGGTGTCCCTGGACCTATGAGCTTTTTCTCATCCCGCTCTGTGTCTAGAATGACCTTTTCTGCCTCTTCTGCCTGGCCAATAATTGTCTTCTTACCTTACCATATCTTCCAAGATTCCACTCAAACCATCCCTTTCTCCTTTGAACTCACCTTGTTTCCGCCCCCTCTTGAAAGTTAGCCCATGTCTGTGGTGCTTTTCCTCACCTGATGCAGCCCCACATGTCTGCATTGCCCATACAGGCTGAGCTGCTACCTTCCTTTCCAGACCTGTTTCTCTAGATTGGAGGTCTTTTTTCAGCCTCTCTTCCCACCTGTGAGAGAAGGAGTGATGTCCTTTTCAGACGCAAGAAGGTGGAGGGAGAGTGATCTGACAGCCCATATTCTACAGAAGAAAGTACCTCAGACTAGGAAATGTACTCTAGCCCCCCTGTCTTTTGCTGCCTGTGTCACAGCTTGGTCAGAAAGTCCAGCTCACTGTGCAAAACCACGCAGGAGTTGGGGAGCAGGCCCTGTCTCCTAGAGAACACTAGTGGTCCAGCTGCTTCGCCTGGCTCTTCGTTTCACAGGTTCCTGGTGTGTGGGAGGTGACCCTCTATGAATGAGGACACTTACTGCATTTTGTGGACAGAACCTTTCCTGTAGATAGTACACAAGGAGATTAGACTTGGGGGCAAGGTAACTGAAAACCTTACCTTGGCTTCAGTTCCAAACCTCATTTTCCAATTCAACTCTATCAGATAACCTTATACATGGGTTATTACGGGTCCTCCATCAACCCTTTAATACAACTTATACTGAAAAAGAAGCGATTGGCCTCTTTTGACTGTTTTCAATGCATAAGCAGCTTCAGATGAGTGACTAGCACCTGCAGCAACCTCCAATATCAATAACCTACTATGTGCACTCACCATGCAACAGTAACTTTTTGCACACTTGTATCTTGATCCCATATACCACAGGTGATATGATACACTTATAGATTCAAGTTATAAGGCAAAAGCACGATCCCTTGAGATGCCCAGTGATGTATAGTATGTAGATACTCAATAAATGTTTTGACTTATTCACTGATTGATAATCTGAAATAAGAGGAGATTGCTACTTACAGTTTCCTGTGGTTTCAATGTATTTGTGGGTGTGTGTGTTTCCATTGTCTGAGGGAAACCATGAATGCATCATGCACTTTTAAACATTGTCTCTATTGATTTTCCAAGCACAGCTGGGCCTTGCTTATCTTCCTAGCTGGGGAACTGTGTTAGAATGTGTGGCTCAGAGTTCTCCTGAGTTGGATTTCACAGGAAGTATGGTGTGGAGGTTCAGAGCACAAGCACAGTGCTCTCCAGGCTTAAATCCAGCTCTTCCTCTTAATAGTCACGTGATGTTGCACCAGTTATTCACCTCATTAAAATTAGCTTAGGTCATGCTGAAAACATACTGAGAATAATGTCTAGCATTCAATAAATGTTAACCAGTAATACCATGAACATTGAGGTTACTTTCATCTACATTTCTAATGAGGTATACTTTTCTATTTTTTTCATGTGTAATATTTGAATTACCTCAATACCACTCTTAATATAATATTGCACTACAAATGTAAGCAACAACAATAAAAAATACCATACATTAGGCAATTATATGAACCCCCAATAAATGCCTTCCTCCACTTCATCAATGTACTTTCATTAAATGCATGGTCAAAAAAATTCCAGACAATCTGCTTTTATTTATCCAGAGCCATGGAAATGAGTTTCATTACGGGGCTGAGAGTATTACTACTGTAGTGGATGTCAGAGAGAGAGGACATCCTATTGAAGCTAATGGCCTTCACTAATAGTAAAAGATGAATGCCCCATGTACCTGAAGGAAGGCCTCCTACAGTAAAACAGGAGCTGTTCATCAGCTGAAACTTTCAGGTATCATTTAATTTGAGAAGCCAGAGAAATTAAATTATTCTAGGAAGGGCAATGAGAATCCCATTGAAAGTAATGGAATGAAATATTGATTCAATTCAGGGCTGCATGCGGACTGAATTATGCCATGTTCCTGAAGGCAAGGAGCACAGGGTTCTCTGTATTTATTTACTCTTGTAACTCTAAGGTATTCCTTCTTCTTGCTACCATTGGAGGATGTGAGTAGCAAGGGGATAATATTTAAAAGAAATATTTTAGCGGTTACCCAGTGAAAAGGAATTATGGCCAAGTACTGTAAAAAAAGACCTGAAGATGACAGTCTAAAGATGTGAGGACTGGTGGTGATTCCGGATAAAAAGCATAATATTTCTGGGCCTCGAATTTCTCACAAGAAATTTCTGCTTGAATAATGGTTACTTGAGGGCATGTCAGTTTAAATATTTTATAGTCTTTATATGTGTAATTCTAAGATTCTGTTATCATTAGAAAAAGCGTCAATTCGAGGTTAGGAAAAAAAAATTGAGTAGACGTGAATGAAAAAGAGCAGATACAGTTGCTTTATAACCTAGCTGTGGGAAAGAGAAAGAACACTGCAGTTGCAGTTATATCCTTTAACACTAACGTTAATGAGGATCTGTAAATCCTTAATCTTCTTACTTATGGATTTGGCATAATAATATCTATTTCTTGGAGTGTTTGTGATTATGGATACTAAACAAGATTGTACATGAAAAGCATTGAGCACCTCACACAACAAACGTGGTCATTAGTTACTACTATTATGCAAGTTAAGGAGGATGAGTAGGGCATCATATCCTACCGTGTGCTGACACAAGGTGTCCTGGGTGGACCTAAGCCATCTGGTCCTCTGGTCTGAGGGGAGGGTCTTGGGGAGAAATACTATCAAGTGCTCATGGAGGATATCCTCTTAACTACTCCAAACGAAGCATGTTATTAGAGGTTGCCCTGACCTTTCCTATCCTGAGTCTTCAAGTGACTCCGTCTCAGAGTGACACTGAAAGGTTAGGGTCAACAATGCAGTTCTATGGCTCTATCATTAAAATTTTGTCCCCATATTTATTTTTGTGTACCTTACGTTGTTTTGGAAAAGTATAAACATCTCAAGAATTGTTTCATTAAATAATATTCCTTTTTTTCTTTTTTCTTTTTTTTTTTTTACCTAAAGCAAAATGTAAGGAGGTTACTAGGAGACTCAGTAAGAATTTCCAGCATTTCAATAAGGAAAAACAATATTAGCCTTCTAGGATCTTGGCAAATTAAGTAGATAAGCTTGTCTTCAACACCTCCAGTCTCTCAGCTCTTCATCATGTTCTCATTTAGTGGTCACTTTCTCAAACATTCTACTTTAGAAAGCAGGATTTCCCATGTAGAACAAAGAGAAAACAGGGTCTGTAAGGATATACAGTGAGGATCTCAGAGGGAACGACAAAGTGAGTGGAAAACTTGATTCTTCTTTGTGAGATTTATTCTTCATCCTTCTCTTCCACAGTCTGTGTTTGTAGGTAGATGTTTTTAATGGGCTTCCTGCTTTGGGACTTTTTGGAACAGCCATAGAAGGGGCCAGGGAGAGGGAAGGGATCTCTGGTTTTGAGTGTTGCTGAGTCCTTCATCCATCCTCAGTCCCACCTTTGGATTCCTTGTGCTGCAATGATTTCTCCAGAGACAGGCACTTTCCCTGAGCAGGTGAGAGTGGACAGTCTCTTGTGTGTGTGTGCCTGTGTGTATGTGTGTGTGAGTCTGTGTGTGTGTGTGTGTGTGTGTTTGGCAGTCAGGCAGCAAGCTGGAAGAAGCAGGAGACAAATCTTTCTGTTGCAATTTTTCTTGAAGTGGAATTTCCCACCTGCCTCAGGGAATAATTTACACAATATAAAAGTGATCTTGACACCATAGTTCAATGCTTACAGAAGGAAGCAAGACTGACTTACAGAAGTGACTGTTTCACTAGGGCAGAGAAAATTGTCTCAGGTGCCTTGAACATTTCGGCTCCCTACACAGCTTGTGGATGCTTTCCCCAAGGTACAGTGGCCTGGTCTTCCATCAGCACAGTCTGTCAGTCAGTAAGTAAATATGTCCTTTAGTCATTTATTAACCGCTATTACATAATTGAATGACGCTAGCCTGTCTTTGCATAGCTCATAGCTCACAAGCTTTTGAGGAATACGAAGTGTTTATTCAATAAACATTTGTTAAACTCGGAGAGATAATTGTGCATGACATCCTTAGATCAGAGTTTCCCCGAGTGTTCTATGGAGCACTGTCCAGTCCAACACCTTTATCAGCGTAAACAATGGGAGAGTTAGGGGTTCAGTGCTCTAATTTCCGTTGCACAATAGACTGTTAAATGCTCGCTGGAGGTAGGTAGAGGGGAAAAGAGACTTTATGATTCTTTAAGTAAGGATTTCAAAAATTCACAGAGATTCCCAGAACACATTTGGTTTCCTTATTGCCTCAGATAATATCACAATGAGCAAATGTTTGTTGGGAAATTCTGACCTAAGGAATTTGTTCTACTGATAAAGTTGCTGAAAGAATTTTTCGACTCAAGCAACTATTGCATTCTGAATTCATTCTTCATGGAACAGGGCTTAGCAAAGCTGGTATTGGCATTATCAAAAGACAGACAGGGTTTGTTGAATTGAGCACTTCCGTATTCTGAGCAAGTGTCTTAGGGAGCTAGAAAAGTCCTGACATACTTTGTCAATGATCGCTACACAACATTCAATACTGTCTACATTAATTTCTGAAAGAAATTGCAAAACATTTTGATAGCTTTTCTAAAGGACTGAGTTTTAAGATTTTGTGTAAATATTTTCACTTAAACCTGAAACTAGAAATTCCCAATTAAAAGAATTGTGACAATGTGGTCATTCACTTTAAATTATTTGTAAATTAATTAATCAAGCAATTATTGTGCATCCTACTCTGTGCTAGGCTCGCACTAGTTACTGGAAATGAGGAGATGGGCCATCAGGCTCATGCTATGTGTGCCTAATACTGAGACATCTGCAATTTATGTCTGATTATGCTGTATCAACTTTTGAGAGATAAAAATCTACGAGTTCTGCCTGCTGTTTTAGAAAGTCTTTGATTCATCCCATTTGCTCTAATCCATAAACTTCAGTCTCTGAAAGGCCTATGTCAAAATACTTACAATAGATTTTCCCATTTCACTACATTTCATTACAATAGACCTGCCCATTTCCTCTGTTCATGGCTCCTGGATTAATCCTTCCAAGACAGTAATTTAATCACTGTCATGGTCAAAAAGGTAGGGATGGAAAATATTAGTATTTCGAGAAACTTTTTGTGTTAATCTCATGGAGGTTTGAGGGTAGAGAAAAGTTGGTAGAATTCATAATCCCTGTCACCAGAAGCTACAGGATTGAAGTATAAAAGGGCACAATTCCCCTAACTTTGGCCCAAGGAAAATAGCTGGTCAGTTTTGAGTCTCAATGCCTTCTATAGCATCCAAGATATAGAGAAATCCACCCAATCATTAAAAAAACATTTTAAAGGGGAGTATGAATAGGACATATGTTTTTAATGTGATGAGGAACAAAGTATTTTGCTGCCAATGAATGAAAATGTCAATTCAAGTATGTATTGGAGGAATTTAAAAATATCTCTTTTACCCAAATACATATTCTCAGAAACAATTAAAATTCATTTGTATCTGTCTACATTTAAAGATTTTCCAGTAGGCTAAAATGACTTTTTGAGGATTCTAATCAAATCAATATAATAGAAAACAACTTGCTAATGTCTGTAGGATAAAAAGAAAATCTCTAACCTTGAAGAAACAGTAAATGCAAAATAATTAAGTCATGGAAATAACAATTGCTGCATTTAAGAATGTGTAGCTTTTGTTCATTTTCATATTACTGAATAATGATTGCATTTTATAAGTAGATGTGTTTGAAAACCTATCTATCATAGGCAAGAGTGGAATTACGAAGGGGATCACGGACTTCACATCTTAATCTTTAGAAATGAAATATTGATTTTTTTTTTTGGTTTACTTTTTTTCCCCTAAGAATCAGTCAGATACTTACCTGGCAGGGGAGATACCATGATCACGAAGGTGGTTTTCCCAGGGTGAGGTTTATCCATTGCACTCCGGATGTGCTGACCCCTGCGATTTCCCCAAATGTGGGAAACTTGACTGCATAATTTGTTGTAGTTGGGGACTGCGTTCACGCTAGAAAAAAAAAAAGAATCAGTCAGAAACTCTTTAGGAATATATGTGGAAAAAGTCTCCTTCTAACATGGGGATCTGCTTACCATCTTGGCAAAATCCCAAAAGAAATTTTCCTGACAGCACTATGGCCTTCACCCCAAACTGAACTAACTGAGTCCTTTATAAGGAAGGGAAAAGAATTTGGCCAAAAGTACTAGGGCACTAGCCCATAGGAAGAGTTATAAACAGTAACCAGAGCAATCCACTTCACTAAGAGCTCTGGCTTTCCTCCAGTAAAATAAATCCCCAATTTTTATTGTGGCGTTCAAGACACTTTGGAAATTTAATCTACCTAAATTAATTTCCTTATCTGTTGCTACTTCTCTGGTATGCTGACCATACACAATGTTCCATGCTTTTATTGCCTCCTTCGTTTTTCTCATATTGTTCTCTTTGCCTTGAATGGCATCACCCAGCCATCAAAAGCCAATAAAATCAGAGTATGTGCAGAAGCTTCAGCATAGCACAGGTCTGAGCAGTCAAGAACTGGAGCTCAGGAGTTGCTAACATGGAGAAGCTCAGGTAAACATTACAGGCTTTAGGTTGAGATCTTGCCGGGAGTACGTACTGCTAAGAGTAAAAGTAAACAACAACAACAACAAAAATAGACAAACAACTTTCACAAATACTGAGACCCAGTCCTAAATCACTTCAATCTATAATTGGAATAAGGAGAATATTCCCTAACTAACTGCCTCCCAGAGATCAAATATATCCTCTCTGAAGGAATGATAGCTTCCTCTGGAGACTCATATTCCATTTATAATTTATTTATACAAAAGAACAGCCAGTCTATCAGCACTTACTAAACAATGTTTCATTACATTAAGGAAGTATTGTTTTGTTTTACATTGAGAATGGTATTGTGGAACTACTAGAAATGAGTACTTATCTTTAGAAAAATAGACTGAAAAAAATTGCTAGGCATACCATGAGGAAAGATTACCAAGAGATGCTAGAAGACAGAGTAACTTAACATATTCAAAATAGTAGAAGACAGGACTGAAAATTTCTACAGAGTTGAAATCTATAAAAAGATCAAAAGGAAAACCTTCACTTAAGAAATACGCTAACTACAGTTAATAAGTAAACAGATGGCTTAAACAGAAGAGTGGGCATATCTGTAGAGGAAGACAGTATTTCAATAGAACATATACAGTATAAAGTATAAAGCACAGAAAGATAGGAGAGTGAAAGAGAGAGAGAAGTGTGCAAGATAGATAAGAAACATGTATAACTTGTGTCTCAGAAGGAGAAAAGAGAGAGGAGAAAAGAAGGTATAAATGGCTGAGCACTTTCTAAAACTAAAGAAAAATACCAACCTATAGATTCAAGAATTTCTACAAACTTCAAGTGAGAAAAACACTGAGTGAAATTCAGGAAGAAAAAGAAAATCTTAAGCTGGAGAAAAAAGGCACTTTACCTTTAAGGAAGCAACAATAAGAATGAGAGGCACTTCTCAGAAATAAAATGAAATAAAAAACCAATGTAATGGTCGCTTTTTTTTTTTTTTTGAGACGGAGTCTCCCTCTGTCGCCCAGGCTGGAGTGCAGTGGCGCCATCTCGGCTCACTGCAAGCTCCGCCTCCCGGGTTCCCGCCATTCTCCCGCCTCAGCCTCCGGAGTAGCAGGGACTACAGGCGCCCGTCACCTCGCCCGGCTAATTTTTTGTATTTTTAGTAGAGGCGAAGTTTCACCGTGTTAGCCAGGATGGTCTCCGTCTCCTGAACTCGTGATCCACCCGCCTCAGCCTCCCAAAGTGCTGGGATTACAGGCGTAAGTCACTGCGACCGGCCGTAATGATATCTTCTTAATAACTAACAATAATAATTGATAAAGTAGAATTTAATGCACGTGAAAAATTGTTATTTCTAATGAAAGTGAAACCAAAACATTTTAAAACAAACATCATTAGAGATAACTTGGCATCGGTAAATCTACTGAAACACACTAAATAAAATTCTTCAGACCAAAAAAAAAAAAAAGATAGCATATGAAAACAAGCAACAAAAGAAAAGATGAAGAGCAATGGTGAGGGTGAATATGTGGATTAATCTAAATGAATCTTGACTGCATAAAAGAAAAATCAGATTTTTATGGAGTTTTGTCTATACAAATAATTAAAATTATGCAATTAATAGCACTAAAGGAGGTGCATGAAGAGAATAAATAAAATTACAATACTTTAAATGTTTAAAGTCTTGCACTTTCCTAGGAGTAGAAATACTAATTTTAACTACCTTTTATTTTCAGTTATACATATGAACTCTGTAGTTTAACAACTGAAAAAATACGTTGAGTTTGGAACAGAAAAGGAAATAAAGCAAACACATAACAAAAACAATTCATTCAAAAAAGGCAAGAAACAAAAAAATCAAATATAGAACAGTGGGATAAATAGAAAAAATTAGTATAATTGTAAAAATAAACATGGATATACCAGAAATTCCATCAAATGTAAACAGACTAAGTATTCTAATTAAAAGACAAAGATTATCAGAGTGAATTTTAAGAAAATGAAATTTATTCTACTTTAAAGAAACTCAAATGTGAAAATACAGAAAGGTTGACAATAAAAGCATGAAAAGAGATACAGGCTGCAAACACTAACCAAAAGAAAGTTAGTGTAGCTATATTACTCTCAGACAAAATTGACTTTATAAAATGAATTATCACTAGAGAAAAAGATGACACTCCATGATGATGAAACTGTCAGTCTATCAGGAATATATAAAAATTCAAAATTTGCATGCACCTAGTAACAAAGACTCAAAGTATTAAGCAGTCACAAAGTAAAAAAGAGAAATGGATATATCTACAATCATAGTAGGAAATCTTAATATAACCTTTCTCATTACCTGGTAGAACAAGTGGACAAATTTGGATTTGTAGATACTTTGAACAACTGCAGAATGCACATTTTTTTCTTATTCCTATACAATATTAACCATAATTGAACATGTCAAGGCATAAAGCAATTTAAACAAACTCTAAAGGGTTGAAATCTCACAGATTATGTTATTTGCAATAGTGGAGCTAAAGTAGAAATAAATAATAAATCAAAATCTAAAATTTTTTTCAAAGTTATGCAAATTAAGCAAAAACACATTTGAGTAAGTCATAAATAAAAGAAGAAATCACAATGGAAATTAAATTGAATTCTAAAATGTGTGATGCAACAAAAGCTGTGCTTAAAGGGAAATTTATAGCACTGTTAGAGAAGCACAGTCTGAAAAGTAATAATTTAACATACAGTTCAAAATATCAGGAAAAAGTAACAGAAAATTAAAATAAAAGAAAGTCAAAGGAAGAAAATATTAAATATAAAAATATTTAAAAACATATAGAGAAGATGCACAAAAATAGACAATGACATAGTGAACAGATACAATTGGTACAATTGGAACAATACTGTAAGGACTAATCAAAAAGAAAATTGAGAAAGCATAAATTACCAATATCCTGCATACATAATTAGAAAATATAATAAAAGGAATGAATACTAATAGATTTAAAACGTTAATTGAAATGGACAAATTCATTGAAATCGCAATTTATAAAATTTGCACTAAAAAATATAAAAAGCTTTAATAATCCAAAATTTATTTAAGTAATGTAATCCATAATTTCCAGCCCAGGTTGACTTCACCAGTGAAATCAAAATATAAAATTTTTATTTTTTAAAGAAAAATAGTAATTAAACATAAAGTCTTCCAGAGAACTAACAAATAAAAATACTTTCTAATACCTTTTATGAATCTAAGTTTCTTATCAAAATTTGACAGGGACTTTATAAGAAAGAAAATTTAAGGGCCAATCTTTCTCCTAAACACAAATGCAAAAACCCTAGGCAATATAATAGCAAACTGAATTTAGTTATATAATATGCTAATACATTATATCCAAGTTGATTTATTACAGGGAAAAGTATTGTATAGCCTTTACAAATTAATAAAATTTACCAAATTAATACACTTAAGGACAAAACTGCACAAATATTTTAAAAATTGAAAATTTTTTGATAAAATTTACACTTTAAATGTTAAAAAAATTTTAGCTAACCAGAAAGGCAAAAAGACCTTCTTCAATCTGTTAGATGGCACCAAAAAAAACAAAAAACAAAAAACAAAAACCATTTTATTTAATAATGACACTGGAAAAAGGTAGGAAGCTCACTATCACCACCTATTTTCAACTTTGTACTGGAGTTCCTAGCCAGGGCAATAAAGAAACAAAATTAAATAAGCAATATAACATTTGGAATATAACATGTAAAACATCAGATATTCACATATTGTATCATTTTAGGTTAGAAACCCAAAGGAATCTAGAGTTGAATGATAAAAAGCTATGAGCACATTTATAACATTTATTGAATAAGGACCATGTAGAACAAACAATAACATATTTTACATATTACCAGTATAAAGAAAATGAATTTTTATTTAAAAAATGATATTTACAATTCATTGAGCAATATTTGTTTTCTAAGAATAAATCAAACCAAAGATATTTAAGATCCATGTGCTAGCAAACTACAAGACATTACAGAGAGAAAAAAAATATCTGTTAAGTGTAGAGATATACCATGTTCATGAACTAAAGGACTAAATACTTAAATATGTCATTTTTTCCTAAATTAATCTATGAATTAAGAACCCTAATAAATATCCTTGCAAGTGTTTTGGTGGAAATTAATAAGCTAATTCTAAAATTCATACAAGAATATACCTGACCAAAAATATATAAGACAATCTTAAAGAAGAAAAAGTTACCATCAGTTATCAAGTTTTATTCTAAATCTAAAATGCAGTATAATATTAATGAAGAGATAGACAAGCACATTAATTAAACAGTATAGAGAATCCAGAAACAGAGCCACACACATAAGCAAACTAATTTTAATGATAAAAGTGGTGCTAGAGAGTAGTGGAGAATGATAGACTTCAAAAAATAATGCAGGATAAGTTGATTATGTATTTAAAGAATGAACATTCATTTCCACCTCACACTTTACAGGAAAGCAACCGTTTTATTGTAGCTCTACATTTAAAAGTTAAAATATAAAACTTCTAAAATACATTACCTTTATGACAGTAAGGTAGGAAAATCTTTCTTAAATAGGATACTAATTTTCTGACAATAAGGAAACATTTTTAAAAATCCACTATGTTAAGGTAAAAAACCTGTTTCCTTCGAAAGATACTATTTAAAGATTAAAGAAGCAAGCAGTACAGTCGAAAAAAATATTTTTCAACACATATAATGGACAAAGAAGTCCTTTCAGAATATATAAAAACCTATAAATCAATAAGAAAAGAATAGAAAACAATTTTAAAACTGGACAAAAGTCTTGAAAAGGCACTTGACAAAAGAAGACATCCAAATGACTCATATATATACAATAGGATGCTCAGCTTCATTGGTCATTAGGAAAGTGCAAATTAACTCAACAAATACCTAAAAGAAAAAGACTGATGATACAACAAAAATGTTTAGCTATTGCTGATGGCAGAATAACCTAGTGAAACCATTTTGTAAAACTGGCTACTCATGTGTATTCCCTATGACTAAGCAACACCACTTCTGAATATTTGTCTAAGATGAAGTGGTGCGTATGTTTATCAAAACACGTGTATAAGAATGAGTACAGAGGCCAGGTGCGGTGGCTCACACCTGTAAGCCCAGCACTTTGGGAGGCTGAGGCAGACAGATCATAAGGTCAGGAGATCGAGACCATCTTGGCTAACACGGTGAAACCCCATCTCTACTAAAAATACAAAAAAATTAGCTGGGCGTGGTGGCGGGCACCTGTAGCCCCAGGTACTTGGGAGGCTGAGGCAGGAGAATGGAGTGACCCCGGGAGGCGGAGCTTGCAGTGAGCCGAGATTGTGCCACTGCACTCCAGCCTGGGGTACAAAGCGAGACTCTGTCTCAAAAAAAAAAAAAAAAAAAAAATGCATACAGAAAGTTAATTCATAACAGAAACAAACTGTGAAAATACCAAATGCTTATTACAGCAGAGTGGAGAAATAAATTCTGGCATTTCCAAACAAAGGAGTGCTGTACAACAATTAGAACAAACTACAACTTCAAAGCATGGATGCATCTCCCAAATGCTGTTTTGCAGAAAATACGCCAGACAGAAAAGAGCAAGTACTGTATGAAACCACTGACGTAAGTCCCAAAATAAAAAAAACTAATATGTATTTTTAGAAGTCAGGTAAGGGGCAACCTTTGCATGGAGATTAGGAGTGGTTACTGGGTCACCAAATGCTCTTCTGTGATATTTATAATCTTTTTTTTTTCTTGATCTGAGTGCTAGCTATACAGAGGTATGTTTACTTTGCATAAACACCCATGGGTTAATGTATTTTTCTATATGTACATGGCACTTTAATAAAAATATTTGTTAAAAACAGTGTCAGTGTGCTAAGTGAGTGACTATGTTATTTACTTTCATCTGGATGAACGATACCATCGAACTGCCCTGAACAAAGCATTTGAAGAAGAAGCCAATGGCCAAAGAGTCACTAGATTTTCTTCAAGTTTGGAAGAAATTTTATCTGCTAACTCATAGGAAAAAACAGAGTCCCAATTGAAACTGTTTTTAACATTTTGTTGGAAAATTGGATGACATGAGATTGATGCCACAGATCTGAGAAATGAAGGGATGAGTGTGGGTCAGTTTGAAGACTACCACAAGTTTACAATAGGATGGTTATGAATAAGATAATGCATCTCATCTTAAATCTCTCCTGAGATTTATATATTATAGGGGAAAAGGAAAATAATGGTAAGAACAATAATTATGTAAAATTCATATAGTGGAGTCATAGTGACAACGGCTGACTAAGGGACTCTGAAATTCTACCCCTTCATAACAGCAATAGAAAAAATGGTGAAAATGATCAGAATCAACTTTTTTGGAAGTCTGGAAATCAACCAAAGGCTTACACACACCTGAACTTTAGTTCCTAGAAGACTAAATTGACAGGCTGGTTTTTAGTTCATCTGATTTGGAAATCCCCAGTGCCAAAATCACGACCTAAGTGGAGGTATTTTCTGTAAAAATTTATATCCAAATGTTTTAGTCACTGCTGCCTGAGGTATAGATAAAAGTTGGGTCAAACAATTGACTAACTGAAAGCTTGAGAAGAATGACTAGGAAAGGAAATGTGTATAAGGGCTTTGGAAAGCTCTGACATATTTCTTGGAATGTAAAAAGCCATGTGCCTACCTAGAACCATAAACATGCTGAGGATAGTCTTGAGAAGGCCCTGAGTTCTCACTTTTTGTTAACCTTCAGTCTTTGTATGAGCAGGAAGTGAAGGCTGAGGCATAGTTGTAATGGCCTTGTCGAGTGTTGAAGGCATGTGCCCCAACATGTACACACGTGCTCCCAGTAAAGCCTAGGAGACTTGTGTGCGTGTTCTAGGCATTAAAAAAAAAATCTCTGACCAATCTCTGACCTCTAAACTAATGGAACTGTGACTTCAGTGGCAATACATAACAAAAAATTCTCTCTTAATGTAGAGAATTAATTATAAAAAGCAACTAAATGTATTAGTCCGTTTTCACACTGCCGATAAAGACATACCCAAGACTAAGCAAGCTACAAATGAAAGAGATTTAGTGGGACTCACGGTTCCACGTGGCTGGGGAGGCTTCACAATCATGGTGGAAGGCAAGGAGGAGCAAGTCACATCTTACATGAATGGCAGTGGGCAAAGAGAGAGCTTGTGCAGGCAAACTCTTGTTTCTATTAGATATCGTTGAGACTTATTCACTCTCATGAAAACAGTACAGGACAGACTTGCCCCCATGATTAAATTGTCTCCCACCAGATTCCTCCTACAACACGTGGGAATTATGGGGGCTACAAGATGAGATCTGCATGAGGACGAAGAGCCAAACCATATCACTAAACAAATAACAAGCACTATATGCAGCAACAGTACACTCTGGGGAGGAGAGGTGATCTGAATACCAGAGTTGTCATGTTATAATACTAAAGAGATTCACTTTATTATTATTAATATTATTTTTTGATGGGCATATCACAATTGGGTACATTTTGGGTTACAATAAAATGTTTGAATACGGGTATACAATGTAGAAGTACTACATCAAGTTGTTCAACATATCTGTCACTTCACTTACCTATCATGTTTTACTGTGAGTCATTTGACGTTTACTCTCTTATTTTTAAATATACATTATTACTGACTATAGTTACCCTGCTGTGCAATAGATCTCAAAACCTATTTCTCTTGTCTATATGAAACTTTTTACCCTTTGATCAGCACCTCCCCATCTTCTCCCTTCCTCTACTCACCCAGCCTTCGTAAGCATCTTTCTACTTTCTATTTTTATGAGTTCCACTTTTTTTATATTCCACATATAAGTGAGATTATGCAGTATTTGTATTCTGTGCTTGGCTTTGTTCATTTATTATTATGTCCTCCAGATTTTTTTAATGTGACCCAGAAAACACAGGCAACAAATGCAAAAATAGCCAAGTAGGATGACACCAAACTAAAAACCTTTGCACAGCAAAGGAAACAATTAACAAATGGAAGCAACAGTTTGTTGTCACAGATGACAGAATTTCCCACCATTAAAATGCTGAATAGTATCAAACTGTGTGTATATGCCACATTTGAAAGATCCATTTTTCTGTTAGTGGACTCTTAGGATTATTCCATATCTTGGCTATTGTGAAAAATGCTGCTATGAACATGGGAGTGCAGATATACATTCCACATATTGATTTCATTTTCTTTGGATATACACCCAGAAGTAGAATTACTGGATCATATGGTAGGTCTATTTTCAGTTTTTCGAGAAACCTCCATATCATATTCTGTAGTACCAATTTACATTCCCACCAACAAGGTACAAGAATTCTCTTTTCTCTACGCCCTTACCAAGACTTGCTATCTTTTATCTTTTCGACAAAAGTCATTCTAGCAGGTATAATGTGATAACTCATTGTGGTTTTAATTTCTATTTCTGTAATGACTAGTGACGCTGAACAGTTTTCAAGTACCCATTGGCCGTTTGTATGTGTGACTTTTGAGAAATGTCTGTTTAGGCTCTTTACCTTTTTTTAACTGAGTTGTCTTATTGTTATTGAGTTAATTAGCTGAGTTCTTACATGTTTCTAATATTAACGCCTTATCAGATGTATCACTTACAAATATTTTCTCCCATTCTGTGGGTTGTCTCTTCAGTTTGTTAATTGTTTCCTTTGCTGTGCAAAGGTTTTTAGTTTGATACCATCCTATTTGGCTATTTTTGCATTAGTTGCCTGTGCTTTCTGGGTCATATTAAAAAAAAAAAATTGTTGCCCAGACAGATTTCATGGAGCTTTTCTTCTGTGTTTTCTTTGAATAGTTTTCCACATTGAGATCTTATATTTAAATTTTTAATTCATTTTCAGTTGATTTTTGTGTATGTTGTGAAAACAAGGTCTGATTTCCTTCTTTTGCATGTGGGTAACTAATTTTCCCAAAAACCATTTACTGAAAGAGACTGCCCCTTTTCCAGTGTGTGTTCTTGGTACCTTTGTCAAAAATCAACTAACCATAAAACCACATTCCATTGTCAATGTGTCTGTTTTTATGTCAGTACCATCCTGTTATAATTACAATCACTTTATGATATGCTTTGAAATCAGGGAGTGTGATGCCTCCTGCTTTGTTCTTTTTGTTCAAGATTGTTTTGCTATTCATGGTATTTCATGGTTCCATATGAATTGAAGGAGTGCTTTTTTCTAGATATGTGAAAAATGACATTGGAATTTTGATAGATATTGCATTGAATCTGTTCATTAGTTTGGGTCGTATGGACATTTTAACAATATCAGTTCTTCCAACTTTTGAACATGGGATATCTTTCCATTAAAAAAATATTTCCTTCACTTTCATCAGTGTTTCATATTTTTCAGTATACACGTCTTTTACCACCTTGGTTAAATTTACACATAAGTATTTAGCATTTTTGTTGCTATTGTAAATGGAATTGTTTTCTTAATTTTAGTATGTAGAAATGTTATTGATTTTTGTGTGCTGATGTATCCTGCAACTTTATTGAATTCAGTTTATCAGTTCTAACAGTTTTTTGGTGAAGGCTTTAAGATATATATATATACACACACACATGTGTATATATATGATTGCTGTCAGCATATGGAGACAAATTTATTTCCTCCTTTCCTATTAGGATGACTTTTGTTTTTTTTCTTTTGCCTAATTGCTCTTGATAAGACTTCCAGTACCATGTTGAAAAGAAGTGGTGAATAATGGACATTTTTGTCTTGTTCTTGATCTTAGAGAAAAAGGTTTTAATTTCCCACTGTTTAGAATGATATCAGCTGTGACTTTGTAATAGATGGTCTTTATTGTACTGAGTTACATTTTCTTTATACCTAATCTGTTAAGGTTTTTATTATGAATGAATGTTGAAATTTGCAAAATCTTTTTTACTGCATTTATTAAGATGATCATATGATTTTATCCTTCATTTTGTTGATGTGGTGTGTTACATGTATTGATTTGCATATGTTAAACCATCCTTGAATCCCAGGGATAAGCACTACTTGATCATGGTGAATGTTTCTTTTAATGGGTTGTTGAATTCAGTTTGCTAATTTTATTTGAGAATATTTTGCATTTATGTTCATCAAGAATATTGGTCTGTAATTTTATACTTTCTACTTCAAGGGCAAGTGTTCTTGTCTAGCTTTTGGCATCAGGATAATGCTAGCCTTCTAAAAAGAGTTTGAAAGTATTCCTTCTACTTCATATTTTGGAAGGGTTTCAGAAGAATTAGTATTAATATTAAGATGTTTGTTACAATTCAGCAGTGAAGACTTCAGGTCGTGGGCTTTTCTTAAATGGGAGAGTATTTTGTCTAATATAAATACAGCTACTGCTGCTCTCCTTCAGTTTTCATTTGCATGGAATATCTTTTTATATACCCTCACTTTCAGTCTGTGTGTATCCTTACTAGTAAAGTGAGTCTTCTGTAGGGAGCACATGGTTGGCTCCTATTTTTAAAATATATTCATCTACTCTAGGTATTTTGATTGGAAAGATTAATCCATTCACATTCAAGGTAATTATTAATAGGTAAGTACTTGCTTCTGCTGCTTTGTAATTTGTTTTCTGATTGTTTTGTAGGTCATTTGTTAATTTCTTCTTCTCTTTCTGTCTTCCTCTAAGGTTTGATGGTTTTCTGTTGTGATATGTTTTGATCTTTCTTTTTATGCTTTGTGCTACTACTATAGGTTTTTCTTTGTGTGTGTGGCTACCATGAGACTTACATAAGACATCTGCTTCTTATGACAGGTTACTTTAAGGTGATAGCAACTTTAACTGCATATGAAAACTACACTTTCACTTCCTCTCCTTTACATTTTTATTTTGGTGCCAAAACTTGCTTTTTTTTTTTTTTTTTTTTCTTTCGTTTTTTTTCAAATAGTCATCCTAATAGGTAAGAAGTTGTATCTCATTTTGTTTTGATTTGCATTTGTCATAGTAGAAATAAAATTGCTTTACATACCATTCTTATAGTAATAGAGAATTCTAAGTATGACTCTACATTACTTATTCCACTGAGTTTTTAAC